>NC_073691.1:50254961-50564163 GCF_029784155.1 Uranotaenia lowii | reverse complement strand
CAGCTAACCGCCCATTATGTTCTCTATTCACTGTCTCGTTCATTACCATGAAAGCCTTTTTCCCATTTCAAAATTACCACGAAAACAATCAATGCCCGCCGGAATCGATACCCGCAACACCCTTCGGGGCCCTCCCTTGATTAAGTGTGGCTTGAACTGGTCCCTAAACAAAGTTGCAACTTTCCCACGTGTCTAAGTACAAAAGGTACGAAGTTTAGAGTCCGGACAGAGAGACAGAGAGAGATTGAAAGTGAGAATCAAGTGAGGGCGTCCAGCCAGACGAGAACAATTGAAACCGATCGGGCGCCACTCTAACCGGAAATCGTTTTGTCCCCTGGTCCGGCCCAGAATGAGTGGGTGTTGCTCGATTGACTTCGTCCAAGCCGGGAAAACCGGGAACGAGAACCGCTAATTTTTGCAACGTGACCGATAATTTTCATTTCGATACTGGTGACACAGTGGATAAAAGTTTGAGTTTTCTCGGTGTGATTTTTAATAAATTAATTGTAAAAATGTGTGAGCTATCAATAGAATTTGCATGGCGACCGTCAAAAATTAATCAAACAAAATTCAATGAGGTTGCATTTCGTTTTTTTTAGAATCTCATCAAATTGATACCTTTAAGATAGCTTTGAGGCATCTAGATGGAATGATACTCGCTTAAACATTTTTGACGGTCGCCATACAATAAATTTAGGCTGGTTTTCATCTGAGTGAGAGAGGATAAAAGGGATCAATTTGACTTTTTCCACAATGTAATGAAATTTCTCTATCTAACCCACAGTGCTGCAAATTGTTTTCCGGAAAACTAGTGCTAGAGACGACATGCGTGCGAAAATAATACCAATCACCCATTAAATTACTAGGTGTTTGAAAACCTCAAATCGGAAACCACCGCTCAAAACCACTCGTCCAAAATTCCATACCGCCGGAACCAAAACCTCGTAATAACATGTCTCGAAAACTTTCGAACCCCTCCCGCAACGGATTTAAATTTGCTGGTTTGACTTCGATTAATTACCGAGCTTGGGCCAGGAACATTCCTGGAGGTGTGCTGATTTTTCCTCAGTTTCTCAAAAATGGGGTGGTGAGATGGTTTCAGAAAAACTTTTCCCTGGGATTCTTCTCACGCTTCTGGAATGGAAATTTTGCTAGGAAAAGAAAAGTTTTCCCCTAAAAGTTAGGGTGGGCACAATTAGCAGGGGCTGATGCATGTCCTTCTCGAAGCAAACAGCAAATAAAGCTGATAAAGGAGTTGAATTACATGTGTTTATTTTAATTTCATCACGTGCGGCTGGCTGCGGCACATTGTTTTCGAGTCGAAGAAATTAAAAGGCACATTGATTCTAGAGTTGCCGGTACCCGTATCGAATCGGTTCAAAGAAAATTCGAAACTCGAGAACCCTTCCATTAAGGGTAAAAGGAGTTTTTTTTCTTCTTGCTACCCCTTAAAGACTTTTGTGTACCGGCAAACAACACTTAATCGGGCAAATTTGTGTTGATTTACTGCTTGTCGATAAAGTTTGCGATCTTTGATATTTTTCTATTTGAACAGTAAAAAAAAAATAAAGTTAAACCCCATTTTTTTATCAGAAATGTTTTTTTTAAATATTTTAAAACTAAAAGCTTTGCTTTTAGTTTCATCAAATCAAATCCTCCCATTTTTTAAAGAAAAATTATAGTTTTTGGCTAATTAGTCAAATCATTTAATGAAAATCAAAGAAAATATGGTCCCTTTTCTATCAAATTTTGTGATATATCTGCGACAAAACATTTCTGAACTCCTAGCCTTAAGCTGTATTGAATTACCTTTTTTTTATCCATGAACGAAATTACCATTCTTAGACCGAAGGTGGGAAATGCATTAATCGATTTTTTTCTTTTTTTCCATCACAACAGCAGAACAATGAAGAATCCTCCCAAGTTGCTTCAATGGAACGTAATGAAAGTAGGGAGAAAATCTCATCGTCTCGTGGAAACCTTCTATCAGGAACGTTCCAGAAAAAACGTAACAATTTGGATGAAGTAAAATGTTATTTCAGTATTACTTCCAATATTTTATTCAACTTCCTTAAGTTTAAAAAAAAATAATTTAAAAATTAAAACTCGTCATTTATGGACTGTTAAATAAATAATCGTTGAAAAACAACCATCACATGGTTTACCGATAGAAAGCATTAAAGTTTGTGTAGACATGTTGTGTCTCCGTTTGATTCGTGTAAGAAAGGGGCTGGATAAAAAAAAATTTAAGGAATAGGTTCTGAAGGAAAGTCTTCAATGTCTGTGAATAGGAGACTTCGATCGAGGAAAAAGTGCAGAACATTAAGTGAAAAAAGGGATCAACATTTGATCCTGTCAATGACCTGACTGGCCTTTGTGGTATTGTTCTGTTTTTCTTTCTTCCATCCGGCATGAATGGTTGTTTGATATTTTGAGTTGGTGTTACATTCATCACAGGTGTTTAGTTGAACTGACCAGGGTAAAATTTGTCATGTAAAATCATCGCAATTCAATCTGTTATAAGCAGTCTTCACGAAAACATGTACCGAGTTCAACTTGAGTGCGGAAATCCAGGCGCAAGTTTTCTCTGAACTTGCACACAAGCTTGTACTTGGGTTTAGCTCGAACCTGAACTCGAGCACATTTATTGTACCCGAGTGCGCGCCCCGATGTTCGTACTCTGGTTCGCTTCGGGTTCGTACCGAGTTTTGTACTCATAGTGGCTGGCTGAACTGAGATTGAATGTGTCTGCCTGTGTATGCCTGGGAGTTGAATAGGGTATGAATTATTATCTTCAGTTAGTTTTTCTATCGTTTGTGCGTATGTTATTCAATTTCACTGCTGTTTTTTGAGCATTTTTGGAGTTATGTATGGGGTGGTAAAACCGATACATATATATGGTTGGTTTTTGAAAATTGTTTATGAATTTTTTTTGTCCGTTGGCCAAATAACCGAATAAAAAATCCGGCCGAAAATTTGTTTGTTGGAAACTAGATAGTTCCCAAATATTTCATAAAATCACCGGTTGATGATTTTATGAAACATTTGGAAACTGCCGTTTCAACTCTCGCTCTGCAAACCTCATGAAACAATGTTTATATTTATTAGGCATTAAAAATGCAAACATAAAATTGATAAATAATCGCATGGCGAGTAGAAAACATGTAAAATTTTGCAAAATTTGAATGATTAAAAATTATAAAAAAAATCCAATTGACACAAATGGAAATACGGTCAAATATTCAAAATGTCAACAATGACAAAAATATAAAAAATGGGTTTAGTGACAAAAAAGAAGAAAATGGCAAAAATATCACAAATGGCAAAAATGAGCACATGTTTAAATGGCAAAACCTTCTAAAGTTGTTCGAAAAACATCCGTTTCAAGGAAATTTGAGTTGCAGTTTGATGGCGTTCCCCAGGCCATAAATGTTATCCGATTTTTATGATATTATATTCATTGTGTAGATTATTTATTCAAGCTACTCAACATTTCAAAATTAAGTCGATATGTATTACCAGCTTTTAAGAAACTGGTTCAGACAGAAAATAGTGAAAAAAAATAACAATTATATTTTCAAAATACTTATATGTACCTTCTGACAGCTTTGCTGTATTTGAATGTTTCATTGGTGTTTGGAATTGTCAAGAATACATCCATCCGACGATGTTTAGATATGTTGGAATCCAACGAAAGTTTTGACCGCTATTTCGGATCTTCCACTAGAAAAAAAAGTCTTACTTTAAAAACGACATTTTTTTGGCTTTGCTTAGCTGTATTTCATTTCTCCATGAGCCGATTTTTTTAAATAAAATTTTAGTTTTATGTTGTTAATTTGATTATCGTTTTGAATGGACAGACTTGATCTTATCATATTGACCCGAACAATTTTGAAGGGTTAGAAATTGCAACAAATATTTTATCTATGAAACTGGCAAAAATGGGAAAAAATAAATCTCATAATAATTTGGAAGATTCGTTGAATAGATTTCATAGTGGTAACTTTTCACTGGTAAGATGTTGAAAAAGTTTAATACCTCATTTTATTGTACATCTATCAAATTGAGAATTACATATAATTTCTTTTATTTGTTCTACAATTAATTCGTTATATGAATTATAAATGCCCTGTGTTAATACCAGGATACTAAACTGTTTTACAATTTTATTTCGCATCATCTATTTATTTAATTGTTTTTTACACAATAACTTCATAGAAATTTTATGTTCATCATGCTCAAAAGTTCATAACAGGCCGTACTAGATTTTTCGAGTATTTGTAGACTGAATTAGTCGTACATGAAATAATGTTTTTATCATCTTTCAAACTTCGTTTAAATGACCTATATTTTAATTGTGATATCGGGATCTGAGTCGGAGAATGAAATTAAAAAAAATCTCAGTAGAGCAGTTTTTAAGTTATGCTCGAAATATGAAATTTTGAAAAAGTTTAAAAAGTACGTGTACTGAAATTAAAATATCTCTTAATGCATGACGTGAATTCGAAATCTCTTATTTGCATATTAAAGGTGAATAAATTTTCTATCGATCATACAAACTTTATTTTTAAGTGTTATAAACAGTATTGTTGATATTAGTGGCTTTATGATAGAAAAAATTATAAAAAACGCATCTTTATAGAGACTTTTTTTCTGCTTTAGTTTCAGACTCGAAGGTAGTATGTTAAAAATCCGATTTTCTTTTGTATTTTTTTCAAAATCGCTTGAAAATTTAAAAAGTTATGGTTACTTTATCATAACAGGATTTTTTGCATTTTTGAATAATTTGGCGAACCACGGTGTACTTATCATAGTATAGGAAGAATAAAACATCGTAAATCTCACTCGCTCCAAGTCAAAGTTAAGTATTAGTGTGCCAGAAGGCCACATGCCAAATTTCAGATTGATCTGACCACGGGGAGGGCTGCTTGAGTCTCAAACGTGAATAGGATTTTTAGGTATTTCGCTCAGGAGGAACAAAAAAAACTGGTTTTTAATTAATAACTTTTTTCTTCACTGGTCGGTTGCTTTTTATGAATAATTTTCTTAAAGCCTGAATTTAGAAAAATAATTCACTCGAAGACTGTAATCCGATTGGACTTAAAACGGAAAAGTTATTGCGATGGTAACATTCTAATATTGTTTGTTTTATACGGAACTTGAATGTTGATATAAAACAAAGATTTTAAGTTCTTATTATCAAAAATCGGTGGAAAGTTGTAGAAGTTATGGTCAAGGTTGCCGAAATCACAGCATAATGTATAATTTTACAGAATTTTGAGCATATTTTCGTTACAGATTTTATGTCATAGAACAAAATATTCAAAGATTTTTGAAATTTTGTATACTTTTTCAAACTAATAAATTTTCATACCAATACTTACTTTGTATTTCTGTTTCAAATTCACGAAAATGTTATAAAGTTAACACTGTATATTGATACAGTGTAATTGTAATATTGTAAAAATACGCATATGCGAAATGTTTTTCAGTGAAAATCGTATTAAAACATCACAGAATCTTGTCACAGAATTTTGGAGCCAAATCAAAGAAATATAGAACTTTTTTTTCAAAAACACACAGTTTTTCCCGATCATGGTTACTTTACGTAAGAAATATTAACATAGGAAGAATAAAACATGGTAAATCTAACCAGCTCCAAGCTAAAATTAAACATTGCCTTACCAGAAGTTCACAAGCCAAATTGAGCAAAATCTGACCATCGGAAGGGGTTGCGATTAAGCCTCAACCGTAAATGGGATTACGAAATATTTTGCTCAGGAGATGCGCAAAAAACAGATTTTTCAATGATAACTTTTTTATCCACTAGCCGATTGATTTGATTAAATAATTTTCTCAAAGCCTAAATCAAGACAAACATTTTACCCGAAGACAGCATCACGATTGGAATTGAAACAAAAAAGTTTTGTACCTAAGATGCTCAAGCGCTTACACTTTCTGCATTTGATTCCGTATCCTGGATTCTGAACATGGATGCGCGCACACGGGTTCGCACCCGAGTTCGAGCACGAGCTCGAACTTGCACCCTACACTTTGAGTGCGGTGAGTTTAAATGGGTGCGGGTTGAACTTGCGCCTCAAAAGTTGTGTGCAAGTAAGTACAAAAACTTGCGTGCACATCGCACCCAAGTTGCACCGTGAAGACTGGTTATAAGTTTCTTCTTGGTTAGAAATTATAAACCATTTTGGTGGTTCGCTTAGCGTTTTCTATTTTTTTTATAATGATAATGCCTCTGGTGGAAATTAAAAATTAAAATTTTAATTTTTATGCCAAATGATTTAAAAATGCATAAGAAGTCGAAATCTAGTGTTTATTTTTTTCAAATAAAAAATTTTGGTCTTAAAAAATTAAACTTAAAAGTCCCGGAAGAGGGACAAATGTAAATCCGGAAAATCGTTATTATAATTTTAATGCAAAATGACTTAGAAATGCACGTTGAAATCTGCCGTTATCTCGATAAAATATTTTTGCATAAAGAATTGACTTTTTAAGACCCGGTTTTCCAAAAAAAAAAAAAAAAAAAACTAGTAGTTTTAAGGGGTGTATTCGAAAAAAATGCAACACTTTGTTTTGTGAATAGCTTTTGAATGCATGGATGTATATTTATGAAATTTTCAGCGAAGTCACCTGGTAATGTGAAATTTACATGTACTGCCAAGTGGTTTTTAAGATAGCGTCCAAAGAAGAAATTTTTCGACTTAAATTTTTGTGCAACATATGCACCATCTGCAATTCATACTATGCACCCCCTTTTTTCAAATCAAGGCTATTTTTGATTAAGTTTACTGTTTCCTGAAGCTTGACCTTCAAAATAACTCAAAACTATGATTTTGGTATAAACTATAACAAATTTAGCCGATTGTCCTTCTTTGGCACAAAAACCACATATTTGATTTTTTATCACTCCTTCACCGTTTTTGCGTAATGACACGATTCCAGATACAGAGTATTAATATTGTGAAACCAATTGAAGTGGTTTGCAGAGAAAACTGTCGCATTTGGAGATAGCCTTCAGTGTATTTTTAGCCATTCTTCTTGTCAATCGCTAAGAATGATTGAGTTATTTGCAATTTCTACAGATCGATAGCCTCCTCAAGTACTTCACATTGATTTTTTTTAATTTTTTCTTTGTTTATCTCCAAAAAATACATCTGGACATGTCAATGAAAAGTTTCTGGTTGGCAACCTGCCAGGAGACCGCGAAAGAGTTCGTTCTGCTGTTCATTACAAAATTTTCCAAAATATCTCCCCACAAGCAGTCCAAATATTTTGCGCGCGATTTGATCACCGTATTTTGATAATTTTTATTTTTATCACTTCCTCTATCCATATTTTTGGATTGAGCTTGAAAGAACCTCTTACATTCCTCTCACTTCATGGAATCAATAATCTTCACTTTTATTCAAATTGAAACTCACGATTCAGTTTCTAGGGCTTCTTAAACGAATTATCATGTGCATTTTGGTCGATTAGATGATTTTCCGCTGTTTTTGGCCTTCCACTGAGACTTTTCTGTATTTTTTTTCGATCCTGCCCAAAAAATGTTGTCAATGAACTTGAGTATTGGACGGTATCTCTAAAACCTCTTGATAGATTGTCAGCACGTACACATTACATTTCTAGGGAGCTTCACTGAAAATTTCACCAATTTTAATCTATGTATTCTAAAGTTATTCAGAAAACAAAGTTTTGCATAATTTTTGAATACACTTTACTCTACAGTTGCATAAAAAAAAACCAGCAAAATCAATAATTTTTCCCAGATCTATCCTCGGCGAGAAACAACAGCCCTTAAATATGTTTTGGCCCACCAGTTGCTGATTAAAATTGTTTTCCGGCTGAAAATAAAGATTAATAAATTAACTACTTCAACAAAGTATAAAGGATTTTTTCAGTCAAATTTACTGCACTAGAAAAAAAGAAAATTCTTTTAGTTATGCTTTGTGGTTCATATTTAAAGTCTTTAAGCGATCAACTCACACAATAATTCAAAGGCTTAAGGAGTTTCACCTTCAAAAATAACACAAGTTCCAATTATCAATTGCTAGTTTTTAGGCAATGCAAATCAAATGCTGGAAAAATCAGCAAGACCAAGAATGTTTGCTTGTTTCCAGCTAAATTTGACACAAAAATTTGCTGTATCTTGAAGAATTGAAATAAATTTAATTAAAACCCTTCTTACCATTCTAATCATATCTATCATTCCATTTGAATAAGCTGATAAAGGATAGAAAATTGAAAATTAAATTTTGATTTTTCACAGTTGAGCCTAATCTAACCCATTTCAGGAAAACGATCTAAAACCAATCATTATTTTAACATTCTTTTGCTGCACAAAATATTTTCAAATATGGTTTTCTTACAATTTATACCAAGTTTTTTTTTGTAAATATGTTTATTTACCACACTTTTGAATGATTTTAAAAGTAACATCCTATGAAAAAAAAAATCTAAAACCAATAGTAACAATTTGACAAGCAGTTCACTTAAGCTACAGTTTAGAGAATCTTAAAAACACGAGAAAACTGGAAATTGCACTATAGTATTTTTAATATCAATATTTTAGTAGCTTCATTTAAAAAATATTGGCAGGAAGGTCTAAGAGTAACGACCATTTAGGATTGAACTTTGTAGTAAAACATGATCCTCAGTTAGGTTGAAGAGATAAAATATTAAAACCCGCTCAGAGGCGGGGTTGGAAAAAACCAACAACAAATTGACAAATCTAATCTAAATTTTATATCACTTGAAAAATCTTAGTTATTTGTGGAACAATTTTAACAAAAACTAAATAAAATTATATCTCTTATATGTTTCATAATTAAAAAAAGAGTAGAAATGTGTGGAAACAACAACAGAAAAAGTACTGAAAATGTAGTTTTTTAGATCCAGTAGCTATGAAATTTTAAAAAATATTGTTAAACTTTTCTCAACGTTATGGATTTTTGTAAAACAAAAGCGGTTTGTACTCATGAAAGTAAACTGCTGTACTTTTAACAGCAAAAAATTTGGTTTAAGGGGGCTAAAAGAATCTTCTTGCTCAATTTTAACACTAGAAAGACCGCAACAGTCAAAATGATTGGTTGGACACTTTGTTTGTTGAATATCTTTTAAATATTTCGCTTTAAAAAATCGCAAAAAAACGACTTTTCATGAATTTTTAATCTCTACAAAACTGATTATTTTTTATTTCACTAGCATTTTTAATAAGTGAGAAAAATTTCGCCATGGACACTCGGACAGTGACCAGTCAAAATGACTGGTAAAATTCACAGCCCTATAACTCAAACAAGATAAATTTTTTTCGCTTGCTCTTGGTTTCATTTGCAATCTACATTCAAGACAATAAGCCCTAGTCTACATACACCGTCTTAGCCGATTTAGGCTTTACAGACTGAATAAATGACGTGGACAACTTAAGATTAACATTTAAACACCCAGTACCGAGGTGGGAATCGAACCCATGCCATCAGTGGACCAGCGATTACCGTCATACCACGCTAACCACTCGACCACCGAGGACGTACGATAGTTGATTTATCGTGGGTAGAAGTATGTCATTCGTTATGAAATTATTGATTTTCAATGTGAAGTCATGAAGATTTGTAGAAAAAGTTCTCGGATTGACAGCTGTGTGGCGTTTCAAGCACTTGACTCCCAATTTTTTTGGTCTTTTTTGATGCTCAACTATAATCGAACTTTCTATCAAAATTTGGCGAGAGATCATCAAGATTTGTAAAAGTTATGTTAGATTTAATACATGTCAATTCGAGTAATCGAGTAGTTTTAGGTGATAAATATGTTTTATACTGAACTAGAATGAATAAAATATTTATGAATTATGCACTCATTTTTTCAAATTTTAAGAAATCAGCTTTGAAACTAAATAATTTAAATGATATTTCAATATGGGTGCACGGACTACTTTTTAAATGTTGGTTATCCACCATGGGTGCACGGATTCACCGCTGTTTCTGCCCAAGTATTTGTTCACATGCATTCTTAGATTATTAGGTTCGACAAATTTCCAATGCAAGTTCACTTACAGGTATTCTGGCCCCCGTGTATATACCTGGCCAACTGGCAACTGATTGAACATTCTTTATGAACATTCTTATTATAAGAGGAAACACATCTTACCTGTCGGCAACTTATGGGGTTTGAACCCAAGAGTTTTCTTGCCGATACCGAGAATCGAACCCAGTACGCCTGGCATACTTAGACCAGACTCGCGTCAGCCTATCTGATAGACCACATCGGCGCTAAGATATTTCAACATGGGTGCACGAAATGGCTGTAAATTTGCCGTTGTAAATTATATAGAAATAAATAGTTTCCAACTTGCTTCAGAACACGAAATATTTTTGAGTTAGATATGATAGATATTTGACATGCAATATTGGTCAATCGAAAACTTTTAAGGAAAAAACAAATCAACGTGTACATTTGACAATGTTGATTCATTATTTTTATTTTCACTGTTTACCGTCTCACGACATAACTTGATGCATATAATTCCTAAATTTCTATCGGTCCAAGGTAACCGTTTTCCAATTTTTTTTATGTTGATCAGGTCTTATCAGATAAATATAAGATCGAAAAACCTGTTTTTTCAATAATAAATAAATAAATTTATTATTTCAAGATATAATTGAAATATTTCTTTTCCAGGAATGAAAAGACGGAACATAAAATAAAAATCGTTATTTAAATCATTATATCTCAACATGAAAGACATGGTTTCAACTTTGGTTAAATTAAGATTTGTAATAATGCTTTCTAAAAACTTTCGAAAAGTCCAATATTTGAATAAAACGCGGTGAATCCGCGCACCCATAGTGAAAAACCATGTATATAACACAAATTTTCATTTGAATCTATAAAAGTCTTTATTCTTTACCTTTAGCATGCAAAAAAATTGATTTTGGATGAATGGCGGTGGATCCGTGCACCCATGGTAAATTGCTCTACGTATAAAAAAAATATGCTTCAAAATCTACAATATCATGTATAATTTTTAGACAACGTGTTGAAAAATTTCAGAACGATGGATGCTAGAAAATATCAACTAGACAAAATTAAAGTGAAACCGTGCACACATGGTCAATACCCATAGCCTTATCATATGATTTTATAATTAGATTGATAATGTGTTTTAATTTTTTGAATATTATTTGAAATATTCATTTTATGACATACACGCATTCGTCAACTATGCCAAAATGAGGTGATTCCGTGCACCCATGGTGATAAAATATTTCTATTTAAAAAAAAATCTATCGAATAAATAATAAAATAATTTCAAAAGAAAAAAGTTAAAAATATTATGACATAAAACATTTCCCCTTTACCAGTCATTTTGACTAGTCACGGTCCGAATAGGTATATTCAATTTGCCGGTCCTTCTAGTGTTAAGTTGATTGAATCTATGTGGATACGCTAAAATCAATTCTCTTAATCATACTAAATCGTACTGAACCAAATTACGGGATGGGATGGGAAAAGATGTAAAATTAAGTTCGAAAAAAAAACAAAAAATAATTAATTGGTGTCACAGCGTACCAAACTAGGCACACAAAAAGTTTAATTATTTTGGTACAAGAAATATGTTTTTTATACTTTTTTTCAGAGGGACGCCGGGAAGGAGAAGGAAGGCTTGGATACATATTTTTGGCATAATTCGAGAACTTATGAAGCCAATAAAGTTAAGTCATAATACCAGATTAAGAATCAATCTTCATTGCCATTACTATTCTTACTTTAAAAAGTACCTAGCTTTCATTTAAAGAGGTAGTTTTAGAAGTTCAAATTCCAATTGAAAACGATATAACGATACAAACGAACCTAACAAACAAAAATTCAAATTGTTTTTTACACACATTCCTTCACATTTCACAAAATTTTGAGGAAACTTTTATCACAGCATCTGTGTCACAGTACACGAAATTTTGAAATATTTACAGATTTCATAGAATTTCGTATTTCGAATGGATTTCCATATTTATAATTTTTTGGGTCAATATAAAATTTAGGTTTCTTACTTTGAATTGGAAAAGTATTAAGAGATTTTCAACGTAAACTGATTTTTCCTTACTAAAATATAAAAATGATCCAATTTTTCATGAATTTCCAATGAAATTAAAGGAACAAAGGTAATAGGAAATCACAAAAAAAAAAAAGATTTTTTTTCTCAAAAACATTGATTCAGAGCAATGTATAGTTTTTTTTTGCAAAATCTGTAATTTAAGACACCTTCTTATGTATTACTGACTTTGTCGTTACCTTCAAAAGTTTTTCGGGGCAATATGTCCCTAAACACGCACATTCAAATAATCAAGCATATATACTAACGAATTTAATTTTGAGATTAAAAAATAAACTAAAATTTGAGTTGAGAGAATCGAATCATTCAAAATAGGATACAGTGAATCAAAGTGAAAATTTGACTTTCTTTGAGCTGGAAATAAGTTTGAACGGATAACTTGAGAACAACTTTGGAACACTAAGTTTCTTTTTTTAACGTAAAAACATTAATTTTTGAACTGAACTGAACTCTTCAAAGATGAAATTAGGAACAAAGAGCTATTAAAGATGTTGACAGAAGAAAATAGTTCCGCTCAAGATAATATTTTAGTTCCGCTCATGATCAGAATTCTTACTTCAGTAAAACAGCTCTACACAGCAAAAATTATTTACTGTAAAATTACGCAAATATCCTGTAACAAAAAGGAGCAGGACATTTACCGTAATTTTACAGGTCGAAAACATGATTACGTGACATTTTATTTTCAGTGAACAACTTTTTTACAGAACATTTGCTGTAATAATAAATGAATCTTCGTTAACTTTCAAGGAAAACAATTTAAAATTACAGGTTTATTTTAAAGGTTGTATTTTAAGTGACACGTAATAGTCAAAAAAATTTCTGTGTAGAGTTATTAGGATTTACTCTTAAATATTTAAAAATCATCATTAGAAACCAGAAACCAAGATCTTACTGCTGAACTAAAAAAAAATTTGTTTCAAAAGATTTAGAAACAATGTAAGTCTTGATTTGAATTTTTCTTAATTTTTTTAAATCTGAGTCCAAGTAAATTATAACAATACTCAAAATGCACTTGTTTGTTCTTTGTTAATGTTGTAATATGAGCTCACCTGTACCACGATTTTTTTTATTCAATTTTTGTCAACCGTCAAAAATTAGCATAACAAAAACGCTTCTAGGGTCGGCTTGATTCCCAAAAACTAAAATAAACGAACACCGTACAAATCGAATGTCCCAATCATTTTGCCATAAATCCACGGGGCTGCACCCGACCTTTTAATATCATTGGGTTCACCAGTCCCAAGTCCTGTTTCGGCATTCTCAGAAAGTGGTCCCAATATGCACATTTTAATTAATTCAGTCGTCGACCCAACTCAAACAGTTTTTTTCTCTTCATTCTTCTTCTATGAGCTTCATGAAAAGTAGCAGTTCTGGGCTACAGGTATCATCACCAGAACTTGTCACAACTGCAACCTTTTGGGTTATTATTTATTTTTCTGATTCTGTCATTTTTTCCATCGTTGCGCGTATTATGGAAAGTAGCATAATGTGAACCAGTGAATAATGAATGGGGAATAATAATAACCTGCTTCTAACCGTGATTGGATCGGGTTATGTTGGATAAGTTGAGCTAGTCGAAAGTACCTGATCGGTCCTCGGGAAAGGTAATTTGAAGAAGAGCTTTTCCAATACGATTAGGTATACCTTTGTATGGGGGAATTGAACCACATATCATATTTCACCGACGAAAAGGACACATTTAGGGAGCTGTCAGATTGATATCAATTCCCATCAACCGACAAGTTCGGCGTTGTGGAATTTGAATTCCATTGAATAGAAAAGAAAGGCAATCGGGAAGATCACGGTTGGAAGATAAATCGTTACAGACACCGATCGTTTTAATAGAACGATGAGAGAGAAAAAAAACTCTGTTATTAGGGGTGCAATTATTGGTAAAGCCTCTTTCCTAGGACTAGGAGGGAAAAAGGATGGTCGGAAATTGGCCACAGCTAGATTAATCAACTGGTTTGTATGCAGATAATTGTGAGAAAACAAACATTGCAGCACCAAACGGGAAATTTTCACACCTGTTCCATTTGAATATTCAAAGCTAGTTAAAAACGATGACAACATTTTCCGACAAGGTTCAAACGGACAGACAGAAACCATCCATTTTAGTCAGATCGACAGATCCGACAATTTTGTTTAATGCCAATGAAACAGCTTTATTCTCCCTACGATATAATACTTCAGGGCAAATAGTGACTAAATGTATCCTTTCTTCCAAAACGGTACCTCACATTTTCCCACCGAAAATGGTCTAATCTGCTTGATAAAACGGTAACAAACAAAAAATAACATCATAAATCCACTTGGTCACACCTGAAAACCACAGAAAAACCATATGAACAACTTGCATGCATATCCGTAAGGAGGAGCAACGGCAGAAGATTATTCCTAACAATGAAAAAACCAACCGCGTCGTCACACTCTCGAAGTCTATAACTGTTAGTTACGGTCATTGACTTGCACCGAAGCTCCTCGAAACGAACGGACTCGCGCGCCGCTATGTTATTAATTACCGACCGGGTCTCTTCGGGTTCGGCGATGCAAAGGAATTGAGAAGGGGTTCGGCCCATCTTTTGACCCCGGTAGTGGCCGTAATAATCAATGGTAAGTAAAGGCGCGGATCGTCGGGACACGCATGGGAACGATCGTGGCTTTTAATGTCTTCGTAGTCGGTACATATAGGTTTGTCTATGGGATACAGGATTTACTTTTCTTCAAGTTTGCATGAACTAATTTTTTAAAGAAAAATGAAGTAAATTACAGATTTTTCTAAATTATTGGTATGCAGGTCATTTCGAAAATGATTGGCATCCAACGTTTGATTTGAATTTAGCCTTTATCATGGAATTTGGAAAATCTTGTAGTAAGGAAATATTTTGATTTGTTTGTCATTGTAGGTTCAACTCATTTAAACTAACAGAACACCACAAAACTCTGGTTTTCCATTAAGAGGATAGAATAAATAAGGGGAAAAGTTATCAACTTAATCAAATTTAAATATTTCACGTTACAAAATAACTTAACTGTTATTCAGTATTGTCTTAGACCGCTTATCCTATGTTAGAATGTTGAAATGTGTCTAAAAAATGCAAATGGACATAAAATTCGAAAAAATGCATGGAAAATTCGTCTAAAGCTCTGTAATTCGTATTTTGACAATCTTAATACCAATTCCAGCGTGACGTCACAACGTTTATAAACCATTTTTTTTTTTGGAATACTGTTTGTAAATTTTGTAGTTCATAGCGCACATTGGAAAAAAATATACCTCTAAGTACAAAATATAAATTGCTAGATTTGGGAAACATAAGCGAAAAAACGCGCCACTTTTTCCACTTTATGATTTTTTTTACTAAACAATTTTTCTGCTCTTTTATTTGATCAAATTTTATGAAAATTTCAGAAAAGTTTAATTTTATAACATTAACAAAAACCGCTGTTTTTGATTTTTCAAGTTTTGTTTTCAATTTATTGAAGAGATATTCAGTTTCGTGACGTCACAACGTGTCATTTTTTTTAAATCACGGTTTTGCAGATCATTGTAACGTCACAAAATTGTATGTATACATGAAATAAAGTATAATATGAAAACCAAAAATTTTCTTTTGATCCGATTATAGTCGTTTTACCAGCTTTATGGCATTCGCGACTTTATAAACGTTGCAGTTGGCGGATTGTTATTGAAAAACTTATCCGGTACAACTGTGTTCGATGTTTACTCTTGGGCTCGAACTTGCGGACATCGGCTCAGGAGACTACAGACTTGCGAACTGAGCTATATCACAAGCCAGAAAAATCAATACTTAATTTAATAAAAATGCTTAGAAACTCAACAAATAATGCGATTTGATAATGAAAGAGACCCACTCATTCCCAAAAAATTACGTTCATTGAATCTCAAAAGCAGCTCCATATAAGCAGAGAAGGTTTGAACACTGCGTGCATTTTTTACTTGTACAATCACGACAATATTATTTAAGAAAAAACTAGTGCGAGGAAAAACTGATTAGCAGAAGCGTTGAAATGTGATTCTGAATCTTTTTAATATTTTATTGTAAAGGGAAGGAAAAATAAATAATAATTTTAAAAGCATTAGATCTACTAGAATTTCGTTAATGGACATTTGAGTGCCCAAATAAGCCGAATTTTGAAAATCTTATAAGTGGCAAGCTAAACTTGATTGATCCAAGTGCAATCCTAAATTTGGGGGATTGGACCACGAAAGGCTCAACGAGCCTGAAATTAGTATGGAGTTAAGAATAAATTTTGTTGGGAAGAAAAACGAAAACCCTGTTTTGCATCAATTTCTTTAGTCTCTTTCGGTCGATTGGATTTCATTAGAGCTATTTACGAAGCTTCAATTATGCCATCTTTGCCATAATGCTTCTTTTCATCTCAAGGTTCTACTTTTTTATGGGTAATGAAAAAAAAAGATATTGAGTTACAAAAATAAGCTTCTGAAGTGTCCATTACGGAAAATACATAAATACATTGTCATAGTTAAAGCTTTGAAAGACTCCAATTATATGAAAAATCGAGTTTTAAGATCAAAATTATTGAGGTTGAACTTGAGCTTCCTATCAACTACGGTCCACCAACGGCCCCTCCTGGCCAATAGCTTAATGGTTGCACCCCATGATTGGCTCGAAATAATCAACATTGGACAATGAACCAAATGAAAGGTGTTAGGAACAAGCAACACATTCGCACTGTCCAATTTTGAGAATCTTAAACTTTAATGTGAACCAATAACGAAGCCGGCCAAGTCCATGTAGTCGATAGGGGGAAAGGAATTGCAGCTCATGTGATGATTTTTTTTTAAACGAACACACACATACTAGGACATATTGACAGTTCTACACGAACACCACCTTAGCAGAAGGCCTCAGCTGTAACCTCAAACCATGAGATAACAGGTTCGATTTTTGAGAAGGGCGCACGATAAACGCGATTTTCCGGTACTAATATCAACAAATTCGTCCTGTGGAAAAGCGATACAGAGGTGTTCGTGTTTTGATTTTTTTTGGGTGTTCAGGGTTGCCAAGTGCATTAATATTTGGAAAATTATTATATTTTTTTTAATTGAATTTTTATTGAAAACACTTTTTATGAGTAATGAGAATTTGCAACTTCTCATAGATTTCAATTCAAATGTGGAATTAAACGCACCATTAATCTGAACGAAATCGTAACTTACTGTATCGCACACTTAAACGATGTAGCGAATTGTGTTGATATCTATAAAATAATCAGAGCATGTAGGCGATTATTTTCAAAGCCAACATAAACGGGGCTTTCATTAATTAACCCTTTGTTTCATGATTTTTTTATTTTTCCTCAAACATTATTTTTAACAGTTGGAAATGATGTGCACTTCAAGAAAAAAAAATAAAAATGAAATACGATTTTTCCATTTTTTCATACATTATTTGTTGCAAATTTGTTACTTTATGAAACGAAGGGTTAACTTGTTAGTAACAGTGAATGATTTTGCATTCGTTTAGAAGTTTTTAATTAGTTCCAACGAGCGTTCAAAAGCAACCTCACAATATAGGAACTTTGAAGTAGATTTAGAGGCTTAATTCTACTTGTTTCAAACTTCAACTCATGTTTGTATTGTATGTATGTTGGTTATCCACCATGGGTGCACGGATTCACCGCAGTTTCTGCCTAAGTATGTGCTCACATGCTTATTATTTATTTACATAGTATTCCGTCTCACGACATAACTTGACGAACATAATTCCTAAAATTCACTCGGTTCATAGCAACCGTTCTCCAATTTCTCGGGCACCCCACGTTCGCCAGATCACGCTCCACTTGGTCTAACCACCTCGCTCGTTGCGCCCCCGCTCGTCTTGTTCCTACCGGATTCGTAGCGAACACCTGTTTTGCAGGACAGTCGTCCGGCATTCTCGCAACATGTCCCGCCCAGCGTATCCGGCCAGCCTTCACCACCTTCTGGATACTGGGTTCGCCGTAGAGGCGCGCGAGCTCGTGGTTCATCCTTCGCCTCCACACTCCGTTCTCCTGTACGCCGCCAAAGATGGTTCTTAACACTCGTCGCTCGAATACTCCGAGTGTACGCAGGTCCTCCTCGAGCAATATCCATGTCTCGTGCCCGTAGAGAACAACCGGTCTAATAAGCGTCATATACAGGTTACACTTTGTGCGAGGGCTAAGTCTTCTCGACCGCAGTTGCTTGTGGAGTCCATAGTAGGCACGACTTCCGCTGATAATTCGCCTCCGGATCTCACGGCTGGTGTCATTGTCTGCGGTCACCAGTGAGCCGAGATAGACAAAGTCTTCGACTATCTCCAGCTCGTCACCGTCGATCGTGACCTTGTTATTACTGGACAAGCGGGTTCGGTCGGTCTCGGATCCGCAGGCCAGCATGTACTTCGTCTTGGACGTATTAATCATCAACCCAATCCTTCCTGCTTCGCGTTTCAGTTTGCGGTAGATCTCCTCCACCGCCGCAGATGATCTGCCGACTATATCAATGTCATCGGCAAAGCAGATAAGTTGACTGTATCTGTTGAAAATCGTGCCCCGCATTTCGCCCACCGCTCGTCGAATAACACCTTCTAGCGCCACGTTGAACATCATGCAGGATAGACCATCACCTTGTCGAAGCCCCCTGCGCGATTCGTATGAACTCGACAATTCACCCGAAATCCGCACACAGCACTGCGTTCCATCCATCGTCGCCTTGATCAGTCTGATCAGCTTCCCGGAAAAGCCGTTCTCGTCCATGATTGCTCACATGCATTCTTTAGATTATTAAGTTCGACAAATCTCCAATGCAACGCGTACATCATACCCGGACCCCATGGCTTCGTATGAACTGTTATGGATGAATGTACTATGTTGATGTAGGCTTATTTTGGAAGAACGAGTCAAACAGGTGGGCTAGTTTACTTACAGGTATTCCGGCATCCGTGTATATACCTGGCCAGCTGGCAACTGATTGAACATTCTTATTATATAGTCAGTTATAAGAGGAAACACATCTTACCTGTCGGCACCTCATGGGATTCGAACCCAAAAGTTTTCTTGCCGATACCGGGAATCGAACCCAGTACGCCTGGCATACCAACACCAGACTCGCGCCAGCCTATCCACTAGGCCACATCGGCGCTCTCAAACTTCAACTTATGTTTGCATAAATAAACACGTCGTTATTTGGGAAACGACAATATAAAGTTCGCATTTACAGTACCGTTCATAATTGTATAGAAATTGGAAGCACGCGCACTTTCACTTCGACTTTGAACTTCCATAACTTTTGACTCTGATGATATTTTTTGGTCAAATTTACTGCGTTAGATAGATCAACTATCACACTATTATATCACAAAATTTGAACTTTCTGGAGTTTGTGTGGCCTGAGATACAGTAATTCTACGAAAATCGGACTTTTTGAACTTTTCTCATTCAAACTGTAATATCTCAGAAACTACGCTACATTTTTTATTGAAATTTTGCAGAGTGATTGTTGAAATTAAAAGCTATCATGTCTGAAGCTTTTGAAAAGTTTCATCGATGGGATCAAAAGTTACGGGAGGTACAACTTTTCAGGCATGAACCTAAAAATGCGATTTCTATACAATTTTGGACGATTGTTTTCATAGGAAACTCCTATTTTATGTTTAACAACCAGTAAGTCTATTTCAACCAAAAAATCAAAACAATATTTCGAGATTCTGATTTCAAAACACAAAAAGATCTTTAATTTCATTTTTTCATTTCATCATTGCTTTTGCCAGACATTTTTTGACTGATTTGTGGATGGAAACGATTATGTTCTCATGAATCGTCCAAAATTCTATAGAAATCGCATTTTTAGGTTCATGCCTGAAAAATTGTACCTCCCGTAACTTTTGATCCCATTAATAAAACTTTCCAAAAACTTCAGACATGCTTACTTTATATTTCAACAATCACTTTGCAAAATTTCAATAAAAACTGTAGTATAGTTCCTGAGATATTGCAGTATGAATGAGAAAAGTCCAAAAAGTCCGATTTTCGTAGAATTACTGTATCTCAGGCCACACAAACTCCAGAAAGCTCAAGTTTTCTGATATAATAGTGTGATAGTTGATCTACCTAACGCAGAAAATTTGACCAAAAAATATCATCAGAGTCAAAAGTTATGGAAGTTCAAAGTCGAAGTGACAGTGCGCGTGCTTCCAATTTCTATACAATTATGAACGGTACTGTAGTTCCGTAGAGAACTTTTTAACAATTTGAAAGTTGGGATAAAGTGAAAATTAAGAATCGAAAATTCATTTTGAAGAAAATCATCACATCAAGTGAAATCGTTGGCTACTCATGATGAATAAAGCAGCAAGTATGTAGCTCGATTTTCAAGCGGTGAGCTCGGGTTCGAGGCTTGGTAAGAACATGTTATTTAAATGTGAGTAAGTATGCTTGATTAATTTGAAACAATTTAGCGGACTTGAGAAGCCATATGAAGGAGCGAAAAATTATTTTTTTCGATTTTTTGTATTGCTGGTAAAAATGCTTTTTGAAGCTGATTAGCAGAAGTTTAGCAATTTATGCGAACTTTTTGTCAGCTTTAAAGTTCGTTTATCTACTTAAAAATTGAGCTAAAAAAAGTTGTATTTCAATACACGTTTGAGCTATTCAAACCTGATAGAGGAATGTTATACGAACTTTTGGTTGCTTTGGATGGGGCATGGAATAACACTTTGGTAAGCGATTGACTACTTTAAACCAAAACTCCTAAGCTTCTGAACTTCATTACCCAAGCAACCAAAAGTCCCATAAAACACGTACAAAAAAGCATACTCAGCCCCATCGTTGATAAGAAATACGTTCTGTGCAGCTCGAAATTTAAGTTCTTATTGATACTTTCAAGTTCCAAAACAAGTCTTTATGATCTTCTTTTCTGCTCCCAGCGGCCTTTTCATTCAGCTTCCAAAAAAACGTAAAATGAGCAAAAAATCTCTCTCCATCTCAACTGAACCCTTGGTATCGGTTCATATCACCTTCTCTCGATAATTCACTATGTTCTCTACATGGTGCCGCCATGATGCCACGCGCCGGATTCCAATCTCGACAAATTGCTCAATTGCTTCTTTTCTACATTCTACGTATATCGCATCAGAATGGTCACTCAATTACCAAATTACTTATTGAAAAAAAACTCGCCCGGCATGGGGATCAAACCCCGACCTTCGTGATGAGAATCGAACACGCTCCCACTAAACCACGCCTAGATGTAGTTCTAACTGAAACTAAAATTCAAGGTGGTGATTTGATTTTGTAAGCACCTCAATGCACTTTTTGTGACTTACCAAGTCCCGTTTTGAGCACTTTTGTGCCCTTTATGTGACTTAAGTCCCGTACAACGTACGTTTGAATCACTTTTGCAACTTTCAAGTCCATCAATGAGTAGAATAGTTCACTTATGCGAATTGGGCAAAACAAGTCACATTCAACGTACATATTAATCACTTTTGCAACTTTCAAGTTCATTAATGAGTACATAAAGTTCAATAAAGGGAATTTAGCAGTTGATTCTCTTTGCCAGCCAATATGTAACTTTCAATACCTTCGTTCAAGTAAATATGTGACTTTTGGTTTCTTGGGTAGTTTCCTCATGATAAGACACCAATTCTTCGATTCCTGCATTCAAATATAAAAATAAAACAGAATAACTGTCTATTTCAACGTTCAGTGTGACGAAAAATGGTCAACTTCACAATTGTTTTAAGTTAGTAAGTATATATTGACTTAATGAGGTAAGCATTTGGAACAATATAAAAAAGAACCAAAAATATTTTCTCTTGAAAATTGGTTAACTATCCTATCCAAAGGCACTAAGCTCACAATATAAACTTTTGGTTTACACCAAAAAACTTTGTACAATGTAAATTTTTAGCTCTTACAAAACTTTCCACGATAAATCGAAAGAAACAAGCTTTAAATGCCCAGATATACTGTTTATGATTAAAAATATTTTTATTATCACAAAGCCACTGTAGTAAAATGTGTAGTAACTTTACTGTGTTATAATCTTATTTTGTTGTAATTTTAAACTTTTATAAAATTTGCTAACTAAAATTTCTGCTCCTAGGTTCCAATATTTTTTAAAGTGAATCTTCTAAATTTTCATTGCTTGAATTTATTACCTATTTCCTAACTCAATTTTTTTTTTGGCATTCAATCTTATTTTGTCGGAACTTTAACTGAAGATACCATAGTTTAAGAAGTTTAATGCATCATTCAACATTAATTAGTTAATGTCTATGTTATAGATGTTTCGCAGGTTAATCATCAATAATAATTTCCCGATCTATTTATTGAAATTTTAATCAAGATGCTAGGGGAGTGTAGAGAATATTACGGGTGCGTATAAAGATTAAAGATTAGTATGAGATTTAACGTGACACGCTTTAATATTGAAATAAATGATACCGATATAATTCGATGAAGAGCTGTATAGAGATCTTCGTTCATCAAGACGAATTAAAAAACGAACCTTGGCTGAGAAATAGAGAGAGAGAAAATCATTGAGAAAGATTTCGATGCAGTGATGTCAACCTTCCAGATTTTTTCTGGATCTTCCAGACTTTTTGGACTTTTGCCAGACATTTTTTCAGGATTCCAGACTTTTGTCATTTCTTCCAGACAATTCCAGACATTTGGGCTAGGACATAAATTGCTCTAAGAAACTATAAAAAATCAACATTGTCATGTTATAATATGGCAGAAAATGATAAGAATTTATGAATTATGAATGCAGTGGTTGAAAGCTATGAATAGTGGCAAATTCTTCGAAGATATATGTCAAATTGAGAGTCCAACAGAACACCTAACTGATAGTGTCAGAAACAAACGATAAGTGCCATAAAAAAAGGTCACCACTTTCCCAAAAGCAAGCTATCCAGACTTTTTCAGACATTTCCAGAGATTTTTTCAAAATCTTCCAGACTTTTTCGAAAAACAGTTGGCAAACCTGTTTCGATGTTCGAGTAGACGATGCTCATTAATGAATATGGTCAGTCTATAGAGAGAGCTTGAAAAGAAAGGATGGCGTAGTGGAATGTGAATTTGAAATTAGAGAGCAGCTATTGAGTGAAATCTAGAAATTCAGTTTAATCATATCTACCAGTCACGACAGGGAGCTGAACGAACGAATAAGTGTTTAAGACTCTTAAAAAATATGGAACATTTTGAAACACGAAGGACTTATAAAATGATTTTTTTTATGTAGAATTTAAACATTACAATTCAACATTAGACCGAATTATTTTATCATGAAAAATATTATTGCTTTATGCATTTTCAGCAAAAGATCTTCGTGTATTTTCTCTCTAAACTTTCGGAGCATTGTGACACTAAATAACTCAAATTCTTTCTGTCTAGTAACAAAAATATACATAATAAACAATGTACGATACTTATCTGATTATTCAGTTCAGTCTAATGTTTTTCTCGAATTGAATCCGCTCCCCGTTGTATTGCTGGGAATTCCAGTGGTTGTTTATGTTGAAAATGCCGCTACTGACTTCAATTTTTAAATATTGAGTGAACCAAATACTTTTTGATTTCACTATGTCTTTTCTTGATAGATAATTTTTCAACTCTCGTAAAAACTCAAATTCTTAATCAAATTTAGACAGGTTCGAAAAATTTTATGTTAAAAATTCGCGTCTGCTTCTATTCAGACCCAGTCTACTCCTCAATTACCAAAATTATCGATGAAAAACTTTTTTTTTATTTGTTCGTGATGAACAAATCTTCATAATTCCAGACAAACTTCAGGTTCGTTGCGCGACCCTTTTCCGTAGTACAATATAGCTCAAATTTTGCATTGGAGCATGTGCCATTACATTTTTTCAATTTGTTTAATTTTGTAATTCAGTTAAAAGTCTCTTTTAAAGGATTGTAAATGCCGCTCAAGAAATAACCTTGCTAATGCTTTGCAATTTTATTTTCGAATAATAATAAATAAAAATCGGTATTCCAGTTGAGGTATGCTTGGAATGGGTCATACGCAAAAATGCTTCGAATTACGTCTGTTTTGCAATTCTCTTTTTAAAATTTATCAGGTAGGACTCAAACAATTTTGACGGTTCATTGATTGAAAAGTACGATGCTTAGATCACTTTTTTACATTTTTTGTGGTCATTATCTCATAAAATTTCAAAAAATTTGTATCCTTATGTGCAATGTATAGTTTCTAACTTTAGCTTTCTTGAAAACTTAGTAAAATTTTGTAGAGCATTCCGTAGCTGATGTACAGTCTTTTTTCCAAAGCATGTGTTTTAATTTTTTTTTCTTAGACTTTGAATAACGGAAAATGTTAGTATTTTTAGTATATATTGTTCGAGATCGTATTTGAGTTCCATCACGAGGTTTAGGAATTTTGTTTGATTTTCTCTTCTTCGATTTATCGAAGGATTAAGACTTCCACGAAAATGCTTTTAGTTCATCTACGGGTCCATCTATCGCTTCAACTTTTGGAGCTTATAAACTTGAAATTACAAGCGGTCAGAGAATGCAAAAGACGGCGAGTTGCCAATTTTCTCCAAAAATATATGATAAAAATAAGAATCAAGTATCTCCATTCTAACCTACTTAACCAATGTCCACCAAAGCCGTTTTCTCAATACAATAGAAAGGCGACAGCATCAGCATTCTCTAGAGAATAAAATTAAAGCACTTATTCGAAAATTTCATGTAACTTCTGATAGCGTGTATTCCGGACAGAACTAAGTCAGGGATGCCAGTTATAATGAATAATTTTATTTTCCTATTCTTGCTCCATAAAAATTTTAGTAAATAAATGATAAAAAATGGTTTCAGGAAATTTTTCCATGTTTTTCAAACATTTACCCACAAAATTAGTATCAGGGCAAATATTTTTTATAAGTTTCTAATACGGTTTAATTGTTGATCACTATATGTCCTCATGATTTGAAGATTTTGCTTGCGACAATATTTCGTTTTCGAATCAAATGATTTTGAATTTAGTCCTCTTGGGTAAAAAAAACTGCAAAACATTGCTTAAAATTTCTGCAAACCAAGATATTATATTAAAATTTAAAAGGTATGTGGTGTTTAGAAGTACACGAAAAAAATATGAAAAACAATTTTTTTGTTGATAAGAAATATAATTCTGAAAAAAAATGCACTGATGCAAACAATATTTGGCTTTCCAGTGAGCTAATTAATGAGTTTTTCGATGATTTGAGCTCAAATTATGTTGTTTTTATCTTGTGCTCTGTTTTTCTTGTTAGACTCTGGAAATTTCAAATGGACTAATCAGCATCAAAACATCAGGTTTTTTAAACCAATCATCAAAAAAGATAACACACAGCTTGTATCCAACATGGAGGGATAATGGCAAAAAAATTATTTTTGGTTTTCATTATTACTGAATTTTCTAAATTCAATGCTTATGAATGAATCCCGAAGAAAAAACAAAAGACCAACAATTTTACATTTAAAAGGCAAATTAGCATCTTTTTTTTAAGAATGTCAAGAAGTTTTCAGGTGGAGTCAACAAATTTCATGTTCAGTTGCATGTATTTATTGAAGAAATATTTCTTGAAAGTAAATTTGAAAAACTTCAGACATAAGCCTTCCGAATAAAGGCTGGTGCAAATTTTGAATGGAGGATTTTTTGCTGAATAAAATTGGAAATTGAATCTGATTTCTCAATTGTTTTTTTTTTCTTATCATTCTACGTAAACTAAAGAAAAAAAAGTAATGAAAATTTATTCGAACAGCATCCCTGATCAACAATTTTAAAAATTGTCCAACAGAGGTGCCAGGTGGTATTGTCAAAAAACAGGATTTGATTTATTTTTCAGGACATCACTTCTAGATTTCATAAACAAAGCAAAAACAGGTAATTAAGACGCTTTGATATATGCAACAAAAGTGAGCGTTGTCTTGACTGGAACACCATTCGAATGTCATCTGAACCGAACAAAACCATCGCTTAAATAGGTTCAACTATTTTATTGCAGGTTTGTTCGATGTTTTCAAAATTTAAGTATAAATTCGATCCTTCTAGATATTTTTTGAAAAATCAAGACAGTTCTGGACATTTTAAAGAATTTTTTTTCAAAAATCCTGAAAATTCGAGAGTTTTTCAAAACGGTCTTCAAAAATCAGGACACTTGGCATCTCTAATCTAAGCTTCGAAAAATTTACAGTGTAATACTTGCATTTCTGTCACCAGGTGGCGCTATTTGTGTCTCCCGTTTTCTCGTTTAGTGGTGTTTATCAGTCAACACAGCAAAAATTATTTCCTGTAAAATCACGCAAATAACCTGTAACAAAAAGGAGCAGGACATTTACCGTAATTTTACAGGTCGAAAACATGATAACGTGACATTTAATTTTTAGTTTACCACTTTTTTACAGGACATTTGCTGTAATAATAAATGAATCTTCGTTAACTTTCAAGGAAAACAATTTAAAATTACAGGTTTTGTTAATTACAGGTGGTTTACTTTGAAGGTTGCAGTTTTCAGTGACACGTAAAAGTCAAAAAATTTTTCTGTGTATAATCGAATCGAAAAAAAAAATTTTGTTTTCGTTTCCCGGTGATTCAGAAATTTTGATTTCAAGTTATTAAACTATATTGCTAATATTGATGGTCATGCAAATTTCTTGTTTTGAATTAGGATCATCATTTTGAATAATTTATTAAAGACTTGCCGGACAAAGCATTGGTTTGAAACTCACTTTGATTCTGATTTGTTTGGATCGTTTGAAAAAAAACCAGTCCTCCCCCGCTCCCCTCCCTCCATCACCCTCCCCACGGACAGGCATGCCCTTCGCACGGACCTGCTTCCAATTTCTGTACTGTTTTTTTTTTTTTTTTATTGTCTATACATCTATTTAGGTGTCATAATAATCTCTTGTAACATTAAACTTAAAATGGGTTCGAGCTGTATTAAATTATTTAAAAATTAAATTGAATAATTAAGGAAGATGAAACTTTTTTGTGTTCCTATGAATTATTTACCCAAGTAAGAACAAGAGTTTGATCTTTTAGGATTTTCCCACCATTCACAATTAGAAACCAATCCCCACATGACATGCAATGGTTAGTGTTTGTATTACAGCAGTCAGTCGATTAAACTAGAAGCAATTAGTTTTTTTTTGCCTTCAATCACATCCTCCCGCTCAAGTTTTCCCGAAAATTAATTGCCGTACAAAACGCTCCACTACGTCTTTCGGTTTCCTCGAAGCGGGATTTGATTCCCACCTTCGAAAGAACCTACTCTTGCTAAGCAGGAAAAAAATCCGATTTACATGCTCCGTTGACCGTCTCTCGGCGGTAACTTTCTTCCTTCTGTTCTGTTCTGTGTGTAATGGGGAAACTTCTTTGGAAGTGTCGTTTCTTCATGGAAGCAAAACCTCTTCATTGAGGTTCTTTCCTAAATTCGAAACTCTTTGATCTGGTCACATGCAGATGTGCTTAAAGTAGGGAATCACTTGCGTGGGAATCGAAGATCCGCGAAGCCCGGAAGCAGTCAGCTGTGAAGAAGAGTCAATTTTTTTTCGCCATATCTTGAGTACGGGTTGGTTTTTTTGCCTTTCAGAAGTGACCCACCATTGATAATTATGAAAAATGTCAATAAATTTGCCATTGTTTTACGATTTAATTACTTATCACTGCTTTGACTTCTAAGGGACAGCTTTCTTGGTAGCTTGACAAAAAATTAACCGGGCCTATTATTAGCCGCCACTCCCCTCCTTCGAAAATTCTCTCATCACACCCTAAATTTGACGACCAGATCATGCAAAACTTTTAACAGCAACTAAATTATAACAAACAACTTCGATCGGTGCGGTCAAATAGGGATACAGAAAAAAAAATCAAAACATAGGAAGACACCACCCGTTCCGTTGTATAATCTAATCTAAAAGTTATATTTACATTCGGTGAAATTTTCACACGCTTCCCGTGTCGTCCCATCGATGCAATGAAAAATTGCGGCCCTTCCCGGGGTTAATCAACATCAACACAATCTGTGCCAAAGTCCCAAAGGACATTTTTCGGACGACGACGACAGGGTTGGGAATCATTCGTCTGAAATTTGACAGGGGACAGCTTTTTCGAGAGTGCTTTCGATACACATAAGGCCACTTAATTTGCACCTCCGATGACTTTTGGGTTGACGATCGAGCTTCCCATCGCATTGCAGTGCCCGAAAAACGGGGTCGATTGATGCAACCCTCACTCCTTTTTTGCTTGGTGCCGAAATTAAACTGGAAATCATCCGTGACAACTTAAGAGAAGGTTTTGATTACTGCAGGACTCAAATGCAAAGCAAAAATTTAACAGGGTAACAAATCATTCAATTATGAGAAAACACCTCAATCACTAGAATAAAAAAATCTTTAAACAATCAGAAATATTGAAGAAACCTTTGAAAAAAGATTCAAGAATTTTAAATTTTAAACAAATTACCGAAACTGAAAAAAATCAGAATTTTTTTTTAAAGAATGGAAAAGCGGCTAGTATTTCGAGTGATAAAAAATGTCGAAAGGGCCAAAAAGCACAAAATGTCAAAGATGTAAAAAATTACAAAAATGTCAAAAATGTCAAAAATGTCAAAAATGTCAAAAATGTCAAAAATGTCAAAAATGTCAAAAATGTCAAAAATGTCAAAAATGTCAAAAATGTCAAAAATGTCAAAAATGTCAAAAATGTCAAAAATGTCAAAAATGTCAAAAATGTCAAAAATGTCAAAAATGTCAAAAATGTCAAAATGTCAAAAATGTCAAGAATGTCAAAAAAGTTCAAAAATTTCAAAAAATGTCAAAAATGTCAAAAAAGTAAAAAATGTCAAAAATGACATAAATGACAAAAATGTCAAAAAAGTCAAAAAAGTCAAAAAAGTTCAAAAATGTGGAAAATGTTAAAAA
The DNA here is from genome assembly GCF_029784155.1 of Uranotaenia lowii. Taxonomy (NCBI): domain Eukaryota; kingdom Metazoa; phylum Arthropoda; class Insecta; order Diptera; family Culicidae; genus Uranotaenia; species Uranotaenia lowii. Next base: position 50,535,101 of record NC_073691.1, on the reverse strand, counting down.
TGTCAAAAATGTCAAAAATGTCAAAAATGTCAAAAATGTCAAAAATGTCAAAAATGTCAAAAATGTCAAAAATGTCAAAAATGTCAAAAATGTCAAAAATGTCAAAAATGTCAAAAATGTCAAAAATGTCAAAAATGTCAAGAATGTCAAAAATGTCAAAAATTTCAAAAATGTCAAAAATGTCAAAAATGTCAAAAATGTCAAAAATGTCAAAAATGTCAAAAATGTCAAAAATGTCAAAAATGTCAAAAATGTCAAAAATGTCAAAAATGTCAAAAATGTCAAAAATGTCAAAAATGTCAAAAATGTCAAAAATGACAAAAATGACAAAAATGACAAAAATGACAAAAATGTCAAAAAAGTCAAAAAAGTCAAAAAAGTTCAAAATTGTCGAAAATGTTAAAAATGTTAAAAATGTCAAAAATGTCAAAAATGTCAAAAATGTCAAAAATGTCAAAAATGTCAAAAATGTCAAAAATGTCAAAAATGTCAAAAATGTCAAAAATGTCAAAAATGTCAAAAATGTCAAAAATGTCAAAAATGTCAAAAATGTCAAAAATGTCAAAAATGTCAAAAATGTCAAAAATGTCAAAAATGTCAAAAATGTCAAAAATGTCAAAAATGTCAGAAATGTCAAAAATGTCAAAAATGTCAAAAATGTCAAAAATGTCAAAAATGTCAAAAATGTCAAAAATGTCAAAAATGTCAAAAATGTCAAAAATGTCAAAAATGTCAAAAATGTCAAAAATGTCAAAAATGTCAAAAATGTCAAAAATGTCAAAAATGTCAAAAATGTCAAAAATGTCAAAAATGTCAAAAATGTCAAAAATGTCAAAAATGTCAAAAATGTCAAAAATGTCAAAAATGTCAAAAATGTCAAAAATGTCAAAAATGTCAAAAATGTCAAAAATGTCAAAAATGTCAAAAATGTCAAAAATGTCAAAAATGTCAAAAATGTCAAAAATGTCAAAAATGTCAAAAATGTCAAAAATGTCAAAAATGTCAAAAATGTCAAAAATGTCAAAAATGTCAAAAATGTCAAAAATGTCAAAAATGTCAAAAATGTCAAGAATGTCAAAAATGTCAAAAATGTCAAAAATTTCAAAAATTTCAAAAATGTCAAAAATGTCAAAAATGTCAAAAATGTCAAAAATGTCAAAAATGTCAAAAATGTCAAAAATGTCAAAAATGACAAAAATGTCAAAAATGACAAAAATGTCAAAAATGTCAAAAATGTCAAAAATGTCAAAAATGTCAAAAATGTCAAAAATGTCAAAAATGTCAAAAATGTCAAAAATGTCAAAAATGTCAAAAATGTCAAAAATGTCAAAAATGTCAAAAATGTCAAAAATGTCAAAAATGTCAAAAATGTCAAAAATGTCAAAAATGTCAATATTGTCAAAAATGTCAAAAATGTCAAAAATGTCAAAAATGTCAAATATGTCAAAAATGTCAAAAATGTCAAAAATGTCAAAAATGTCAAAAATGTCAAAAATGTCAAAAATGTCAAAAATGTCAAAAATGTCAAAAATGTCAAAAATGTCAAAAATGTCAAAAATGTCAAAAATGTCAAAAATGTCAAAAATGTCAAAAATGTCAAAAATGTCAAAAATGTCAAAAATGTCAAAAATGTCAAAAATGTCAAAAATGTCAAAAATGTCAAAAATGTCAAAAATGTCAAAAATGTCAAAAATGTCAAAAATGTCAAAAATGTCAAAAATGTCAAAAATGTCAAAAATGTCAAAAATGTCAAAAATGTCAAAAATGTCAAAAATGTCAAAAATGTCAAAAATGTCCAAAATGTCAAAAATGTCAAAAATGTCAAAAATGTCAAAAATGTCAAAAATGTCAAAATGTCAAAAATGTCAAAAATGTCAAAAATGTCAAAAGTGTCAAAAATGTCGAAAATGAAAAAAATTTCTAAAATGTCTAAAATGTCAAATATGTCAAAAATTTCAAAAATGTCAGAAACGTCTAAAATGTCGAAAATGACAAAAATGTCAAAAATGTCGCAATTTTTAGAGTTTTCGAAATTTTTTAAACTCGCTGATATTGATTTGATTTGTCTTCGATGTTTATTGTTTTGTCGAAAGAAAAATTTTAAGTTGATCTTTTGCCATCGTTTTTAAATGTCTTTGTCAAAAGTTTTTTTTTTAAACTTCAACACCTAAAAATTCATCCGTTTCAATGACGTTACAAAACAGAGAATGATTGTACCAGAAGTTGTTTTTCTCTTCTTTTTTTCAATTTGAGGGAGGGGAAACAAGTTTGTTTTTGATGCATTTCATCCACGAGGGGACGAGCAAACTGCAATAAAATAAGTAGTTTATTAGTGTTTATTCAAATTTTAAAATGCGGGTACCACGTGGCCGGGAGTTGTCATCCCTGTTATGAATCCCTGCGGATTTTTCTTGCGACCAGAACCAGAAAACGTGTGCGGGGTTTGTAATCCAGCAACCGAATGGGACGAACCAGATCCCGGTTTGTGGACATTCAATAAGCCCTGGGAAAGGACAATTAACGAAGCTGAAGTCGGCGTGCGAATCTGATGGTGGCACTGTTGTATGTTTGTTAACGTTGATGTTGGTTTTGATTTCATTTAATGTAACAATCAATGAACAGTGGGTCGATTTGAGTTTAAATGAAAGGACAAATTTTGAATTTTTTTGTGTCGCTCAGAAGCTTGTTCGAAAGCATCTGAAAGTTTTTTTTTCACCTTTTTTTTAATTTTTGTTTTCCAACCCACATTTGCCAACACAACAGTATTTTCACTGGTGGAAAATTGGATTTTTATTTTTCAATCTGTTAAACACTGCTCTCACTGAAAAGCGTCAAATGTCAGACAATCCCGACATAATGTGGGACGCTCGTTCAATTTGTGGAAGGGCAATGCGATAGCGATCGATTTCGAATTTTATTTGTTAAAGTTTTTGATCGCATCTTTTCAGCACGGTCTTTTTTGCCTTCGATTCAACCACGTTAGGTCAATCAAATAGGGAAAACCTCAGAAGGGGGAGGGCGAAAGTTCAAGTGGCAAATTTAATTGGAAAATACGGAAAACTATCTTTATTTGGACAAGTCTGTGGGCGAGTGAGTGTGTCCCGTTCGTGGAGAAATGCAGGTTCTGTTGACTTTCTTCGGATTGACGCGCTGATTTGCGATAACGTTAATTGAGTTGCCTTTTTTGAAGTGGTTGATGTGGAGAGATTTATTTATTAGGTACTTGGAGAACTGAGCTAATTGAATCAAGATTAATAACTGGAAAAAATATCCAACTGATACTTTTTACAATTTTGACACTGATTTTGACAATATCAGAACGATTGACAGTTAGAATGACTTTAAAAACTTTGACAATTTTGACAATCATAAAAATTTTAAATGTTTTGAAAATTTCGAAAATTTTGTCAATTTTGACAAATTTGACCATTTTGACAATTTTGACAATTTTGGCATTTTTGACAATTTAGACAATTTTGACAATTTTGGCAATTTTGACAATTTTGACAATTTTGACAGTTTTGACAATTTTGACAATTTTGACAATTTTGACAATTTTGACAATTTTGACAATTTTGACAATTTTGACAATTTTGACAATTTTGACAATTTTGACAATTTTGACAATTTTGACAATTTTGACAGTTTTGACAATTTTGACAATTTTGACAATTTTGACAATTTTGACAATTTTGACAATTTTGACAATTTTGACAATTTTGACAATTTTGACAATATTGACAATTTTGACAATTTTGACAATTTTGACAATTTTGACAATTTTGACAATTTTGACAATTTTGACAATTTTGACAATTTTGACAATTTTGACAATTTTGACAATTTTGACAATTTTGACAATTTTGACAATTTTGACAATTTTGACAATTTTGACAATTTGGACAATTTTGACAATTTTGACAATTTTGACAATTTTGACAATTTTGACAATTTTGACAATTTTGACAATTTTGACAATTTTGACAATTTTGACAATTTTGACAATTTTGCCAATTTTGACAATTTTGACAATTTTGACAATTTTGACAATTTTGACAATTTTGACAATTTTGACAATTTTGACAATTTTGACAATTTTGACAATTTTGACAATTTTGACAATTTTGACAATTTTGACAATTTTGACAATTTTGACAATTTTGACAATTTTGACAATTTTGACAATTTTGACAATTTTGACAATTTTGACAATTTTGACAATTTTGACAATTTTGACAATTTTGACAATTTAGACAATTTTGACAATTTTGACAATTTTGACAATTTTGACAATTTTGACAATTTTGACAATTTTGACAATTTTGACAATTTTGACAATTTTGACAATTTTGACAATTTTGACAATTTTGACAATTTTGACAATTTTGACAATTTTGACAATTTTGACAATTTTGACAATTTTGACAATTTTGACAATTTTGACAATTTTGACAATTTTGACAATTTTGACAATTTTGACAATTTTGACAATTTTGACAATTTTGACAATTTTGACAATTTTGACAATTTTGACAATTTTGACAATTTTGACAATTTTGACAATTTTGACAATTTTGACAATTTTGACAATTTTGACAATTTTGACAATTTGGACAATTTTGACAATTTTGACAATTTTGAAAATTTTGAAAATTTTGACAATTTTGACAATTTTGACAATTTTGACAATTTTGACAATTTTGACAATTTTGACAATTTTGACAATTTTGACAATTTTGACAATGTTGACAATTTTGACGATTTTGACAATTTTGACAGTTTTGACAATTTTGACAATTTTGACAATTTTGACAATTTTGACAATTTTGACAATTTTGACAATTTTGACAATTTTGACAATTTTGACAATTTTGACAATTTTGACAATTTTGACAATTTTGACAATTTTGACAATTTTGACAATTTTGACAATTTTAACAATTTTGACAATTTTGACAATTTTAACAATTTTAACAATTTTGACAATTTTGACAATTTTGACAATTTTGACAATTTTGACAATTTTGACAATTTTGACAATTTTGACAATTTTGACAATTTTGACAATTTTGACAATTTGACAATTTTGACAATTTTGACAATTTTGACAATTTTGTCAATTTTGACAATTTTGACGATTTTGACAATTTTGACAATTTTGACAATTTTGATAATTTTGACAATTTTGACAATTTTGACAATTTTGACAATTTTGCCAATTTTGACAATTTTGCCAACTGTAACAATTTTGACTGTATAGATTATTTAAACGGTTCATAAAATTTATCGCAGTTTCAAAAACAATTAATTTTATTTCAAATTGGACAGATTTGCCTTTTTTTCTATGAATTTTAGGTCTATTTCTGAAATGAAACATTGTTTTTCTCAATCCTCGAAATATAAAAAGCAGTTTATTGAATTCTATCAGGTTTTGATTGATAGGTTTTTATCACAATTCTGGGTTTGAAAATTACTATAGCAATGAGAGAGTAATGAACGTAAGCCTTGAACAATCAAAAACTTGAAATGAAATTTAAGCTGATTGTTTGTTTTGATTTTTTTTTTTGTTATTCCGTAAATTCTACGAAGTATGTTGGACATTTTGTTGAATTCTCTTCTCAAGCTCATATTATTTATCAAAAAAAAAAAAAAATAACAAATCGAATAATTTAATCTTTTACTTTGAATTGATTTTCTGCATTCTGCATTATTTCAAATGAATTTTTACAGATTCTAGCATTCATACAGACAAAAACCAAAACAAAAAAAACGATAAACTTTTAAATTTTTTTTTAATAAACTAAAGCTTTATAGTCTAAAAATTTCACAGGGGTGTCCCATTTGCCATTCGATGGCATTTGTGTGCCAGTGCCATTTTATGGCATCACAGAAAAAGTGCTGTCAAGTCTACTTAGTTGACCGATTTTTTCAAACTTTCAGCCAATAAAAATTCGGAACTCTTGTGATCTTTTGGCATTTTTACTTAATTTAAGCTCAATACCATTTTCGTCCAATTTTCCTTTAGGCTCAGTTGGCATACCCTTGAATTTCCGAAATTTTCCACTCCGTTGGAATTTTTACCAAACAAATTTAAATAACCGTTTTTGTAAAAAAATTAAATTGCAGTCAAATTTTTCATTCGGGCGATCAATTTTCTAACAGCCGCTTCACAGGCGTATGGATTCTACTGGCAGTCTAACTTCCTTACCTTTTTTAAAAATTTTTAATCATTTTGTAAATTGAGTTTGATGATTACATACAATTTTTGGTTCAACGAAAATCTTAATCGATTCATATATATTATCTTCGTTTTTTTTTTCCAAAATTTGCTCCACCACATGGGCTTAAAAACATAATTTCGGCCATGTGTTAGGTTTCAAATATTGAACATATTTTTCGATTTGTTGTCGTTTTATACAACGCCGCCTAAACAGATTTTCAATTTTTTCTCTTCTGCCTGAAATATGATCATATGATTATATGATTCTATCAACAAATATTTCAGAATTGCAGTAAATTTCAGAAATAACTGTTAACAGATATTTAAGATCGAAAAAGAATTGAGCCAACGTTTTCTGATATCGACAGAAAAAATTTCCTCGAAAAATAGATCTAATTTCAAATTTCTGAGTTTTTTTAAGAAGCAATTAAAATGGATTGTTAAACTATCATATTTCGATATAAACTGAGAATTTTTTTTTTAATTAATGATTTTATGCTGATTTCAGTAAACCATATTTAATGACGATGTTGATTTTTAAAGGACTAACAAACTTGAATAAAATTTGAATTGAAAGAAATCATGGATCCAAAAATGAAAAAAAAAACAATTTTAGAATAAAAATCAAATGATTCGGGCAACAAGATTCACATTTCTTGAGGAGCAATGAATTTAATTTTCTTTAACTATCAGCTCGGTTTGTGATAACTTCTGAAGTGCGATAAAAATTCACTTTAGAGCTTTGTGCACTTTTTTCTGAACTTAAGAATATTTTAAAAGTTTTTAAAATTGAAGATTTTATTTCAATGATCTCTTCCTGAAGACCATGAGTCATTTTGACCTCTGAGAAAAAATATGTACCTAGAAGTTTTCATTGCGGTTTTTCAAGGAAGTCTTTAACTTAAATGAATATTACATATTACATATTTAACCCCAACTTTTTTTCGATGAAAAATTCTTAGAATTATAATCATAATTCATCATTTTAATTTGTCTGAAAAATCTGATTTTCAATTTTGCAGTTTAAAATATTTCACATCATGTTTGAAAAAATGAACCATCGAAAAATCTTGGAATAATGTTTGACTATAATATGGCTGGGTTTCAAAATGCACACCTAGGAACAGGAGGGGGGGGGGGGTGGCTGGGTCCAAAAAATGCATGCGAGGTAACTTTCAGTTCCTAATCTAATTTTAATGATTGAGGATATTCAAGAGTAACAATCTTGACTCAAAACTCATGCCAAAACCTCGAAAACTGATCCCAGGTTCAGAATTCTGCAACAATTTTTAAAATTTGTCTGATTGTTGATAGAAATTCAGTTCTGAGTTTAAATTTCAAATGAGTTATTCGGAGGTTCTGGTAAACAAAACCAAATTATTTTTTGGTTTGCATATTTTCAATTTGATATAGAGTTTAGGATTCTTATCATTAGTTCAAATCATCATTAGAATTTAGAAATGAAATCTGTTTTGAAATTCCGCTTCAAATTTGGTTTCATCAGTTTAAAAAATCACGGATTCCGGTTTCGAAAACCACGAATTTTTGATGGAATTTTCATGGCTTTCGAAATTTCCATTCAAAATTTTGTCGAAACAAATGTTTTGATTTCATGACTTTCGAAACTTATATTCATTAAAATGTTTAAATAATGATTTCTGAATATGATAAAAAAAAATTAAAAACCATCTGAGTTTTTGTGTTATATTTAGATTCGTAGTTTTTAAATTTAATTCTTATGCAGAATTTAAACACAACAAAGCTTCATAATGGTGGTTAAGAATTGAATATTCGAAACTAGATTTATCATTTGAAATTTGTATTTTGTTCCCCATGTTGGATTTAAAACAGATAATTGAAATAATGAATTCAAATTGAAACTGAAAATGTTAGATTCTAAATCGCAGATTCATGAAAAAAAAATTCGCTTCTTGGCTTATATTTAAAATTCTGATTTGGAATAAGGAATCAGATTTTATTCTAAATTTCAGAAATCGTTTTGAAACTTTGAAAACAGGTTCAAAATTTGAATATTAAAATCAGGTTCAGACAGATTCAGATTTTATATTTAAAAGTCAGATTCTAATATAGCTCGTAAATGAATTTGAGAATACCAAGATGAATGTTTTGATGGAAAACTTAAATCGCAAGAGATCTCAGACAAATATTATTTTTTGGTGAAAACATTGAGTGATAAAAACATGTTATCTTCAAAAAATTAGGATTTCATTGAGAAAAGCTTGATTTTTTTTTACTTTATTTGGCAGATCAAACATGAAAAACAAATTGTGTTGTAATATTTTTTTATTTATACCTCCATAACGAAATTTATTCAGCAAGTTTCATAAACATAATTATCAAAGGTTTTTTGAATGCCTATAATGCGATTTAAAATCTGTCGATAAGTTTTGATTGAAGAAATTATTTTCAATGTTTTCCTTGATTTTGTTGAATAATTTCTGCGTTTTGACAAAATTTGTCCAGATATCGCCTGGATTTTTGGTCATCAATTTTGAAATCAAATGCCCGGATTTTGCAAGGGCTTAAGATCAAAATTCCTGGATGTGTCCGACCTGGATACGCGCTGAAAAAATTCTGGCAATCTCAGTTTAAGATTAATAATATTGCAGTTTTTACAAGAGCCAATTTTTAAATTAAAATCTTAAGTTTGGATCAAGTTTACAATAAACAGATTTTATACTGCTAATTTTTTTTTTTAATTTGGAATTATTTACATCGATGATTAAAATATTTCAATTTGATCAAGAGTTTGGTAGGTTCAGTTTATTTGGTTTAAGCATAGAAGTTATTTTTAAAAAATTGTGGACTTTCGAAAACTGAGTTAACGCTCAAATCAAATCAACAAAATCTACCAGACTCTGGAGCATATTCAAAGGTTTTTAACCATCGCACACAGGAGTATTTCACCCAAAAAACTGGCCGAAACTCAAAATTTAAATTTCCTTGGTTAATTTTATGTCAATGTTTAATTGATTCTTGAATAAATTTAGCCCCATGTACCGGTCAGTTTTTAATTATCTGATTTGTTTATCAGCTGTAGCAGCTGTCGAAACGTTAGTATTTTTATGAGCTAGAATTTTTCCACAAATCGTTGAATCAGCACGACTTAGTCATATCTATGAATAAAACTTTCTTAAGCGACTAAAAATGAAAATTCGAAATGGAAAACTTCAATGGAGGGATGCTACATAATTTTTAGTATAATAGATAAAAAATCGATGATAATTGAGACAGTATAGAGTGCTTTGAAAATTCGTTAATTTAGTTTTTGTTTTAAACGTTGTTTTTTTTTACAGATTAGTGTTTTTGTTTATGTTTCCAGCAAGTCTCGGGAAAATGTTTGAAATCATTTGAAAATATATAACTTCAAAAATCATGAGCAAAAGAAAAAAATCGCAATTTGGATATTGATGAGTTTGAAGTTTAAAAATATTGATAGTTTTTTTTTCCACAAAAAATCACCTAGGGCTCATTTATTTTAATTTAAAGCTCAGTGAAATTTATTTTCTTTTTCGAATATTTTCAATTAGGTTTCAATCTAGGTTTTGTTAGTTTTATAACTTTTTCAACCTGGATTATCTTTTATAAAATAAAAATGTTGAAAATTTTCTAAAAGAAAATTATCAAAAATTACGAAAACGCTAAAAAATATACTAAATGATATGAAAAACGGTTGGTGAGTTAAAATAAATACTCCTGTGTGCATCGGTGAAAGTAAGTATCTTCTTTCGTTTATAAAAGCCTTATTAAAAAAAAATCAGCATATTTCAGCAAGCATTTAGTTGATTTTTGGACATAATTTCAAAAGCAACTTAGATTTTCGAAAAACTTTTAATGTGAATGAACTTAAAAAGGATACTCAAATTAAAATTACTAAAAAAAATTATCCATACATTGCACAATAGTATAATATAAAAATATCACCCATCAAAACACCCCCCATGAGGCGGTTCTTCCTACGGCTCTGTCCCAGACTATTCAGAAAATAATGATAAAAATTAAGTTTTAATCCAGATTCAGTTTCGACAAAAAAAATTGATTATTTTAATAACATTTTATTAAGACTCAATGCTAGTTTTTACTATCAGATTTTGAAAGATGTTGGCGTCGTAAATTCAAACATTTTGTCAGAATTTGTCAATCACCTCTTGTTTAAGTTGTGGAATTCAATGGAATTTGAAAATGAACCTTTTTTTTCAAACAAAAGTCAGTCATTGATGGCTGATAATCGAGTAAACCTGCTTAAAACTATAACAGATTTTAAATCTTTTTACCATCCTTTATTTACGGAGGAATCAGGGTTATTCCTAGGTTTTCTCGTATCACAGATGCAACACTAAAGACAAAAATTAAACCCTACATTTTTAAGAAATTTAATTGAATTTGACATTACAGAAGGCGTTTTAATGCTTCAAATATTACAGATTTTAGTTTATTCAACAAAATTTTGACTGCATAGCGTTTCGTTTAAAAAATATCTAAGAATCATTTTGAAACAAAATATTTTTGAAATCAAATCAAGTTGAGCTGGAAAAAACTAAGTTATTTTTTAAAAAAGTTAAAATTAATCAAAGTCCTCGAAAAAATTGAGCTTTGATTAAGATGTTTAATTTCATTTGGAAAAATGTGAAATAGTTGCCTTGTGCTTTAACTTTTGTCGTTTTCGATTTTTATTTGTCATTTTTTATCATTTTTGTCACTTTTGTAATTTTTGTCATTTTCGTTATTTGTGTCATTTTTCTTCATTTTTGTCATTTTTGTTATTTTTGTCATTTTTGTCATTTGTGTCGTTTTTGTCATTTTTTTCTTTTTTGTCATTTTGGTCATTTTTGTAATTTTTGTTTTTTTTTGTCATTTTTGTCATGTTTGTCATTTTTGTCATTTTTTTTTATTTTTGTTATTTTTGTCATTTTTTGTCTTTTTTGTCTTTTTTGTCTTTTTTGTCATTTTTGTCATTTTTGCCATTTTTGTCTTTTTTGTCATATTTTGTTATTTTTATCACTTTTGTCATTTTGGTTTTTGTCATTTTTGTCATTTTATTATTCACGTTTTTCTCCAAGAACTAGTTACATAAAATAAACATGTAGATTTTGGCAGCGTCCGTATGGTTTTCCCCCATTATTACGAATTTTTATCTTAAACACTAAATTAAAGAAAATGGAATTAAAATTTTGTTTTCAAACAGTTATAAAAATCAGAAAATAATCAACATGCGACGGTATTCGACAATATACCAAATTCGTAGGTCTTGAAACAAATAACTTTATTCGTAAGCTTTAGATTTGTTTGCAGTTTTTTTTAAGATAAGATTCCTTTGTTTTTTCAAATAAAAAAAATTGAAGAAAACTTTTTATCCATCAGATGATCTTTTAAAAATGTGTTAAAATTTGTTCCCGGTTACTTTCAACACCTGTGACCACTTACAAAGAAACAAACACAACACGCTAAACACACCCAAAACCAAACACACTTCACATTTGGATGATTCACCGTTCTCGTCGAGCCCTCCATCTGCTTTCAATCATCACCGTACTCGACCGTACCGTCATCATAGAAACATCCCCCAAAACATCTTACCCAATCCGGTGTCAGCAGCACAAAAAAAACGTAATTGGACACCGAAAAAATATCGATAGTCAACACCCCTTTTTTCCAGGGATTCTATCATCATATCCCGTAAAATAAGAAGAAAAATCCTAGAGAAACCGAAAACCAAAAACATCCCTCAACGGGAAAGGAAAATTTGGGATCCGTTCCTGCGGTATTCCTTCGAATACGGACACTGGAATGATACCAATCAAAGAGTGTTCCCGCCAATTTTACACTCAAGTCCATGCGACATCTCCTTGTGCCAAGAGTGCAACAATGCAACGTAGCACCGAAACACTAACACCAACGAAGATCCGAACGTGTTCATACAGTGTGGTTAGTTCGGGTTTGTCCGAATCCGAACCCGAAGTTGTCTTCGGGTTGGTTGTTTTGCTCCGTCTTCGTCCCTGTTGCTTACTTATTGCGGCACCGTACAGGCAAAAGCGAATGAGCAAAAACAAGCGTGGCCGTCCCCATTATTGACGAGGGACGAGGGAACCAACCTCAACAAGTCGAAACGTGCGTCCGGATCAGTTTGCATCGAGCAACAACGCAAGTTGGACGTGTTTTTGATAACCGAGCGCTAACGCGAGAAACTTACAAGTTACGAACGGAACGGAACGTTCAGGTTCTTTGTTTATTTTCGCGTGCGAGTGTGTCAATTTTGTTTACGCCCGGATCTTAGCGTGATTCGATTCGGGAGGTAGTGATTTATCTACAACCGTTTTAAAAACGGAACAAAGTGTGCGTTGACTAATAACAGATCGAAAAGTGTGTTTTACCAGACTATTGGGAAAGTTAGGTGAAAGAGCCGTCGAATCAGGATTTTTACAAAGGAAAAGAAAGTTCCCATGTATCAAGAAGACTGAAACCTTGATCAAAGTGCAAAGGAAATTTTCTAATTAATTTGTGTGGGACAAATCAAGCCAAAAGAACAAAACTGTGAAACTGCAACCAAACTTAACTTTTACAAATCATGGCAGTGGCATTCTTTATTCCCTCGGTTGACGAGGATGAACAGGTTAAGCCTGCGAATCAACAGCAAACGCACAATCACCAGCAATCACCGGCGGTTGGTGGAGGTGCGGCTACAACAGGCACCAACGTGTCGCAACAGGTCTGTGCAGCGGCAGCCCTTGGGCAGCAGCACCTGACCAGTATGCTGTTCCACGAGATTCTCGTCGCCTACGCGCGGCAAGGTGAGTCACGTTTTCTATTGTTGTTGTGGTTTTCTCTTATCAGTGAAGTGAAAGTAATGTGGTGAGATATGAAAATTTGAGGTGTTGCATCATTTACGGATTTGGACATGTTGAAGCATGTTCGTTCGGAAGTTTAAAAGGAAATCACGGTTGATCCCGATGTGGAGAGCAAAACGAAAATATATCAAATTCAGAAATATAGTAAGCGATGTCAAAATATCTCAAATTATAACAAATCCTCTACATATTAATATTTAAACTAAATCAACTTTTGATGTGATTAAAATAAAATGTTATCTCATTTTGGAAGAATATTTTGATTTTAGGCAGAACATGAACCCCCGAATTTCTCGACAAAACTCATATTGAGCCTTCTGGTTATGGATGCATCAGTTCTCGGCACGTCTGGTCGCTAATTGAGATAAAAATAAGATCGAGTTTAAAATTTACTCATGCCGAGAACTCATTTTTTTTTATTTAATGTGCGGGGTAATGTAACTTTAAGCAAAACAAATAACAAAAAGAGTTATTCTCAGTGGACATAAATTTTCTCTTTAAAGATCTACTTAAAAAAACGAAATTATTTTAATAACTTCAAATAACTTTAAACAAAAAAAAACTTGTTTTTAAGATTGAGTAAGGAAAAATATTTAAAAAGCTGGTTAAGTTGTTGGTCGTGTACTAGCTAGTATTTCTTTAAATTGTTGTTTATATTTGGTCTTAAAAATGTTCCGATTATATTGGTGCTTTTAATTTGCTCTGGAGCATTATTGTACTTTGCAGGACCTATAAAGGCTTAATTTTGTCAAACTCAATAAGCAATGAACCAGATCTGGAGCAGTTTTTACAAAAAAAATTGTAGAATCTAGCGGAACTGTCCAATAATTGTATCTCTGGTTATTTCGTCTGAATAAGGCCGAATTTTTTTTTTTGTCACTTGGAGTTGAAACATCACGAGGGAGGGAGATAATCAAAAAGAATGCAAAAAATAATACATTGGAATAAATTAAATAAAACCTTGTATGCAAAAAATCTATCCAATCTGAATTGAGCAGAATCGCAAACTCCAGCTTTTTAACCTCAAACACTTGAAAAAAAACGAAATATGATAAGTACAACAACTTCCATGGTTTGCTTTTTACCCTTGAAATTTTTTGAATATTCAATAAATTTAGCAAAATTTTCATGAAATTCTTAAAAAAATTTTAATGGTGATGGGTAGTACACCAAGGTTTACTTCACGTGATTTTTTTGACACGGATTTCGGGAATTAAAACGGTATTTTTTACACGGATTTTTTGAATAAACACGATTTTTGACAGAAAATAGTCCTTTTGAACGAAGCACTTGGAAATTTTTGAAAAATCTGGGAAAATCTTAGCTCTGAGACTAAGATCGTGAGTCATGAGACCTAAGATTTGACACCTGAAAACTGAGACATGAGACTTGAGACATGAGAACTGTGACCTGTGACCTGAGACTTGAGACCTGAGACAAGAGTCCTGAGATCTGAGACATGGAACATAAGACCTGAGACGTGAGATATGTTACATGAGACCTTAACCCTTTAATGCATAGTGTTGTTTTGAAACAACACTAATAGAAATCCAAATATCTCGAAACGGCGTGAATAGTTTTGAGTGATGTATTCACACAAAATATTCTAAAGATTAAAAGAAATAAGCCCATGGTATATTTGTAACGATATTTCACTGTATTTGTGAGATATTGAACAAAGTTTGTGCAAAAATTGCAAAAATCGAATTTATTTATTTGTTTGAGAAAAGTAGTTTTTGGAAAGTCGCTGTTATTTCTACAGATTTGCAAACTTTAACATTTTTTTTTTTAAATTACAATCAATCACAAACATCTTCCTGCACTCAATTAGAAAGGTTTGGAAGAAATTTTCTAAATCTTAATGAAATGATTTAAGAATTTCAAAAATTATTTTTCAACTTTGATGGGCTAGAATACTCAACATATCGACTTAAAACCTGTTGATTTGTGCTATTCGAATTAAAATGTTATTGTTTCACTGAATCAATAACTGCTATTCTCATTTTTAAGAAGTCATGCATCAAAGGGTTAAGTCTCAAGTCTCAGGTATCATATCGAAAGTCTCATGTCTTAGGTCTAAGGTTTAAGGTGTTTCAAATTTTGCCATTTTTTTCACGCATTTTTGTTAAACTGATTTATCTTACCTTACCCGAGGGTCTTCTTTTTAAAATAATATCCTTTTTCGATTATCAAAATCAGAAAACGAATTTGATATGGAATCAGAATAAGAATTTCCATTCCGGAAGCCTTTTTTCGGGAATTCTTGAATAAAACTCCGAATTCCCGAAAAAAATGTCATCCCGACGATTACCAATTTTGTTTTTATAATTTTATTTGCTATTTTTGAAGTTTTTCAACCACGAATTTGCCCCAAAATCATTGAAACATTTGATGCTTTTCAAAATTTTTCGCCCACTAAAATGCGCAAAAATCGAATTTTGCGCATCAATTGGTCTCATTTTTTAAAGTATTTGGAAAAGTTGGGAAAAATATACAAAAAATGGCCCTAAAAACAATTTTTATTTTTATCTGGTTTAAATCGTGATGCTATGAGGTCTCCAATGCCTCAGCAAAAAGAATCATGCACAGGTTTTTTTTTTCTCAACAAATACCGGTATAAGAGCTTTCGAAAATAAATAAAATGATAATAAGATTTTTTTTATGAATCCGAAGTATAATCCGAAGATTCATAAAAAAGAATTTTTTATAATTGATTCTATTTTCAACGTGAGATTAATTTCTATTTATCAACTTAATACATTTATTGCATTGCCATGAAGTTAGTATATTTTCAATTAAATTGAAGGCAGTATTTTGTCAATGAATGCCTAAGAATTGATAGATTTATTGCAATCGTTTCGTTGGTGGACAATTTTTTTGCTTGATTCGCTGAACTATTTTCGCATGAAAATTAGGAAGTCCAAGGTGATTTTTTTTAAATATCTAACGGGTTTGCGCCGGAGGTCTTCAGATTTTTCCCAAAACTGCAAATTTGCTTCGTTCTTACAACTTAAAAACGCATGTTTTTTTCGGATTTCTAACATTTTTATTTTTCGGTAAGGTTACTAAAAATTGACAAAAATTCAATAAAAATTACACTTTTGATAGTAAAAATGCTTTAATTTAAGAAAAAACAAAAAAAAAATTGGGCAAAAAACCATTTTAGGTACAACTAAAAACAAAGTTGTGTAAATAACCGTTCAATATTGGCAACACAAAGTGTTTTGATGTTCTCCGAGTTGAACGGGGTCTTCATCATGAATTAGGAATTTCTTCAAATTTGTTTTAAATCGTTTCCTGTTCTGACCGATTTGGGGATTTTTTTTATTATCTGACCATTTGCGCCGGGGTCTTTGGATGTTCTCAAAAATTGAAAATTGGTTTTTTTTTCAGATTTCTAACATAATTATTATTCGGTTAGGTGACTAAAAATTGCCAAAATTTTAAGAAAAATAACACTTTTGATAGTAAAAATGCTTAAATTTTAATAGAAATAAAAAAAAAGTTGGCCAAAAATATTTAGTAACTAGCTGACCCGGTGTGCTTTGCTACACCTTTCAAAATCAAATGGTATTTTCAGAAATTATTCAAATTTGTATTGAATATTGGCATTTTTTTTAAATCAAATTATAACATAATTCATAAGCAACCGCTATAAAATGAGAGCTGCAGCTGGAGTTTCGAATTGCAGTACAAAGATAACTTAAACTAATCTGTCTGGAGGGTCTCAAATTAATCGTACGCAAACAATCTAACTTATAAAAAATGTTTGTTTTTGCTTGATATGTTCTGTATTTTATGAAGGATTAATCATCGTAATTTATACTTGTAGATTTTAATTTGTCGGCCTAGCGGTGAAAAGTGATGTCCTTTTTAGTAGGGACATCTAAAGATTATGAAGTGTGTTTACATAGGTGGATAGAAGGTTAGATGAAATGAAAGATGTTGAAAATGAGTGGGTAGAATTTATTTAGAAGCATATCATCACATATCAAATTTTTGTTCCTCACGGGCCTACTACTATGAAGCGGTAGATACAGATAGAGTTGCATCTACCACCACACATTAGTAGGCCAAGCGTGGTCCGCCCCACAAGGGAAAACTTGCAGTGCGGACGAACAAAAAGATGATATGTGATCGCTCAGATATACTCCCTTTAACTCCCTTTAACTTAACTTGTTCGTCCGCACTGCAAGTTTTCCCTTGTGGGGCGGACCAAGCTTGGCCTACTAATGTGTGGTGGTAGATGCAACTCTATCTGTATCTACCGCTTCATAGTAGTAGGCCCGTGAGGAACAAAAATTTGATATGTGATGATATGCTTCTAAATAAATTCTACCCGCTCATTTTCAACATCTTTCATTTCATCTAACCTTCTATCCACCTATGTAAAAACACTTCATAATCTTTAGATGTCCCTACTAAAAAGGACATCACTTTTCACCGCTAGGCCGACAAATTAAAATCTATATGTTCTGTATTTAAGCTAAAAAACTGATAAGAGAGCCCCCCCCCCCCACCTGTCCTTACCTTCACCCCCTGTATCAAATATAGTTCCATTGGTTGATAAGTTTTTAAGCTTTACAACCCAATTTATATGGAGCCTCCTTCTTTCTTCCTCTCTCTACACTCTAAAGCGTAAGGGTTTATAACAATCGTAGAAACATATCTCGTAACCAAGTACCTTTCCATGCCATATTTTTTTCCATTTGTTGGCTTCGTTAGCATAAATTGAGAACTTATGCTAACAAAGTTTTATTGGGCTCACATCCCTCCTCCTATGTACCTTCTCACTGAACAGAGTACGGTGTGTCAGATTATCATAAAATAATACCAAAACGATTTTCCATGTTCTCGGGTTCTGTAAAAAAAAGTTAAATGTATGCTTTCCTCATCCCTTCCTATATTCCCAATTCTATCATCCTACTGCAAGAAAGGAATTGTTTTACATAGGAAAATTTCTCGTATTGAAATACCATCTCGTGCCAAATTTGGTTTTATTTGCGTAGTAAATTCTTGAGTCATGCATAAACTTGAAAGGAAGTACCATCCCCCGTTCCGTTCTCCTCATTGAATGGAGGGGTGAGAAATTAATATTCATAAAAGTATTTTTCGTACTCAAATACTTTTTGATCCCAAATTTGGTTTCATTTGCTCGATTAATTCTCGAGTAATGCAAAAAAATATATGGAAGCCCCCCTTCACCCCTTTATATCTTTCTGCTGAAAAAGGTGAGGCTTCAATTTATAATAAAAAACCTCTTTGAAGGAGTGAAGGACACCAAATATTAATAGAAGCATTTCTCGTACCCAAATATCGTTCCATGCAAAATTTGGTTCCATTGGCTGTTGCAGTTCTTGAGTTATGCAGTAAAAATTGTATGAAACTCCCCTCCCTCTTTCCTTTCTCCCCGCTGAAAGAAGGAAGGGGTCTCAAACAATCATTAGAACATATCACATTCCCAAATGCCCACCCTTGCCAAATTTGGTTCCATTTGCTTGATTAGTTTTTGAGTTATGCAAAAAATTATAAAAGAGGCCCCCTCCCCCCTTTATATCTCTCTAATGGAAAATGGGAGGGGCTCATATAATCATAGAAATATTTTTCGTATCCAAATAATCTCCCATGGCAAATTTGGTTCCATTTGCTTCATTAGTTTTTGAGTAATGTAAAAAAAATATGAAAGAGGTCCCCTCCCTCTTTTAGTGAAAAGAGGGAGGGTTCTCAAATGATCATTGAAATATTTTTCGTATCCTAATACCTTCCCATGCCAAATTTGGTTCCAATATCTTGATTAGTTTTCGAGTTATATGAAAAATTGAAAGATAGCCCCCCTCCCCCCTTCCTATCACCCCACTGAGAGGAGGGAGGGGTACCAAATATTCATAGAAATATTTCTCGTTCACAAATACCACCCCATGCCAAATTTGATACCATTTGCTTGATTGGTTTTTGAGTTATGCAAAAAATTGTCTTTTATTTGGAAGGCCCCTCCCCCCCTTCATGAGAGAGGGAGGGGTCTCAGACCATAATAGGAACCTTCCCCTGCCTCCAATACCCCCACCTGCCAAGTTTCACGCAAATCGGTTCAGTAGTTTTCGAGTCTATAGGGAACAGACAGACAGACAGACAGACAGACAGACAGACAGACAGACAGACAGACAGAAATTCATTTTTATATATATAGATATCTAAAAACAAAGTAAAGCAAATATCTGTTCAAAGTGTTTTGATGTTTTCCGAATTAAACGGAATCTTAATTATGAATTTTGAATTTCTACACATATGTTTCGAATCGTTTCATGTTTTGAACGATTTGGGGATTTTTTTATTATCTGAAAATTTGCGCCGGAGGTTTTTGGATTTTCCCAAAAATTGAAAGTTTGGTTTATTTTTACGATTTTGTACATGTTTTAAGATTTTCAACATTTTTATTTTTCGTGTTAGATTCGGAAAGATTTTTTTGAAAAAAAAAATAAAACCATATTTCAAAGCTGCATAACACTGTTATTTTTCAAAGGAAATCGAAAAAAAACACATCGTAATGCATTGAAATTTTATCAGCTTTCCAAATAAAATATTTAAATGAATTTAAGTTATGACCTTTAACATGAAAAAATAAGCTTTAAATGGTGTCTGAAAATTCCGTCTGCATCACCGAATATTCTGGGAATTAAAGCACTGTTGAGCCCAATTTATGAAGCCACTTTCATCTCAAGACACCAAAGTGGGCCAATATCTTCTTTAAAAAAGTGCTCACCAAAGCTGGTAAAAAACAATATTTTTTCATGTTTGCAGCCAAACTGACTTCAAATTTCAGTTTAATTTTAATTCTGATTTGAAAGCTGATATAATTTTAATGCATTTTGATGTGCAATTTTTTGATTTTTGTAGAAAAATATCAGAGTTATGAAGCTTTGAAATTTGCCTTTATTTTATTTACCTAAAAAATGACCAAAATCTTACTCGAGGAATACAAATTTAAAAAATCTGAAAAAATGCATGCATTTTGAAGCCGTTTAAAAGAATCAAAATTTCAATCTTCAATACAATTCAATTCAATTCAATTCAATTCAATTCAATCGCATGCCCCCGAGCGCAAATTGACAGACAAAATGACAATATCGGTCAGAATATGAAACGATTCAAAACAATTTTGTAGAAATTAACAACCCAAAATAAAGACCCCGTTCAATTCGGGGTGTTTTCCGACAAAACACTTTGTGTTGTCGATATTGAACGATTTTTTTGCTTAACTTTTTTTTAGTTGTTACTCAAAATAAAGCATCTGTATAGTGCAGTGTAAAGCATAAGTGTCATTTTTCGTCAAATTTTGACAATTTTAAGTCACGTTTCAGTAAGTTTTTTTCATCATGTTTGGTTCTAATGTGTCTTTTTTTTTATCCTATTTGTAGCTTTTGTCATTTTTTATAATTTTTTGGATTTTTTTTTTGAAGTTTGATTGTATTCGTATTTGAATACTGTGGATTTTTTTATTTTTGTCATTTTTTAGAACCTGCTTCATACCATTTTTAAATATTTTTACTATTACTGTTAAATTTACCAAGATTTAAGAACGTTAAAAAAATACTTAAGATGTGCATCTCAATTCAGTTAGTGCTGTGAAAGCTGATAATTTTAGTTAATTTTATTTAAAAAAAACCGTTTGATTTTTGTAACAGCATCTCTATCATCAAATCATAATAAATTTTTTCTTGTTTTTCAATTTTTGTTTTTTGCAGAGAAAGGTTTTTTCTAGGTGTATTTTTACAATTCTTTCATAAATGAAACTTGAATCAAACGGCTATGCAATGTGATCAAACTCATTATAAATGTTAATTCGATTGAAGTTATATCGAATAAAAATTTCATTTTTTTACTAAAAATGCTTAAAAGCATGAATTTAAGTTTATTCCCGAGACCCAGGGAATTTCTAGAGGAAGGACTGCTAGACTTCCTGGTTCCAGGGAATAGAAATGTGTTGAGAAATTGAACACTTCATTCAAAATCCATAATCAAACTGATAAAATGGAGATTTTTTGAAACTCACTTCGAGTTGAGGAGAAAAAAAGGGAACATTTATTAGTCAGATTGATCTCACTGACATCTATGACCTACTTCTAAACGTTTAAAACTTTCTAAAGGAAGTAGGTACGACCTTCAAATTTGTTCTACCTTGAATCATGCTTTCAGAGACGGTTAATGAATATTAATCAGCCCTTAAGTGCATTTCATCAACTACATCTAACAAAGATCATCCCACATTTCATCCGTATCAGACAATAAAGCCACAGCCCGAGTTCGTCCTTGAAACGTCCGTGAAGGTCTCTCCCCAAAACACATCCGTTTCTGTTTGGCGCGCAACCCATCTAACCGAACATTTCTTCTCTGTTTCTCTTTCAGCCATCCTAACGCAACAGCTGAGCCCCGCTCCACCGAGCAGCCCTCCCTGTTTACTCTGCAAAAAGCTCTACTTTCTGTTCCGACGAATCTACTGACGGCCTCGCCAAGGTCACCGAGTAGACAACGACGACGACGACGAATCCTCGTCGTTCGTCAAGGACACACCAAACAACAGCCAAAAACGTGCCACCATCGCCAGGAACAGGAGAAACGATAAAGTTGCAATTACGACGTCTACGGATGCTACTACTACCGCATTCAATACTACTAGTACTACGATTAAATATACTACTACAACTTCTACTACTACCACTACTACTACTGTAAAAAGAACTGCCAGGAGCAAACCGAGAGCGGCAGTCGGAGTAAATTGGAGGAAGAGGGTGGAGCCACCGCAGAAGAGAAAGAGAGAAACTGGGTCAAGGTCTGGCTCCAACTTGCTGGCGGTCACAACAAACCCGTCGTCTGCTCCACCCCCTACTACTACTACTGCCGATTCTGCTACTACTTCTGCCAACGCTGCTGCTCCCGTCGTTCTGCCTGGCGTTTGCTCCAAGCGTCGCAAACGGAGCGAGTTGTGAATACAATGGTGCTATCAGCAGCGAGAGGTAAGCAGAGAGTGTGGATTTTCCCAACCATTTTCCCGAGTTAACATTCCTTCGGAATGATTCGCTTTGTTAGCCAGTTTAAACTTTTCCTAATTCCTTTGCTTGTTTTTACGTTCTCTCTTTTTTGTTCCCAACAGATTGTCCGGAACGTGACTCAACTTTTCGTCCCACCAGGTCCGATGACCAAGACAAAACGGCTGTGGTGGGCGGAAACTTGCTCTACTCGCTTTCCTTCCCCGGGAGCGAGCCGGGGGGTCTCTCGTTGTTTTTGCGTTTGGCTCTGCCAAACCGATTGTTGTTTTTGGTCGGAAAAGTTTTGCCATGTTGGGCTCGGTTTTTGTTGTGGAAACACGCAAGCCGATCGGAATGTTGCCGGAGAGGACTTGGAATTGGTCGGCCTTTTTTGGTGCTCGCCGGCCGAGCTTTTGGCTGTTTATGTGCCATTCTTTGGTAGAGGACGAAAAAAAGCTTGGCCAGGACACGGCAATCGATGGTGTTAAGAATGGTAAGTTTATTGTAGATTTTCTTTCTTTTATGATCTAGAAGTGAATGTAAATAGAAAAGATGATATCATAGGTTAATAGAATTTCTAAGATTGAGTAACTTATAACGTAGTAAACTTGGAAAAACTTAAAGCTAGGAAGAGTAAGGGTAAAATGGGCACCGAAAATAAACGCTTATGAAACGAATCAAACAATAATGAAGATTGTAACGTGATCAGTACATTTTTTTTTACCCTGGTTGGAAGCGGAAAAGTGTGATTCAAGTGAATCAAAAATAACTAAAACGACACAAAAATAACAAAATTGACACAAAAATGACGAAAAAATGACAAAAAAAGAACACAATAATGGCACCAAACTGACAAAAAAATGACACAAAATTGATACAAAAAAGATACAAAAAAGATACAAAAATGACTAAAAATGACACAAAAATGACTAAAAAAAATAACACAAAAATAACGCACAAATGACACAAAAATTAAACAAAAACGACACAAAACTGACACAAAAATGCCACAAAAATGACACAAAAATGACACAAAAATGACACAAAAATGACACAAAAATGACAATAAAATGGCATTAAAATGACACAAAAATGACATATAAAATAACCAAAAATGACACGTAAATGGCTCAAAAATGACACGATAATGACACAAAAATGACGTAAAAATGAAACAAAAAAATGACACAATAATGACACAATAATATCATAAAAAAATCCAAAAATGACACAAAAATAACATAAAAATGGCACTAAAATGACACAAAAATGACACAAAAAAGACACAAAAATGAAACAAAAATGACACAAAACAGACAAAAAATACCAAAAAAATAACGAAAATGACACAAAAATAATACAAAAACGACACAGAAATAACACAAAAATGAAACAAAAACTACAAAAAACGATATAAAAAAGACACAATAATGAAACAAAAATGACAAAAAAATTAAACAAAAATGACAAAAACATGACACAAAAATAACAAAATAACAAAACAGAATGACAAAAATGACAAAAATGACAAAAATGACAAAAATGACAAAAATGACAAAAATGACAAAAATGACAGAAATGACAAAAATGACAAAAATGACAAAAATGACAAAAATGACAAAAATGACAAAAATGACAAAAATGACAAAATTGACAAAAATGACAAAAATGACAAAAATGACAAAAATGACAAAAATGACAAAACTGACAAAAAAGACAAAAATGACAAAAATGACAAAAATGACAAAAATGACAAAAATGACAAAAATGACAAAAATGACAAAATTGACAAAAATGACAAAAATGACAAAAAAGACAAAAATGACAAAAATGACAAAAATGACAAAAATGACAAAAATGACAAAAATGACAAAAATGACAAAAATGACAAAAATGACAAAAATGACAAAAAAGGCAAAAATGACAAAAATGACAAAAATTACAAAAATGACAAAAATGACAAAAATGACAAAAATGACAAAAATGACAAAAATGACAAAAATGACAAAAATGACAAAAATGACAAAAATGACAAAAATGACAAAAATGACAAAAATGACAAAAATGACAAAAATGACAAAAATGACAAAAATGACAAAAATGACAAAAATGACAAAAATGACAAAAATGACAAAAATGACAAAAATGACAAAAATGACAAAAATGACAAAAATGACAAAAATGACAAAAATGACAAAAATGACAAAAATGACAAAAATGACAAAAATGACAAAAATGACAAAAATGACAAAAATGACAAAAATGACAAAAATGACAAAAATGACAAAAATGACAAAAATGACAAAAATGACAAAAATGACAAAAATGACAAAAATGACAAAAATGACAAAAATGACAAAAATGACAAAAATGACAAAAATGACAAAAATGACAAAAATGACAAAAATGACAAAAATGACAAAAATGACAAAAATGACAAAAATGACAAAAATGACAAGAATGACAAGAATGACAAAAATGACAAAAATGACAAAAATGACAAAAATGACAAAAATGACAAAAATGACAAAAATGACAAAAATGACAAAAATGACAAAAATGACAAAAATGACAAAAATGACAAAAATGACAAAAATGACAAAAATGACAAAAATGACAAAAATGACAAAAATGACCAAAAATGACAAAAATGACAAAAATGACAAAAATGACAAAAATGACAAAAATGACAAAAATGACAAAAATGACAAAAATGACAAAAATGACAAGAATGACAAAAATGACAAAAATGACAAAAATGACAAAAATGACCAAAATGATCAAAATGAAAAAAATGACAAAATGACAAAAATGAAAAAATGAATAAAATGACAAAAATGACAAAAATGACAAAAATGACAAAAATGACAAAAATGACAAAAATGACAAAAATGACAAAAATGACAAAAATGACAAAAATGACAAAAATGACAAAAATGACAAAAATGACAAAAATGACAAAAATGACAAAAATGACAAAAATGACAAAAATGACAAAAATGACAAAAATGACAAAAATGACAAAAATGACAAAAATGACAAAAATGACAAAAATGACAAAAATGACAAAAATGACAAAAATGACAAAAATGACAAAAATGACAAAAATGACAAAAATGACAAAAATGACAAAAATGACAAAAATGACAAAAATGACAAAAATGACAAAAATGACAAAACTGACAAAACTGACAAAAATGACAAAAATGACAAAAATGACAAAAATGACAAAAATGACAAAAATGACAAAAATGACAAAAATGACAAAAATGACAAAAATGACAAAAATGGCAAAATTGACAAAAATGACAAAAATGACAAAAATGACAAAAATGACAGAAATGACAAAAATTACAAAACTGACAAAATCGACAAAAATGTCAAAAATGACAAAAATGACAAAAATGACAAAAATGACAAAACTGACAAAATCGACAAAAATGACAAAAATGTCAAAAATGACAAAAATGACAAAAATGACAAAAATGAAACAAATGACAAAAATTACAAAAATGACAAAAATGACAAAAATGACAAAAATGACAAAAATGACAAAAATGACAAAAATGACAAAAATGACAAAAATGACAAAAATGACAAAAATGACAAAAATGACAAAAATGACAAAAATGACAAAAATGACAAAAATGACAAAAATGACAAAAATGACAAAAATGACAAAAATGACAAAAATGACAAAAATGACAAAAATGACAAAAATGACAAAAATGACAAAAATGACAAAAATGACAAAAATGACAAAAATGACAAAAATGACAAAAATGACAAAAATGACAAAAATGACAAAAATGACAAAAATGACAAAAATGACAAAAATGACAAAAATGACAAAAATGACAAAAATGACAAAAATGACAAAAATGACAAAAATGACAAAAATGACAAAAATGACAAAAATGACAAAAATGACAAATATAACAAAAATGACAAAAATGACAAAAATGACAAAAATGACAAAAATGACAAAAATGACAAAAATGACAAAAATGACAAAAATGACAAAAATGACAAAAATGACAAAAATGACAAAAATGACAAAAATGACAAAAATGACAAAAAAGACAAAAATGACAAAAATGACAAAACTGACAAAATCGACAAAAATAAAAAAAATGAAAAAAATGACAAAAATGACAAAAATGACAAAAATGACAAAAATGACAAAAATGACAAGAATGACAAAAATGACAAAAATGACAAAAGTGACAAAAATGACAAAAATGACAAAAATGACAAAAATGACAAATATGACAAAAATGACAGATATGACTAAAATGATAAGAATGACAAAAATGACAAAAAATAAAAAAAAAAGACAAAAACTACAAAAAAAAACAAAAAAATTGCAAAAATAGCAGAAACGTCACCATAACACAAAATAACAAATCTTTCACATGTTTAAAAAAAGTTAAAAAAAAAACAAAAATTACAAAAATTACAAAAATGAAAAAAATACAAAAATCACAAAAAATATTTAAATTACAAAAATAACAAAAATTACGAAAATGACAAAAATATCAAAAGCTTCCTTAGTTTCAAAAATAATAAAAATAACAAATATTACAAAATTTCCAATTTGACAAAAATCACAAAAATTACAAAACATTACAAAACTAGCAAAAAAATACAAAAATGACAAAAATGACAAAAATAACAAAGATTACGTAAATAAAAAAATTACCAAAAAATAACAAAAATAAGATAAATTACCAAAATTTCAAAAATAACAAATATTACAAAATTACAAAAATTTTTAAAATAACAAAAATTACAAAAATTTCAAAAATTACAAAAATTACAAAATTTACAAAAATTACAAAAATTACAAAAATTACAAAAATTACAAAAATTAAAAAATTACAAAAATGACAAAAATGACAAAAATGACAAAAACGACAAAAATGATACAAAAATGACACAAAAATGACACAAAAATGGCACAAAAATGGCACAAAAATGTCAAAAATGACAAATATGACAAAATTACAAAAATGACAAAAATGACAAAAATGACAAAAATGACAAAAATGACAAAAATGACAAAAATGACAAAAATGACAAAAATGACAAAAATGACAAAAATGACAAAAATGACAAAAATGACAAAAATGACAAAAATGACAAAAATGACAAAAATGACAAAAATGACAAAAATGACAAAAATGACCAAAAATACAAAAATGTCAAAAATTATAAAAATGACAAAAATGACAAAAAATCAAAAAAAAAAGACAAAAACTACAAAAATAACAAAAAAATTGCAAAAATTGCAAAAACGTCACAATAACAGAAAATAACAAATCTTTCACATGTTTAAACACAGTTGAAAAAAAACAAAAATTACAAAAATTACAAAAATGAAAAAAAATACAAAAATCACAAAAAATATTTAAATTACAAAAATAACAAAAATCACAAAAATGACAAAAACAACAAAAGCTTCATTAGTTAAATATAACAAAAATTCCAGTTTGACAAAAATCACTAAAATTACAAAACATTACAAAGCTAGCAAAAAATACAAAAATGACAAAAATGCTTAAAATTACAAAGATAACAAAAATAAAAAAAATACCAAAATTACAAAACATATAAAAATGACAAAAATAATCGAAATTTCAAATAATAAAAATTTTAAAAATTACAAAAATGCCAAAAATTACGAAAATAAGATAAATTACCAAAATTTCAAAAATGACAAAAATTACAAAAAGTACAAAAATTTTCAAAATTACAAAAATGACAAAAATTACAAAAATTACAAAAATTACAAAAGTTTAAAAAATTACAAAAATGACAAAATATACAAAAAAAACAAAACCTTCAAAAATAACAAAAATGTCAAAAATGACAAAAATGGCAAAAATGATAAAAATGCCAAAAATTACACAAATTATAAAAATGACATTAATTACACAAAAACAAAAAATTAAAAAGGATAACAAAAATGTCAAATATTACAAGAATGACAAAAATAACACAAATGATGAAAATGACAAAATTTACAAAAGACTTAATTATCAAAAATTTTAAAAATTACAAAAATGACAAGAATACCAAAAATTACAAAAATGACAAAAACTACAAAAATTCCAAAATTACAAAAATTTCAAAAATTACTAAAAATACAAAAATTACAAAAATTACAAAATATACAAAGATACCAAAAATAACAAAAATGACAAAAATAACAATTCATGAACAGAAATTCATCTAAGTTATTAAATAAAATTTTAAAAATGATTAGGAATCATTCATTTTTCAACTTGAAAAAAATATGATAGAACAGTAAAGAAGACCAAAATTTGAAATAGATTCCGGAGATTTAAAAACAGAAAAAAATCAAAATGAATTTTATTGATTTATTAGAACAGAAAAGAAAATTGAAGAAAAAATCCAGATAATCTTTTAAACTGAATAAAAAAGGCAACAAAATAAGTATCAAAAAACTTAAAATACTAAATTGCAATTTTAAGAAATGCATTAAAAACAACAAGCATTAAACTTCGCCAACTGCCAACTTGCCGATAACATTCTTAAAAAATCAACTTAAATAAAATAAAAAACCAAAATTATTATAAAAAAAACTTATTCAGGAAAATACAAATCCATTGGAAAATATTTTAATATTTAGTAGAACTAAAATGAAGATTTTGCCAAAAATTATAAAAGTTTCAAAAATTAAAAAATTTAAAAAATTTGGAGAAATTGTGGTTGTTTTGGAATTAAATGCAACGTTTTATTTAAATAAGGCACTTCAGCCTTGAAAAAGTTGTTATTTGCTGCTCTAAACTGAAAAAGCCCAAGGTCGAAAAAAAGTCGATCCCACATACTAAAATCTAGCAATTTTCTGGGCCGAATTTAACCTAATTAATTAAGTTGAGTTATTCAGATTTATTAATTTGAATTTTTTACCATTAACCTTCTGAACATTTCTGAAATTCGAGCTACGTTTTAAAATGTAAAGACACTTTTGTTTTTCAAATCATGGAAAAAATTGAAATTGCACGTTGTCAAAAAATACTAAAATTAAAAATGAAAACAGGAAAACGGGATCAAGTCTCAAGTCACTTATTATAAACTTTAAATAAATCATCAAATACTTACAGTACTTCTTTATTTTCTTTTTTCTTCTCCAGGTCCCTCAAATTTGGTGCCACTCATCAAATTGAATTGACAGAAAGCGTCGTCATCGTCATTGGAATTTTGCCTCACACAAATGGGACTTCCGGGTCCCTTAAAGGAATTTTTGGTGCAAACTTTGGAGCAACTTTTTTGCTGCAGGGAAAATCGAATTGTAGAAATTTAAAATCAACTAATTGTTCAAAAAGGTTTATGAAAAAAAAAAAAACAAATCAAAACTAGAGACCATCGTTTTTATCGTCGTCGTCGTCGTGATTCGCAACAATTTTTAACCAACAATACCTGTACATACGAAGAAGCAGTTTCGTTCCACCATGTATCGATATACCCCCTAAGTCAAAGGAAGAGCTGTGAAAAACCAAAGCATCTGATCAAAAGACAAACTACAAAGTAATTTATATGCTACTTTTTTTAAGAGAAGCAACAAAAATCCCCAAATCGCCCTCAGGGTTGAAGCCCTTTTCAGGAAAAAAAGCGAGGGGTGATAGGTTAAGATTTTTTTCATTTCTTTGGTTCAATTCTTAGCGTTCGATAAGAAAATAAACTGTCTAACATATTTATATATCAATCTATGTAAAACCTTAGAGGGAACTCTTTCAATTAATGAGAAAAAAAACAAATCTTTACCGTAGTAGAACAAGTGTTCGTTTCTTACAATTTAAGAAAAAAAATTATGGGAATCAAAACAAAGACAAACAAGAGAAAAGAGAGGAAAAGCGTATTGTGACATTAGCCATGTAAGGACAAAGATACAAACAAACAAAAACAAAGAAAAGCGCATTGTGATATCGAAAACTTCTTTTTTCTTAATTTTTAAATTTAATATTTCTATATAGGCTGCTAGAGAGAGAAGCATTTTAAAGTGAACAGCGGATCGAATCGATTTAAAATAAAGAAGGAAGACGCCATTTTTAAAGACAAAAAAATAACAAAATGGCCAATAGTTGAGGCACTCGAACGCACATTTAGCAAACAGAGCATTTATAGAGATACTTGTACATAATAAATTTTAAAAATTGACAAAAAAGAGTTACAAACCAACCAAATTTAACCTTAAAATACAAACCAATTGAAAGCAAAACAAAACAAGCAAATCTGTGTTTAGATGTTTAAGGTTTCTTCTAGAGGAGAGTAACAGAGCAGATTTTTTAACTCGCTGTGTAAGATTTTCGTTTTGTCTATATTCCTAGCTGGTAGTTATCTAAGATTTGGTAGTCGTGTAAGGCTTTTTCCTCCCTACCCCTGTAATCCCCAACTAATACCAATTTAAATAAATTTCAAAAGCTTGCAAAAGCAACAAAAACTTAACACAATCATCGATTACTTTCTAAGGTATCGCTAGGTTTAAGCCAGAATCTGTAACAGTACTGATTACCAAAATTTTGTCGCTATCAATTTGCATTTTTCATTGTTTGTACATATACAGTTTTTTGAATATTTATAATGTTTAAAGAAACCATTGGAAGGCGGAAAAATTTCAAAAAAAAAAAAAAAAAGAATCGAAGCTCGTGTTTCGTTGTTGATTAAAGAAATTAAATTTATTGAAGCCATAAAAGAAAATAAAAAATTACTCAACCTATACTTAAGTATCCAGCAACACATCGAATGATTTCGTACCATCTTGTCCCAATAACGAATTAGCTCATTGAATATGTTTTAGTTTAGTTTAATTTAAATTAAATTCCTTTACATTTTCGATCAAGGGAAATGTTCTTTTGATTGAACATTGAATCAACGATAAGCGATAATTTTGTATCCATTCGACGGAGCCCCACTTTCGTTGGGCGTCAACTAGCGATAATGTGAATTGTGAAGCAAAGCGGAAAAGACACAATTTTAGAGAGAATACATAAGAATGGTTTCGAAAAAAAAACTTTTTGAGTGTTTGGATTTTTCAACAATATGATGACATCCTTTTGAAAAAGGAATATGATCAATGAATACCTTTTCTCACTGCTTGATGAAACCACTGTCATTTTATAATGTTTTTGATCAAGAATGTAGTACCTATTTTCAAAATTGACATATTTTTGTTATTTAATGTTTGATCAACTATCGATAGAATCTCTAATCCCTGTTTTTTGTTGATTTCTTTTATTCAGTTACAAGCTCTTAATTTTATGTTTGATCATGCATTTGTGCTTGATTTCAAATTGCAATATGTGCGACGTTCCAAGGAATTGCATAAATTGTTCAAATGGTGTCTCGTAGAACATGTCATAAGAAAAATGGAGTCGATGTGTACGAAAATATGTTTTCGTGGCAACCCTGTCAAAGCTAGTAACATCATACGCTGGAAACTGTTTGGAGTGATATGGAGTCCAAAAGGCATTCGCAAGTACTGGTAATGGCTAGACGTTCATGAAAACACTATAAATTTACGCGATTCCCAATGGAGCCCCGTTGATTTACGGCCCGACAAACGGCAATCGGATCCAACATATTTTGTTCCCGCGCAGCGACATTCGGTCGGTGAATTGAAGAACCAGATGGGAACCCCTGAAGTGGTTGATATTGATAAGTGCTGCTGATTGAAAGCTGTTGCATTTTCCGATTTATTTAAAATACGTTATAATGGAATTTTGGCTACTCTTGTTTTATTCAAATAACAGAAAGTACAGACTCCGTTCGATTTTGGCAACATTCGATTTTGGCAACATCCGAGCAAAACCCGTTCGATTTTGGCAACATCCAAAAAATTCGATTTTTTTTGTTACTTTTTGATTTTTCATTTTTATTTCAAATCAATTAAAATTAATTTAAAACGTAATATTAGCATGAAATTTTTCAATTTGGCTTATTTATAATAGTTTTAAACTATAAAAACATGAATTTTTCCATGATTCTCCGCTTAAAACTAATATAATAGAGCCAAATTGAAAAAGTTTATACTAATATAAGGTTTTACATCAATTTTGAATAATTTGAAATAAAAATTTGAAATAAAAAAGTGACAAAAAAACCGTTCGATTTTGGCAACATTCGATTTTGGCAACATGAAATTTACGGGCGTGTTGCCAAAAACGAACGGGGTCTGTACATTTTAAATGGAACATTGATCAAACAATAGGGAACAAAGGGAAGACTTAATCCCATTTTCTCGTTTTCACCATATCTTTCTGAATTAGCAAAATGTCCTTTTGAAAAAAAAAAAAATAAACAGGTTGTTCATAAGTCACGACCGCAAGGTTTGCGTAAATTTACGACAGCCTGTCCTGTGTCAATATATTTTTCGAAATAAATAAGCATACTCGACTGAAGCTAATCGATTTGACATGAATTATATTCATGCATAAAGAAAAATAGTCTATAGCAACCAAAACTCTCATTGCGATCATACTTTTTTATGAAGCTCCTATTCAACGCTTCATTAGATAGACATCCCGTTTATCTCTTGCTAGTTTGAATAAAATTCTCTTCAAAAAACTCTAGAATAGCGCCTCTAGATCCCATTATTTAGTAAGAATGAACTCATAAAACACTTTTCATGTTGGTCTTCCCGATCCTACGTAAATTCTTGGAACGAACCTTCAGAACACTATTCATGTTGGTCCTTCCGATCCAACGTTAGTTCATAAAGTGGGCCATAAAGACACTCTTCATGTTGGTTTTCCCGATTAAACTTTATTCGTAAAGTTTACCTTAAAAACATTCTTCATGTTGGTCCTCACGATCCAACGTAAACTCGTAAAGCGAACCTCCAGAACACTCTTCATATTGGCCCTCCCGATCTAACGTAACTCGTAAAGTGAACCTTCAGAACACTTTTCATGTTGGTCCTCCCGATCCAACGTTTATTCTAAAAGTGGAACTTTAGAACACTTTGCATGTTGGTCCTCCCGATCCACCGAAAATTTGTAAAGTGAACCTTCAGAACACTCTTCATGTTGGTCCTTCCGATCCAACGTAAATTCATTTGTATAGTGGACCTTCAGAACACTTTTAAGATGGTCCTCCCGATCCAACGTTAATTCGTGAAGTGGACCTTCAGAAAACTGTTCATGTTGGTCCTCCCGACCCAACGTTAATTCGTGAATGGAACCTTCAAAACACTCTTCATGTTGGTTTTCCAATCCAACGTTAATTTGTTAATTGAACCTTCAGAACGCTCTTCATGTTGTTCCTCCTGATCCAACGTTAGTTCGTAGAGTGAACCTCCAGTGAACTTCTTTTCATGTGGGTCCTCCCGATCCAACGTTAGTTCGTAAAGTGGACCTTCAGAACACTCTTCATGTTGGTTTTTCCGATCCAACGTTAATTCGTTAAGTGGACCTTCAGAACACGGTTTATGTTTGTCCTTCCGATTCAACGTTAATCCGTAAAGAGATTCTTGCCTTAAAGAAGTGTCAGATTATTTTCCCGTTGTTCTCTACCAAAACTTTGAAACTTTTTACAGGTTTCGTAGCTTCGAGAAAGGTTATTTTCAGGAGAGGACTTGTTGCACGCTTGATCAAATAGGATAAATTGTTCAACTTCTTTATTGATAATTCAAAAACTTCTTTTGTTGAAATAACAAAACTGTGAAGTTCATCTCTATTAAGACTTTCTTACAATAATATCCCGAAATCTGCAATGAAAAAAGAGTAGATAAAAAAGACAAAAAAAAATATCGAACAACCTTTCGAAATTGTGCGCGAGCAAAATTTTGATACGCTGCTCTTCGACGGCATTTTGACAACTGAAGAGTAAATTCCAAAATCAAAATAGGAGCAACATTCTACACATACACACACCTTCAAAATGAGAAGAGTTCAGGTTTTTAAATGCAAAATTGAAAGAAAAAAGTGAAGTTAATATTGACCAAATTTTGACCCTATCACCCTTTACAAAGAAGATTGCCTCCAAATGCTACCTTTTTTAAAGTTTTATTAATGAAACTTTACCATTCTTGTGGCATTAGTATCTTCCAAATGCTACCGTTTTCTCTGCAAAGTATTTCAATACCTCTTGTAAAATATATACTGTGTTTAAATTGGATGTGGAATCGTGCAATTACTCAAAAATTGTGGTGGAATGATAAAAATTCAAATATGTTGATTTCGTGCCGAAGGAGAACAATCGGCTAATTTTTTAAAAACTTTGACCAAATTCAAAATTTTGAATTTTTTTTAAGGTCAAGGAAGCAATAATCCTAATCAAAAATAGCCTTGACTTGGAGAAAGGTTATTTAATAGTATTATAGATGGCGCACATGTTGCCCAAATATTAAAGTCGAAAAACTTCTTCATTGGACGCTTTCTCAAAAACCATTTGACAAATCATCACAAAAACTTGCACATATAAATATTCCATTCCATACCATGTAGTTTTTCAGAAAATTTCATCAATTTGCATCCATGCATTCAAAAGTTATTCACAAATCAAAGTGTTGCATTTTTATTTCGAATAATCTTCTTACTTTTTTGAGAACACCTATCGTTCATGTTTCAAAATTCAATAGCCATTATATTAGCTACCGAAAATATTTATTCAAGAATTGTGAATTGGAATCAACGTAATCGTTAAAATGTGTCAATTAAAAATCAGTTTTAATGAAAGAATAAATTTACACAAGCGAACCTTTTTTTCCATTTTCTTTAAAGTACAAGACGTTTCTCTGTTTTGAATTCATCTGCAGATTTCGATTCAATTTTAGAATGCTGTCATTATTCTGTCCAACATATACTAATTTCATATATTTTTTTTTCTTATAGAGCTCCGTGAGCTTGTTAATTCAAATTATTTTTTAGTCAGAAAAGGTTGTTAGCTGAATGTGAGTTGTTAACTAAATTTTAAGGACTGCAAAGAAATTCAAACGCATAAGTCTTAGTTAGTTATTGCTCTGTAGTCATTAGACTGAATTCTATGATTTTCTTATTTCTGAGTTGCTGTAAGTTTCGAGTCTAATTATTCAATTCATGGTTGAAGTGCAAATTTCACATTTTTTCAGTTATTATGAAGCCTTAAAGGGCCTTAAAATATACACACTGCGCAACTGAACAGAATTCTCGACTTTTTCTTTTTCCCGATCAATTTTAAATCCCGAATATTTCTCGCATTTTCTGGCTTTCCCGAATGAGTGGCACTCTGATTATTTTGTTATTGCTTTGTTTGGAAGACGGAAAACATTTTTCAAACTCAATTATTTACTAAATTAAGGCTTTAAACCTGTTCAGTTGTGTTATTCCAATAAAAACGTTATTATTATTTCACTGAGTAATAAGTTATTCTCATTTTATTTTTTCAAATATTTACTTAAATCTTTAATATTGTAAGCTCAATTTTTAAAATGAAACTTCCAGTAACAAAAAGGGGAACATATTTTCATCGATGGTGAAATCTTTGAACTTGCTCAAGAGTAAGGTAGGTTTATTTTTTAGATTTGAGCATAGAATATGTTTTTAAAAGTAAGATTTTAATTTAAATAAAAAATATTATTCTTTGCTCTTATTGAACAATCAACAAAACTACACAATTTTTAAGCAATTTTAAAGATTTTAACCATTGTTGGACACAAATTAAATTTTCAAAATCGGATTCTTTCAAACTACAAATCCAAACCCATGATAACCCAACATCAATAATTTTTAACACTGCAGCAAAAAAATATGGAAGTTTTTGCAGATTTTTTTACGTGAAGTGAGCGTTTTTTTAAATTAGCAAATATTTTCATTAAAAACCAATTTCACAATTTAAATCCAATGGATTGGGTTTTTGAAATACAAATTCGGTTTTTTATTCAACAAAACTTGCAAAATGAACTAAAATATTACTTAATATTTTTGATCAGCTGAAATGTGTTAAACTGAAATGATTTTGAAGAAAAAATAGAAGTTTTGAAGTTGAATTTATAATTTGATCTATAAGTCCGAAATTTCTTTCGATTTGAATGCCTCAAAAAAAAACAATCATCTTTATTTATTAATTTTTATTCCATGGGAGACTGGGGAACCATGGGCCACTTTTTTGCTATGCTGTATTACTTATATGTTTTAAAAGATAAAATAAAAAAAATAAATGGTATGTTTCTTAACATTTCGAACGTATCACTAGGCAACTTTTTTTTAAATTTTTTAATAACTTATTTTCCCCAAGTTCTGACTGTTTAAAAAAAAGCAAAATTTTTTGAATTTTCAAAAATGGTGGGGGATTGTGGGCCACCTAATCCAAATTGACCAAATAACATGCAAAGATTACGAGTTGACCCAAAACTGTAATTTCAAAATTCATTTCGTTATATTAAAGTAATTTCAGTTGAGGAAATTAAAAAGAGAGTTGTGTATGGTCGAAAAGTTTCGAAAACCTGGATCGCGAACGTTTCGGTAAAATTTCTTATACCATCCTTTGATGGACTAAATTCATAACTCTTTTTAAGCATGAAAAAACTTTACAGATAGGAAAAATGGATTTTAAGATCTGAATGTGTACAAAAACATAAAAATATAGGTGGCCCGAGGTACCCCACAAGCAATGATTTGCAAATGGTTTACCTTTGTGTGACTTATTGATGTTTCATCAAAAACTCATTTTCCACGTGTAAGAACATGACACAACTAAGATCATAACCGTATGAGCATATTTTTGTTTTGAACTTTAGGTTCCCCATCGATGCAATAAATGGGTGTTTGTTTAATAATGTAAGTACATTTTTTAAGCTCGATAAATAAAAGAAGCATATGATGCGTAATTAAGTCAACAACAAATAGAAAAATATGCTAATGTAAGCTCACCAGATACTTTCAGAAAAAAGCGGGACATTTCACGAAAAAAGCGGGACATCGCCGAAAAAAGCGGGACATTTTGGAAACTCTTGAAAATTTAATTTTTATGACCATTCCCATACATATGTATATGATCCTTCAGCTTAAAAAGTTCGTAGAAAGTAATAAAACATAGATAAATGAAATTTGTTTATAATATTAAATTCTCAAGAAAACTTTACAAAGATTTACAAAGATGGTAAATTGTGAATACTTCAGTAGAAAATGTTGTAGTTCAGAGTAATTTAAAATCCCATTTTTGAAGAATGTTTTTATTTATATTTTTAATAGCTGATTTTGACCTTTTAATTCCTTTTTTTTCGTACTTTGGATTTTCACAGATCATGATCCAGGGGTGGAAAACTGAAGAAAAAGCGCTCAAGTTGGTCTGGTTTAACCATCGAGCAGTGAGTAGGTAACAAACTTTGTTTCATTAGAATGGTCATTATTAAAACTTTTTTCAAGTCTTTAGGAGAGTTTTTCATGAGACTGGTTAACAAATTTCACCAAACTGAGCATGCCTTATCTGTAAAACAATAGTTTTGTTGATTTTGTTTGGTTCCGGCACAAGTTTTTATCTCAAACGGTTACATCTCTTTTCAAAAAGTACTCAGTTTTTTGACGAAAAGTAAAAAAATGCTGCAAAAATGCAGCACTGAATTTCAGTTTGAATATCCTAGATCATGATAATACAAATAGCTGCCACGGTTGCCAAATGTGAAGACCTGTCCGGAGATCTGAAGTTCGAAAGAAACACGGTTGAGCCACTGGATCCCGAATTCTTAAAAAGGATTGCTTTCTCTTAAAAACTTTCAAGCAATGAGCTTTCTAGCATCTCACCACATTTAAATCTATTTAATACTCAGCCAAAGTCATCCTTGAATGTGTGGCAGATTCGTCACTTTTATGAAGTAAAAACAATGGTTCAGTTCATTCATCCAGCCAGCCAGCCAGAGAGTAACAGTCCATTTATCTTTCCAAAACTTTTAGACAAATGGATTCATTCAACTTTCTACCGTGCTTCGACTTTTATCTAGACAGCTC
Source organism: Uranotaenia lowii (assembly GCF_029784155.1). Lineage (NCBI taxonomy): Eukaryota > Metazoa > Arthropoda > Insecta > Diptera > Culicidae > Uranotaenia > Uranotaenia lowii. The sequence continues at coordinate 50,497,045 of NC_073691.1, read as the reverse complement.
CCATCGACATCCTGTAAACACCCTAATTCACTTTTCCTAACCCAGTCCTTCCCGAAAAAGCCAACCGGGGCAAATCTCGCCACCGAAAATAGTTAGAGCAACAATAACAACAGAACAGTTCCAATTATCACTGACATCCGAATTTGGCTGCAAAAGTTTATTTCAATTTCCAGCGCCAAAAAGCGAACGGTTAGAACGTGGCACCCCGAAAATACCCCTTTTCCCTTACTTGCACATAGCTACTAACAATGCACTGTCCTGGGTCCAAAATCCTGCGATTCTTATCACCCGATCAACGGATTCCCGTTCCCCGTTTGTTCCCACGTGACCGGAGCAGGAAAAAGTGCGGACTGGAAAGAGGAAGTGCCATCCAGGCAACCGGAAACTCCGGAACCATAAATCAAGTTTCCAAAACGGGTACGCTGGCTCGCGCTTCAGTGAACTCCTACGTTCGGTCTGAGTGTCGCCAGATTTTCGGGAGCACGTCCTTTTTCTATCCTGCTTTCATTTACTTGAATTCGTTAGCTGGAGTGGGGGCGCTGCGTTGGATTTGAATTGGGTGAACTTCCTGTGGAATTTGTTTAGAACATTGATGGAGGAATTGTACATTTTCGAGACTTCTCTCGAGTTCACTCTGTGTTACAGACTACAGAAATTAAATAGACAAAAATTGTTTTATATATACCTCTGTGATTTTCTGAAAACTGTTTATAGCTTTTCATAGAACACTTTGGAAAAATTAAACAGATTTAGTGTCGGCTTATGAATACGGTAAAATTGGTTAGAGATTTCGAATATTTTCTTAACGTATGCTACTCATCTAAATAAGATTCTTATAAAATAGACTTAGTCGATTTGAAGTCATTCTCAAATCCTGAGGTCTTAAATGATTCATTTTGGTCCGAATCCATGATTATTAAGTAACTTTTACATATTTCTATTTTAACTTTTAGGTTTGTATGGTAAAAAAAAAATACTTTTTTCAAGAAAATCAATACATTTTTGTTCTTCTTCTGTGGCTCGGAGTCTGCAAACGGTTTTTGTACAGATTTGTATGTTTTCAAAGAAAATTTTCTGTTGAAAAACTTTGTTGTTATTTCGTATCTTATCAGGCAAAACAGACTTCTTTGCAAGCTATGTATGATTTTTGTTTTATTTTTTTGCCAAAATCATGTTTGAAGGATTACTCACCGTTCACCAAATAAATATTTGTTTGAACTATTTTAAGCAACATAATGTGAATTAAATGAATATTTTCAAATGTTAACATTGATTGTTTGATAATGTTCGACTACGCAATAAGATACCAGGATACGACTTTTGGAAAGAATATGTAAATCAGAACTAGTAACCTGATCTGAAATGTACTAGGACAATTCTTTTACAACAACTTGAGAGTTACAAGTAATAAATTAACAGTAAAAAAAAACAAGGATATTTTTAATGTTTTGATGTTTTGATAACTGATTATAGAAGATTTTGTAATTCTAAATTCGAATCTTTAGTCAGATTTTCTCAATCAACTTAAGTTTTGATGATTTGGATTTTCTTTTTTTCCGAAGTTTTGAGTAATTGGGTAATGGACCTATTTTGGACCGGGTTTATATTTTGGAGCACTTTACAACTTTTTTTTTATTTTACTCAAAAATCAAGTTAATCATGAAAAATTTTAATAAATATTGAAAATGCTTCTTTTTATGATTCTAATAATATAAAACATTAATTGAAAAAATCAAATAAGGTGTAGAAAATAATTTGGGGTTTCTTTTGTTAATTTTATTCGGAGATAATTTTCAGAAATTCGCTAGTTTTACGTTTCAGTCTTCTTATATTCGACCATCTTCAGAAAAAAAAATCAATTTTCCACCTGCTAGGGAGCAGATAGACGGCCCTAGCAGGCGGAAAAGATGCTTTTTATCTGAGGATGGTCGAATCTAAGTATACTGAAACGTAAAACCAGCTATTCTGAACAAAAGAAACCCCGAAAAATTTTATCAAACGGTGATCGCAGCGGTGATCAGGTATAGAAAATTGAAAGCGAAGTTTTAATTTTTCACAGTAAATCCTATTCAAGCTTTTAAAAGAACTTGTCGTTATAGGAGTCAACTTTCAAAAGGTTTTCTACATAGCTTTGATGAATTTAACAACTACAGATACGTTCACTGCTATGATAAAAAACTTTAAAATTAGTGTGCAAGCTTGGAAAACCTGGTAGAAGTGGTACGATGATATGAATAAAATGGTGCACATAATTTTATTTGCTTATATTTATGTCTGTCTGTCTGTCTGTCTGTCTGTCTGTCTGTCTGTCTGTCTGTCTGTCTGTCTGTCTGTCTGTCTGTCTGTCTGTCTGTCTGTCTGTCTGTCTGTCTGTCTGTCTGTCTGTCTGTCTGTCTGTCTGTCTGTCTGTCTGTCTGTCTGTCTGTCTGTCTGTCTGTCTGTCTGTCTGTCTGTCTGTCTGTCTGTCTGTCTGTCTGTCTGTCTGTCTGTCTGTCTGTCTGTCTGTCTGTCTGTCTGTCTGTCTGTCTGTCTGTCTGTCTGTCTGTCTGTCTGTCTGTCTGTCTGTCTGTCTGTCTGTCTGTCTGTCTGTCTGTCTGTCTGTCTGTCTGTCTGTCTGTCTGTCTGTCTGTCTGTCTGTCTGTCTGTCTGTCTGTCTGTCTGTCTGTCTGTCTGTCTGTCTGTCTGTCTGTCTGTCTGTCTGTCTGTCTGTCTGTCTGTCTGTCTGTCTGTCTGTCTGTCTGTCTGTCTGTCTGTCTGTCTGTCTGTCTGTCTGTCTGTCTGTCTGTCTGTCTGTCTGTCTGTCTGTCTGTCTGTCTGTCTGTCTGTCTGTCTGTCTGTCTGTCTGTCTGTCTGTCTGTCTGTCTGTCTGTCTGTCTGTCTGTCTGTCTGTCTGTCTGTCTGTCTGTCTGTCTGTCTGTCTGTCTGTCTGTCTGTCTGTCTGTCTGTCTGTCTGTCTGTCTGTCTGTCTGTCTGTCTGTCTGTCTGTCTGTCTGTCTGTCTGTCTGTCTGTCTGTCTGTCTGTCTGTCTGTCTGTCTGTCTGTCTGTCTGTCTGTCTGTCTGTCTGTCTGTCTGTCTGTCTGTCTGTCTGTCTGTCTGTCTGTCTGTCTGTCTGTCTGTCTGTCTGTCTGTCTGTCTGTCTGTCTGTCTGTCTGTCTGTCTGTCTGTCTGTCTGTCTGTCTGTCTGTCTGTCTGTCTGTCTGTCTGTCTGTCTGTCTGTCTGTCTGTCTGTCTGTCTGTCTGTCTGTCTGTCTGTCTGTCTGTCTGTCTGTCTGTCTGTCTGTCTGTCTGTCTGTCTGTCTGTCTGTCTGTCTGTCTGTCTGTCTGTCTGTCTGTCTGTCTGTCTGTCTGTCTGTCTGTCTGTCTGTCTGTCTGTCTGTCTGTCTGTCTGTCTGTCTGTCTGTCTGTCTGTCTGTCTGTCTGTCTGTCTGTCTGTCTGTCTGTCTGTCTGTCTGTCTGTCTGTCTGTCTGTCTGTCTGTCTGTCTGTCTGTCTGTCTGTCTGTCTGTCTGTCTGTCTGTCTGTCTGTCTGTCTGTCTGTCTGTCTGTCTGTCTGTCTGTCTGTCTGTCTGTCTGTCTGTCTGTCTGTCTGTCTGTCTGTCTGTCTGTCTGTCTGTCTGTCTGTCTGTCTGTCTGTCTGTCTGTCTGTCTGTCTGTCTGTCTGTCTGTCTGTCTGTCTGTCTGTCTGTCTGTCTGTCTGTCTGTCTGTCTGTCTGTCTGTCTGTCTGTCTGTCTGTCTGTCTGTCTGTCTGTCTGTCTGTCTGTCTGTCTGTCTGTCTGTCTGTCTGTCTGTCTGTCTGTCTGTCTGTCTGTCTGTCTGTCTGTCTGTCTGTCTGTCTGTCTGTCTGTCTGTCTGTCTGTCTGTCTGTCTGTCTGTCTGTCTGTCTGTCTGTCTGTCTGTCTGTCTGTCTGTCTGTCTGTCTGTCTGTCTGTCTGTCTGTCTGTCTGTCTGTCTGTCTGTCTGTCTGTCTGTCTGTCTGTCTGTCTGTCTGTCTGTCTGTCTGTCTGTCTGTCTGTCTGTCTGTCTGTCTGTCTGTCTGTCTGTCTGTCTGTCTGTCTGTCTGTCTGTCTGTCTGTCTGTCTGTCTGTCTGTCTGTCTGTCTGTCTGTCTGTCTGTCTGTCTGTCTGTCTGTCTGTCTGTCTGTCTGTCTGTCTGTCTGTCTGTCTGTCTGTCTGTCTGTCTGTCTGTCTGTCTGTCTGTCTGTCTGTCTGTCTGTCTGTCTGTCTGTCTGTCTGTCTGTCTGTCTGTCTGTCTGTCTGTCTGTCTGTCTGTCTGTCTGTCTGTCTGTCTGTCTGTCTGTCTGTCTGTCTGTCTGTCTGTCTGTCTGTCTGTCTGTCTGTCTGTCTGTCTGTCTGTCTGTCTGTCTGTCTGTCTGTCTGTCTGTCTGTCTGTCTGTCTGTCTGTCTGTCTGTCTGTCTGTCTGTCTGTCTGTCTGTCTGTCTGTCTGTCTGTCTGTCTGTCTGTCTGTCTGTCTGTCTGTCTGTCTGTCTGTCTGTCTGTCTGTCTGTCTGTCTGTCTGTCTGTCTGTCTGTCTGTCTGTCTGTCTGTCTGTCTGTCTGTCTGTCTGTCTGTCTGTCTGTCTGTCTGTCTGTCTGTCTGTCTGTCTGTCTGTCTGTCTGTCTGTCTGTCTGTCTGTCTGTCTGTCTGTCTGTCTGTCTGTCTGTCTGTCTGTCTGTCTGTCTGTCTGTCTGTCTGTCTGTCTGTCTGTCTGTCTGTCTGTCTGTCTGTCTGTCTGTCTGTCTGTCTGTCTGTCTGTCTGTCTGTCTGTCTGTCTGTCTGTCTGTCTGTCTGTCTGTCTGTCTGTCTGTCTGTCTGTCTGTCTGTCTGTCTGTCTGTCTGTCTGTCTGTCTGTCTGTCTGTCTGTCTGTCTGTCTGTCTGTCTGTCTGTCTGTCTGTCTGTCTGTCTGTCTGTCTGTCTGTCTGTCTGTCTGTCTGTCTGTCTGTCTGTCTGTCTGTCTGTCTGTCTGTCTGTCTGTCTGTCTGTCTGTCTGTCTGTCTGTCTGTCTGTCTGTCTGTCTGTCTGTCTGTCTGTCTGTCTGTCTGTCTGTCTGTCTGTCTGTCTGTCTGTCTGTCTGTCTGTCTGTCTGTCTGTCTGTCTGTCTGTCTGTCTGTCTGTCTGTCTGTCTGTCTGTCTGTCTGTCTGTCTGTCTGTCTGTCTGTCTGTCTGTCTGTCTGTCTGTCTGTCTGTCTGTCTGTCTGTCTGTCTGTCTGTCTGTCTGTCTGTCTGTCTGTCTGTCTGTCTGTCTGTCTGTCTGTCTGTCTGTCTGTCTGTCTGTCTGTCTGTCTGTCTGTCTGTCTGTCTGTCTGTCTGTCTGTCTGTCTGTCTGTCTGTCTGTCTGTCTGTCTGTCTGTCTGTCTGTCTGTCTGTCTGTCTGTCTGTCTGTCTGTCTGTCTGTCTGTCTGTCTGTCTGTCTGTCTGTCTGTCTGTCTGTCTGTCTGTCTGTCTGTCTGTCTGTCTGTCTGTCTGTCTGTCTGTCTGTCTGTCTGTCTGTCTGTCTGTCTGTCTGTCTGTCTGTCTGTCTGTCTGTCTGTCTGTCTGTCTGTCTGTCTGTCTGTCTGTCTGTCTGTCTGTCTGTCTGTCTGTCTGTCTGTCTGTCTGTCTGTCTGTCTGTCTGTCTGTCTGTCTGTCTGTCTGTCTGTCTGTCTGTCTGTCTGTCTGTCTGTCTGTCTGTCTGTCTGTCTGTCTGTCTGTCTGTCTGTCTGTCTGTCTGTCTGTCTGTCTGTCTGTCTGTCTGTCTGTCTGTCTGTCTGTCTGTCTGTCTGTCTGTCTGTCTGTCTGTCTGTCTGTCTGTCTGTCTGTCTGTCTGTCTGTCTGTCTGTCTGTCTGTCTGTCTGTCTGTCTGTCTGTCTGTCTGTGCAATCGATCGACCATTGCTTGTTTTCGATGCAAAAAATTGATATTTTATTTGAATAGCTGATAAACTTTCAATTGATTATCCATGATATTCATTGAAAAATAACAGAGTTATGTAGCTTCTAAATTTGACTTTGGATTATTTTCAAAAGTACCTAACCGAATCGGACTCAAAAAATAAAAATGTTAGAAATCTGAAAAAATAATGTTTATTGTCGTAAAAATGAATCAAATTTTGAGTTTTGGGGAAGATCTGGAAATCCCCGGCGCTAATTGTCAGTTAAAAAATGTATGCCTTAAGTACCTTTGTTTTAATTTAAAATTTTTAATTTAAAAGATTGAATATTGATTGTACAGTTTAGCCTTCCATTGCATGTTAAATGAGTTTAAATTTTTCGAAGAAACACTTTCTTCAAGTCGACTCATGTCACTGGTAACTAGCTTATGTTGACAAATTTCGCGACGAAAGCGTAGGTAGGCACTCTAATGATAGCTAAGCCAATGAAGCGAAACCTTGTCCTCTGTTTTGGCAACTAGTGGGCGACATTAAGGCGCTATCAACATTAGGCTCTGCTGCCGTTAAATCCTCGTGCCAACATCAAACTGAGTGACAGTTCCAGAAGGATGTAATCTACAGCGGATTCGAGGCGGCAGAAAGTTATCCCACATAGGATGCCTCTTTTGTCAAGTTAGAGGGAGCCTACACTAGTCACGGGGAAAAGCCGGAAGCTGGGGAAACTATTTTCCATCACCCATCCCAGATTTTTCCCGATACCGTTGCTGGGAAGGAAGGATGATGTCCGTGCATTGATTGCACGTATTGTGCGTTCAAGGGATGATGCACCAACTCTGCTGAATCTCGGAATCTGATGGACAGAACCGAACTAACTAAACAAGCCAGCATGTAATCCTCATTGTTTAATTGAGTTACAATCGAAAATTCAATTTTACATAATAATACCGTCACGAACAGAAAGCCATATTGATTTGGGGACCAGTGATAGGGACATTGGACATTAGTTTGGGGATTAGGACTGTTGGCCGCCATCGGCGTTTTATAGTTTGGAACCTAAGAAAAGGCTTTTGAGGATCAACTTGAATCCCTTAAAGCCATTAGGTCTGCGATGGGGACGTCATAATTGAATTTTGAATATGAAATGAGCTGATTCGGTATATGCAAAGGTTTTTTTTTATAGAACTACGTCGTCTTCTCATGTCTGCAACTTTGTACAACTGTTTGTAGAAGCCAATACGAGAGCGAAATGCACTGGGGAAAGAAAAAAGCTTTAAAAACGATGTCGTAGGTGACAATACCTACAGTATTGGAATTTTTATGCAAGGTATGTGAAGCTTTTTCTTATTGTACGGAAAAGATAACCATTTGTGCTGAAACGACATCTTTCTGCAGAGAGTGCTTAGAATTTTCCAGAGGTGTCCAGGAAAAATATGTATTTTAAAATGTATCTGGCCACAGGGAGAAATGGAAAGGTGCTTATCAGTAGTAAGGCACAATTTACTGTACTCAGACAATCAGCAGAGCAAGTTTTAACGATATACACTAACGAAATTTCTGTGGTAACCAACAAAATTATTACAGTTACTTACTCTATAGGTGTTTTGTGCGTACATTGTTGAATAAAACTGTATAGAAGCAACCGTAGTTGAATTAAAAGCAATTTTTCTATTGCTATTATACTCATTGCTCAAATTGTGAACAGTAAAATTAAAGAGCTTAAATTTTAGTTTTACTGAACAATTACAAAACTAAGTTCGACAACCGAACTCCAATTTGAACTTTTTTTATGCCTTTATTCGTAGCTACTCAAAATGCATCTCGGAAAAAATTGCACAAATGGGATTTGTTTTGAGTTCGCAATTTGAAATTGATTTTGAACTATCGCTGCATCGCAGGGAGGAAAAATGGAACCCAACATAAATTTCACAGAATCGAACTACACAGTAAACGAAAATTACCGAATTCGGTAATTTTTTTACCGAAATCCTAACATGTGTAAATCGTTAAACTGTTCGGTAATTTTTTCGGTAAAAAATAAACGAACATCGGTAAATGAAGGATCGATTTACCGATGTTCGTTTATTTTTTACCGAAAAATTTACCGAACAGTTTAACGATTTACACATGTTAGGATTTCGGTAAAAAAATTACCGAACTCGGTAATTTTCGTTTACTGTGTATGTTTTGATCCACGGTCAAACTTAATTTTGAGAACCAAAAAAGGAACGTGCAGCATACAAAAAAAAAATGTTTACGTTTTTTCAAACGCTGACATTTTTGTACGCATTGAAATCGATATTTACTAACCATCCTGAAGGTGGCGCGAATTTCGGTCAAATTTGTACGGTTTTCAAATGGCCGACAATTCAAATTCTTACACACGGATTGGTCATAGTTTTGCTCGGAGTTCGATGTTTGTTGTCTGTGTTAAGATTTTATTGCTTCTATACCCTTCATATGGCGTGAATTCATTTCATACCTATCAGATGACTTGATAAAATTCTCTGGCTAAAAATCATTTCTTTGTTTGTTCTCGACTAAATCATAGCCGCATACAGTTTAACTTTTGTAGGGGAACATGCTTTATTATGCTCCATCCAAGCGAAGTGCCAATTGTCCATGTCCATGTATTCCACAAAAATTTCGTAAAAAAAACTAGTGAACTCGTTGAAGGAAATTGCTTTCTACAAGTGCCAATAATGTTTCATTAGTTAAATTCATTTAACTGTTAGAAAAGCTTTATTTTTAAAATCTTTATCAAAACCCACAGCACTAAACTGTGTTTTGAATTTGCCCCGGTGTGTATTCAAGACGCGTCATAGAGTCAAACATACCCAAAAACAGCCGAAAGCTGAAAACACACTAATATTTAATAAAAATGGTGGAAGGAAAAATCAAAATGGATTAAATGATAAAAAAAAACAAATTTTATTCATTGGGGCTGATTTTTTCTTGAATTGTTGTTTTTACATTTTTTTTTCAATTCCAACGAAAATTGTCCGTTTTGAAAAGTTATGCTATTTTCAGTATTTTATGAGTGGTGCGTTATATTGATCGCAGGGGCCGTAAAAATAACCAATAAAAAGCTTAGTTTAGCAAGTTCAGTATGATTTTTTAAAAAATAAAATCAAAGTTTAGATTCTCGTCCATCGCTGTATCAGAAAAAAAAATTGTTATAAACCTTTCTTTGCAGAGTGACACCTTATTGACAATGTTTTAAAATTTAAATCGAATAGAAGAATAATATAAATTGTGAAATTTCCGCAATTTAGGGGCATTTGAAGAAAAAAAAATTTAAGGAAAAATTTGCCAAAGCAAAGTATGAAAAACAAATTTTGAATACAAATGTAACACTTTTTTTTGAACACGAGTAGTGCAAATAGGGCGTTGTATGAACTTTCCCACTTCTTGAACCATCTACCGGTGAAATTACTCCTTCGCGTGACTCTGAAAATTTTCAGGAACCATCGTGAATCGTGCAGCCACGTCGCCTTTGTCTCGTAAATTCATATTTTTGTAAGTCACTTCAGCAATAGGACGAAATTTCCCCGGAAAAGCTGACACAAGAAAGCGTGTTGCCTTACATATGGCAGGGAAAGTTCAAGCCAAGCACAGTGCGCTTACCAATCATTGTAATTAGTTTCATCAGCAAAGGTGGCGTCTAGCCTTTGCCTTGTGGGTGTGGACTGGTTCAGTAGAAAAATGGAGAAGTCGCTCACCTGCTCTTAGCACAGAGGTCGGCAACCTGATTTATGCCTAAGAAAGGGGAAAAAATCGAAAAAAAGTAAGACCTTCATCGAACAAATTTAAGATTGAACATCCAGCGTTCAAGTAGAAGGAATATCATAAGAAAATGTTTTATCATCAATTTTAAAATATGATAAAAAATTATAGGCCATCAGGAAATATGATTAATGTGGGAATGCGCCATTTCATCCCTCTCTGCATAAATTATGGATCCTTTAAAAAAAATTATTTTGTTTTGAATTTCACGGTGTGTTTTTAGAGCTTTTAAACAAAAAAAAAAGGCAATTCTGAAAACTCTGGGCTATTTTATCTGAAAACCTGGCGAAATCCAAGCAGATGATTTCAAAATTTTTAACTCAAAATCCGAGAAGTTGATTTGGACCACATGAAATCGTATCTGAAATGATAACTTAAGTCGTTTACAATGGTATCGCGAATCGTATAAAATGTCGTCTGAAGTTAGTTTAAATCGGATGTGATAGAAAGTCCGCCATGTTTCTTAATTTTAAAATGATTTTGCTCCCGCGCGGGCTTCAAGTAAGAAAATCATATTCACGTTCTTGTAAAGAATATTGGGTGTGAAGAAATATAACTTGAATTCATGAAACAGAAAATGGTAATAAATTGATAAAAGTGTTCATGATTATTTCATAGTGAATGGCTGATTAAAAAATATATATATTTGACTGTCCAGGAATGAGCGTGTAGAGAGCTTTTATTCGAGAGAGAGAGAGAGAGAGAGAGAGAAAGGGCTAAAATAGTTGAAAAGAGAAGGTGAGAAATTGAAGAGTGGAATGGAAATTGGAGATCAGTTAACAGAGAGAGCTTAAGAAGAAAGGATTATTTTAAAAAGTGAAGCAGGATAGGATTCGCGATGATTGAATCAGCGTTAGGAGACATATCGACCGAATGTTTCCGGAAATGGAATTGGGTCAGTCACGACAGTTCTCTCTGTAACTAACAGTGCATCCAGATGGCTATAAATCTGATGGAAATAGAGTAATATTGACCGAAGAGAGAATGGGAAAATATGGTCGCTTGCAACGATTTGATGGCAATGAGAGCAAAATTTTGCGCTCTCCTGCATTTTTTTCGATAGATAAGATTAACACGTTTAGCTCCACGCTTAATTTGGTAGTTAACTAGCCGGGTCCAAAGAAATTCTCGGAGCAAGAAAGTACAGAAGCAGCGCTCTTAGCTTTGCAACATGTGGCTTAACTGAGCGGCTAACATCAGTGAGAGAGCGTCACACGTTTTTGAGGTGACGAGGCCTTCTAGGAAATACACCCGTCTCCTGAATATGAATCCCATGGCGACGAAACTGTTAAGGTGTCGAATAACGCCCAATGGGAATAGTTTTCTTCGCATAGAAATGTATGAAATTAATTTTTGTATATTGCCTCCACTTTGGTATGCAAATGCTGTAATATCAACTTTCATACGATCATTTAATAATGCATAAATATGGAACGATTATCAAAATAAGAATAAAGCAGAATTTTGCAACCACTTCCGAGAGTTCTGCCTTCCACTCAAAAGGTTGCCGATCCCAGCACTAGAACAATGCAGGAGGTCATCGAGGCTAAATCAAGACTCCGGAAGAATGCTAATCCTGCCCGTTCGGGAAAAGGTCAACTTGACATCGAGACGGCAGCGGCGGCATATCGTTTGTCAAAAAGTTAAAAGACTGGAACCAATCCCGAGCACCAAGCTGCTGGCCACTACTGGGAAAAGTTACTTCCATCAGGGCTCTGAGCCCTGACAAAAGTCACGCAACATTTAGCGACACTAGCCAGAACTCTGTGTCGGCAACGATGACCTTTCTCGATTCAATCGGTAATTTGCTGTCCTTTGTTTTGTAGGGCCGAAAAAGTGGCTCTTGTTCGTTGTCGACAAACTAATGAGAGACCGATGTCCTGCCGTTGTCCTTTTGGCCAAAAGGTTATTATCCCGCGAAGTTCTGCCGGACTGATTTCGACGAAACTAGCAATTAAATCCGACTGCATTCGTCAATCTGTGTCAACTTCTATCACCGGGAACTGCGTACGCAATGAAATGTCTGTCCCGGAAATTTTCGCCGTACCTTACAATGTAACATTTTATCTAATTTCGAAAATCTCATCCCATTTTTCCCGGGAATGATGATGGTGCCCTAGAAGGCTAGGACTCTTCCTGAGAATAGTGTAATACGATTATCGATAAGCCACATTCCGAAACCAGGACCCAGCTGTTGGTTGGACGAAGAACTATGTCCTCAGCCTGATTGCATTTGACCAGTATCGAGGATGGTTTCTGTATGTTGGACAAATAGTCGACACACGTGTGTCCATTTTATCCTAAAGGTACAAGCATGCTTGGTCAATGGTCAGGTTTTACAATGCGGATGGATTTGTTTCGTGGACATTGATTGGGAACCGTTTTTAATCACTGTCACTTAGCTGAGGGCTAATCAGCAGCGTTGGTACTTTCGAGAATGTCAGAGCTGCAAGGATAATGTTTTGCAAAATGCACCGCTGCTTTCAATTTTGTTCTCAATAAATTATCAATACAAATAGGTACTTGATATTTGATTTGAAATCTTTCTTTACACAACTTCATTTTGCCGGGTTCCTTTTGTTTGTTTACACTTGTGTGCTTAAATCGAGTTCATCACTTTTTTTTTAGAATAGAAGAGAGAAGAGATAGAGAAACATGAGAATAAAAAGAATCATAGACGGAGATCGATAGCTTTTACGAAAAGGTAAATTTCGAATATGTAGTCCAAGTCTATCACGACCAGCCTATTTCTCACCGGAACATAGGGTGGTTTTCTTTGGGCCCGAAGGGAGTCCATAAAATTTGTTCTAGCGACGTACGTCTCGGTGGTCGAGTGGTTAGCGTGGTAAGATGGTAATCGCTGCTCCACTGATGGCATGAGTTCGATTCCCATCTCGCTTCTGTGTGTTAAATATTGTTAATCTTAAATTGCCCACGTCATTTATTCAGTCTGTAAAGCCTAAATCGGCTAAGACGGTGCATGTCTTTTTTTTTAAAGATGAACCTCACACTACCAAACAATATGCTCGATGTCATGGTAATCTGGGCGCAACCACACAAATTGCTGCCAGCAATGTCAAAATGATAGATTACCACGTCTAAGGAATAATGATTGGACGGGACGGGAAATATACGAATTAAAACCAGAATCTCAAGTCTTACGAGGAGAGATCGGGCCTCAGATTGAGTCTCAAAAGTTGAGAAGGAGAACACGTTAAGTGAGGTGTGTAAAGGGTGTCCACGATGAAATTGCAACACACAAAATTGATTCGCAAAATCAGAGTTTTCTTCCGGTTGCCATCAAATTTTCAGGGATTGAAAAATAACTTTCAAACTTCATTTTACTCGTTTTTTATTTACAGTCCATACGCAAATTCCCGCACCTTGGCCTTAACCCCGGCCATAAGATTCTGCACAACACAGTGTTGGGATGGTTGAACATTTTTGGCACGAAATTGACCTTATTGTCCGCATACCATTCCAGCACATCCTTGGAGTAGTAGCATAAGGCCACATCCAGGCAGAAGATTGTTGGGACGTTGTGGGTCTTCAGGAGAGCAAGCAGCCGCTTCTGGAGGCACTCTTTCATTTACTCTTGGCCGATCATCGTGGCCTGGGTCACGGAAGGTGCACTCCGCTTTCCGCACGTGCAGATTGCTTGCCAAACCAAGAATTTATTTGCAAATTTGGACATCTTCTGAGTGTGGACATGCTCCGGAACGTTGAACTTATCCTTGGCCGTGAAAAACGGATTGCCGGAGAACTGTTTGAAGTATGTTTCACATATTTACAGTCTAAACATAGTGTTTAACGGTCAGTTCATCCGTTGTTGAGTTTTGTATTGATTTTATGACTAGGATAGGTGATTATGGCCTTCTAATTCGCTATGAAAAAATTAATTATCTAAAGGATAGAAAAACAATTCTTTAGTAAAATAGATAGTGGAACACTTGAATAAGAAGTCGGAGACTGAATTGTAAGTCTTATTTATTTTTTTTTATAAGTTTAAAACCTATCCTAAATTCAAACTGTTTCTACAGCTTGGAGCTGTTAACATTCAAAACGAGTGTGTTTGCCTTGCTACGAAAACTTCGTAAAATACTGTCCCAACAACTCGCCTTCCATTTACAAGCCGTTCTCTCAACGTGCTTGATATTCTAATTGTTGTGATATCAAAAAGCCGTTATACTATTTTGTATTGGAAACTGATATCAATCATCTTTATTCTCGTCAAGTCATATAATTAAGTAAGGTTACAGTATTTATGATATGTCGGATTATCCATCCGTTATAGTGTTCACCTGTTCACCTGGCATCTATTCCAGTGAACACTACAAATTCACTCTTCAGCGATTCTTAGAACAATAGCGAATTGACGTTCTCTCTCACTTGCGCCTCTCTGTTATTGTTTACATTTGCCACGCGATTCGTCAGTCTAAATTACTCAGTACTCATGGCCATTATCGCATCTAAGTTTAGCCATCTTTTGATTAAAATGCGCCATTGCCGTTGCTTCAAACTCCTCTCAAAAACCTCGCTGTTGCGTTTTATTAGGTAGATTATAGTAAAATGTGAGTAGTCATCCGTGAATGTCACGAAATATCGATAACCTTCAAACGTGGTTTCTTCCATGTATCCGCAAACGTCAGAGTGCACTAATTCAAGTGGCCTACTTGACCTTGGTATTTGCAGACTCTTGAACCTTTTGCTTGACTGTTTTCCAGCTAAACAGCTTTCGCAAACTTCGTTTTTTTTGGAAGTCTCGATGCAAAAATCGACTCCTTCTACCATCTTCTGTGTCATGAGTGTGGTTACGCCAGCATTACATAGATGGCCAAGTCTTCTGTGCCATGTATCAAAACCTAACCGGTGCTTTCCAAGCAAAGCCTCAGGTTTGCTCCCATCCGGTCCATCTCCCGTATGATGAGGTCGTTCTCATGAAAGAGTGACGACAGTGAGTCGAACCTGTATGTATGTATGTTGGTTATCCACCATGGGTGCACGGATTCACCGCAGTTTCTGCCAAAGTATGTGCTCACTCGCATTCTTTAGATTATTAAGTTCGACAAATCTCCAATGCAACGCGCCACCATACCCGGACCCCATGGCTTCGTATGAACTGTTATGGATGAATGTATTGTATTGATGTAGGTATATTTTGGAAGAACGAATCAATCAGGTGGGCTAGTTTACTTACAGGTATCCGGCATCCGTGTATATACCTGACCAGCTGGCAACTGATTGAACATTCCTATTATATAGTCAGTTATAGAATGAAAAACATCTTACCTGTCGGCAACTTATGGGATTCGAACCCAAAAGTTTTTCTTGCCGATACCGGGAATCGAACCCAGTACGCCTGGCATACCAATACCAGACTCGCGCCAGCCTATCCGCTAAACCACATCGGCGCTTTCATGACGACAGTGATTCGAACCTCTTCATAAAGAGATTGTTCAATCGCCCTCACATTGCGATGATCGTGCTCGTAACCTTTTACCAGGTAGGAGTCGCAGAGGATGTCCTATTCGTCTTTGACAAAATTGACCACAACAATTTTGTTCAGGACATCGTTGTTGATGGCCATCACTAGCTCGTCCATCGCAGCTACCTCTTGTTTCATCCGCCTCTGAAACCTAACAACTCTGGCGGCTTCCTCCTTGGCATTCTCCAACGGCAGCGAGTCCACCTCCTCCGTCGGAATCCGGACCAGGGTGTGGGAGAGCTTCAACCTGGCCAGACGTCTCTCGAGGTGCATCTTCTTGGCTCCGAATATCTCCGCTCTACCGTCAAACAGCGGTTCCTTCGAGAACCCAGCTGCCGTGTGCGGTAGCGCCAAACCAGCCTCCGAAGGTTGGATGACCACCAACAACTGATTGACCACCAGCTCCGCCTACTGCGATGCACCCTTCGAACATCGGGTTCGACATCGCAATCCAAAAATATCAGTAGATATAGAAAACTAAGTATGTACAGAGCCACAGCCAGTTAACCACTGGGCCCATAACCTGTTGTGATATCAAAAAGCCGTAATACTATTTTGTATCGGAAACTGATAAAAATCATCTTTACCCAAGCAACCAAAAGTCTCGTTAAAAAGGTCGAACACAGCTTAATCAGCATTATCAAAGTGCTGAAGTTCCTTTTATTCAGCCCAAAATTTAAGTTCTTATTGAAACTTTGAAGTTCCATTACAGATTTGAACGGCCTTCTATTCAGCCCACAAGTAAACTTCAAATCAGCGAAAACAAAAAATAATTTTCCTCTCCTTTGGTCACCACCAGCCCATGTGGTGGTGCTGCTGGTTTCTCGACATCCATCTTTATTCCTCCCATCACCTCCCATAATACATAATTGCTTTATATTTAACTTTGTTCGGATACATGCCAGCACGCACGCCAGTTCTGCTGCGCAATTATTTGATTCGCTTATTCAAGCAATCAAACAACCTAATGGAAAAATTAGTCCTGGTACTAGATTTCAACCCGATCCTCCGAGATGATAGCCGAACACACTGCAACGACGCCATGCCTAGATGTTGCCTTACCGGCAGCTAAAATTCGAAGCGGTTATAATCTTCCTAGAATACCCGCAAGGGCAGCCAGCGGCCAGCAGCAAAGACGTATGTTGATTATTACTAAGAAACATTACGAAACGGCGTATAAATCAATCATCCGTTAAAATAATATCATTTATAAAAAAAATGAAATTACATGTTTATAACTGTTTAGCATAAAATTATACAAATTCTTGATTTTATCTTGATATTTAATTAATGAATTGATTCAAGTGACTTTCAATGTGTGATAAATTCGTGGTGAGTAAATACAGTTGGACGAAATTTTATAAAGTCAAGGTATTTACTCTTTTCAAAAACAATCATCTGCGAGTTAGCTTTAAGTTGTTCTGAGTTGAAGTTTCAATATAAATTATTCATTTCAATAATTTCCAAGCTTCTTTATTTATTATATGCCCTTTTGTGATATTCGCTCACATTACATATTCATGAAATGGCGGACACGTCTCAAAAAAGGCTATTTGAGAAACTTTTTGGAACTTCGAGTCCTTAGAAGGCTTTTTGAGAACCAATTTGTAACTTTTATTCTGAATGATCCGATTGACATGTCACAGAGAAGGCTATTTGAGGAACTTCTTGGAATTTGAAGTTCACAGAAGGCTAATTGAGGAACTTCTTGAAACTTGAAGTTCACAGAAGGCTATTTGAGACCTAATTTGTAATTTTTATACTGTGCGGATGCGATTGACATGTTACAAAATAGGGTGATTGAGAAACTTCTTGGAACTTGAAGTTCACAGAAGGCTATTTGAGACCTAATTTGTAACTTTTATACTGTGTGGATGCGATTGACATATCACAAAAAAAAGCTATTTGAAGAACTTTTTGGAACTTCAAGCCCACAGAAGGCTATTTGAGGAACCTTTTATAACTTTCATGCTCACATTCGAGAAAATTCGGTACCAATTCCCTTTAAAACCTTTGTTCAGCGAAATTCGAACTGTGGAGGAACGAGTTTAATTGATATGAGACTTTTGGTTGCTTGGGTATTCTCGTCAAGTCATACAATCAAGTAAGGTTACAGTAGTGATTGATATGTCGGATTATCCATCCGTTATAGTGGCAACACTTCTTTTATGATTTCCTAACTGTTCACCTGGCATCTATCCAGATCCCTGCAACGTTACACGATTTGTCTATGTATCGTGTGACCAACATCTTTTAAATAAGTGGTCGTGAATCTCGTTTTTAAACTTTTTTTCCTTAGATTCAAGCTTTTTTTGCCTTGAGAGCATAGGAGACGAAAGCTTAAATCTGAGGAAAAAAGCTTAAATCTGTCAAAACGAGGGGAAAAAAAGGGGAAATCTGAGAGATGTGCTCCACACGGTGTGAATAACATTGCCGGGAAGTGCATCTATCCCAGTAAATACTACAAACTCACTCTTCGTCGATTCTTAGAACAATAGCAAATTAACGTTCTCTTTCACTTCAGCCTCTCTGTTATTGTTTACATTTGCCACGCGGTTCGTCAGTCAGTCAGTCGTCAGTCAGAGTTTCAACACTTATAAGCATGATATCCTATTAAATACTTTCAGGTTGTCCTTCCAACTCACCTTCCAATTTCAAGCTGTCCTCTCAACACGCTTGAAATTCTTATCGATATGTTCAGGCTGTCTTCTCAACTTGCATTTGAATTCCATACTATACTCTCAACACGCTTGGAATCCTTTTCAATACTTGCAGGCTGTACTCTCAATTCACCTTCCAATTTCAAGCTGTTCTCTCTACTGGCTTGAACTTGTGAACTATATGACCAAGTTGACATCACAACTCGTTGCATGTTTCATGTTCATCAATACCGAGTTCAGAACCTGTTATGCTCATACGTAAGAATCACTTAAGTATTTATCACATACGGCACTACGCAGCGGCGGCGTTGATTCGCTACAACTGATCTACACAATTGGTATTTTTTTACACACTTTGCTTCACAATGGGTAACTGGTAATCCGTTTGATTTTAATGCAAGTTTGATTCAAATTCTTTCTACGTTTATCTTTGACTGTTTGTTTTTCTTATTTCTCGATCCGCTTTTTGTAACTCCAATTTTGACTCCTGCAAACCTCGATATTTACATTCAGTCCAAGAGCGATTGCAGAATCTGTACCGAAATTTTTTCATAGTTTTAATCAATTATGCAATATGCTTTTTTTCAACATATGACTGTTGTTCCGCTTTTTTCTGAAGCATGTTTTTTGACTTCTATCTTCGACTTAGCTACATGACGCTACATGAACTCCTAATACAGAAATTTTGTACAAACCAGTTGAAAAACAAAATGGATATATCGGTTTTAATCTGTAGTCTCAAATTGATACTTCTAGAACAGGTTAGGAAAACGGATTAAAGATGCTATCAGCACAATTAGGATCGAAATCATTTAGTTCAGATTCCCATCTTATGACGAACATCAAAACCTTCGCTTATTCATGGAGCGACATAATGTTTGCACAACACCGCATCAAATTCTCATCAGCAATGTTGTCACACTTTCCTTTTAAACAAAATCTGTTTATAAACACGGACGGCAAATGCAGCCATCGATATTGCACCTTCACATATGCATAGATATAGGCGATACAAAGATGACAAATAGTATCACTTTCTCGATGCTTCCGATGTTGTTCCCTGGCCACACCTCCACAAGGATTCGAGCCACCCACAACATTTCCCCGAGCACATGTTGCTCACATGATGCATATGTCACAGTTTGTACTCAGTCTAATAAACGGAAGAAACGGTCCGCCTGGAAGCTGCCGTGTCATGCCAGAAGACACAGAAATGTCCACAAAAGTGACAGATATTTGCCTATCGGAGGGACCAAGGATGTCATCGTTGTCATGCTGCTGCTGCTGCCATATTCGACATACCAGGAAGAGCCCACCGCAGCCACACATGACAAATATGTGCATGAGTAAGTACGTTCCTGAATAAATGGGATCGGTTCCAGGGAAAATTCTGCACCCGTCATCCCGATATACGACGAGCTAACCCCACCCCACGGTGACGTGGCACATTTCCTCAGCAGAGAATGCATTAAATAGATTGAAACCACCTGCCAACATGTCACACCGATTTTAAATAATCTACAGTTGGTCAATAAATCTTTCTCCTTGTTGAGCCTGAGTCCTCTGGTCGTTGCTGGCCACTGATATTTATTCCCCCAGGGAGGGCGTTTCTGTGTGGATTCCGGACATTCTGGAGCTCTCTGTTGGTAGTCACCTATTTCGGAATGGGTGTTTGGAATTCCGATCAAATAGCCTCGGAACTTCGGGGGTATGACGAGTATACGGATATTATGTAGTATGCAAATGTGCTCTTCAATCGGAACAATTCAGAACTAAAGCAAATGTGTGAAACCCCATCAATACGACTGATAAAATCAACGCTTTGAGTGATTTATTATTAAAATATATACCAACCGTATCAAACTGGTGTCGTTTGTGCTCCAACAAACTATCAATCGGGAAATATTCTGACTAATAAAGCAATTGCTCTAACAGCATCCAAAGACGATATGATGAATGTATGCCTAAGATGACAAACGGAGACAATTTACTCAATGGAGAAGAAAGCCTTTCTAACAACTTACAACCCAAAGAAAGACTTTATCGAACGATGATAAAGGAGAGTCAGGTGAGCATTTTATGCTGACTGTCGTTGTTTGCCGAGCAAAGACCGGAAAGAACTTTCGAATCAAATGTTTGTTCTGTTGCTGCAGCCTCCAGGCAAATCTCCATTATCTAATTATGCTGACAAGGCTACTGGATTGATTTGAGTTGAAACATCGTACAGCTTAGCTGATTTACATCTGGTATGTAATCAAACATTGAGAAAGTCTTTCGAACGGCAACGTTTATGATTAGATTCAAATTCAAATTTAGGATAAATTCGCTGTTATATGTAATCTTAGGAAGAGGTACCAAATAGTTATTTTTAAAGCGGCATTTTTTTTTTAAAAACGAACACACACATATATGATCCCAGTGAAACTTCATGTTTCTTTGAAGAGATCTAAATTCTACTTAAGACTAAAGCGTACATCTTTCAAGGATATAATGGCTAGCATCCTACTAATGCTAACACCACTAGCCCACAGAAAGTGTACTAATGTATGCCGTGACCTCTGGCTTAGAAGACTGAAACGCTATCCTCTAGGCCACGGTTGGCGGCATAAGTGCATAAAAGCTTATTTCGAAGAATCACGCTTTAATGTTTGGTCATTTTCCATATATTTTTCAAAAAAAATGCATTTTTTCTTCGAGTGTAAAAGAATGCAAATTCAAAAAATCGGAAAAATTTATTTTGTTTTTTTTTAATTTTCAAATGATTTTTTTTTAATTTGTTATGTTATACTTTTCATAAATCTGAGTTATTTCAATTATTTTGTCATTTTGTGTCTTTTTTTGTGGCAGTTAAGATAAGTTTTTGTGTAATATTAGATAAATTTTGTTTCATTCTTGTAACAATTTTGTAGGAAATTTTATACCATTTTTGATTTTCTAGATGGCATTATTTATGTTGAAGTTTTATTGTCTTTCTTGTGTCATTTTTTTTCTTGTCAAAGCCACTTTGTAATATTGTTGTTTTATTTCGTTGCCATTCAAGTTTCATTTAAGTACATTTTGTGCTGTTAAAGGATGATAAAATTGCCAACTTCATTTATTTTCCAAGCTGTTTAAAATGTTGGTAATATTTTAAGAACGTTCGATTCAATGTTTGTTCAAGTAAGTTTACTTTTATGTGTCATTCTTGGATTAAGTTTGTATCATATTTGCATTATATTTGGCATCATTTGGAGGAAATTTTTTTGTTAAAACTGTCGAGTAATTTTTGTAAAAACTTTTAACGATTACGTATAATTTTGGTGTGAATTTCATTAATGTCAATTTGTGGTTTTTTTTAGTCTTTTTGTGTTTTTGAGTCTTTTTGGTGTCCTTTTTGCGTCTTTTTGTGTTTTTCTTGTGTCTTTTCCAAGTATTTTAAGTGTCTTTTTTGTATCTTTTTGGTGTCTTTTTAATGTCTTTTTTGTGTCTGTTTTGTATTTTTTGTGTCATTTTTGTATCTTTTTTGTGTATTTTTTGGTGTCTTTTGTGTATCAGATTTTTATTTGTCCCTTTTTGTGTTTTTCGTGTTTGTTTTTGTGTGTGTTTGGATTTTGTGTGTCTTTATTGTGCCTTTTTTTGTCTTTTTTGTTGCTGTTTTGTGTCTTTTTTGTTTCTTTTGTGTTTTTTTTTGTGTTTTTTGTGTGTTTCTTTATTGGTGTCTTTTAAGTGTCTTATTTGTAGTTTTTTGTGTACTTTGATGTCATTTTTTGAGTCTCTCTTGTGTATCCGATTTTTTGTTGTCCCTTTTTGTGTTTTTCGTGTTTGTTTTTGTGTGTTTTGTACCTTTGTTGAGTTTTTCTAAGTCTTTTTTGGTTTTTTTGTGTCTTTTGTGTATCTTTTTTGTGTCTTTTGATGTCTTTTTGTGTGTCTTTTTAATTTATTTTGTGTGTCATTTTCGTGTCTCTTTTGAGTCTTTTTGACTTTTTTGTGATTATTTTAAGTCTTACTTGTGTCTTTCTTGTGTCTTTCTTGTGTTTTTCATGAGTTTTTCTTGTTTTTTTCATGCGTCTTTCTTGTGTCTTTCTTGTGCTTTTTGTTTGTCTTTTTTGAGCCTTTTTCTGTGTCTTTTTAGTGTCCTTTGTGTGCAATTTTTGTGTCTTTTTGTGTATTTTTTGTGATTATTGTGTATCTTTTTTATGTACTATTTGTGTCTTTTTTATGTCCATTTTGTATCATTTTTGTTTTTTTTGTGTGTCTTTTTTTTTATCTTTTTTTGAGATTTTTTTGTGTCTGTTTTTGTCTCTTTGAATCATTTTTGAGTCTTTTTGCTGTCTTTTTTGTGTTATTTATGTATTATTTTTGGAGTCTTTTTTGTGTCTTAACTATGATTTTTTGTGCCTTTTTTGTGTTTATGTGTCTTTTTCGGTGTTTTTCTGCTGCCTTTCTGTTGTCTTTTTCGTTGCTTTTTTGTGTATTCTGGTGTCTTTTTTGAAATTTTGTTGTGTCTTTTTTATGTTTCTTCTGCGTTTTTTTTTGTGTCTTTTCATATGTTTTTTGTATATTTTTGTGTCTTTTTTGTGTATTTTTTGTGTCCTTTTGTGTTTTTTTTTTCTTTTTTAAGTCCTTTCATTTCTGTTTTTTTTGTGTCATTTCTGTGCCTTTTGTGTATCTTTAATGTGTCTTTTTGTGCTTTATTGTTTTTTTTTTGTGTCTTTATTGTTTTTGTGTCTTTTTTGAGTCTGTTCAGTGTCTTTTCTATGTTTTTTGGTGTATTTTTGTGTTTTATTTGTGTTTTTTGTGTCTTTGTGTTTTGTCTTTTTATGTAATTTTTTTGTCTTTTTTTGTGTTTTTTTTGTGTTCTTTTTTCTATTCTTTGTCTTTATGCTGCCTTTGAGTGTTTTTTTGTGTTTTATTTCGTGTCTTTTTTGAGTTTTTTTTTGTGTTTTTCATGTATTTTAAGTGTTTTTTTGCGATTTTTGTGTCTTTTTGTGTCTATTTTATGTCTTTATTTATGCATTTTTTGTGACTTTTTCCTATTTGCTGTCTTTATGTGTCATTTTTTGTCTTCATTCTGTTTTGTGTGTCATTTCTGTGTTTAATTGTTTTTTTTTGTCGTTTTGGTTCTTTTGTGAGTCTTTATTGTGCCTTTTATTGTTTTTTTTTGTTGCTGTTTTGTGTCTTTTTTGTTTCTACTGTGTTTATTTGTGTGTGTCTTTATTGGCGTTCTATTTGTGTGTATTATTCGTGTGTATTTTTTGTGTGTGTCTTTTTTGGTGTCTTTTTTATGTCTTTATTGTTTCTTTTTTGTGTATTTTAATGTCATTTTTTGAGTCTCTTTTGGCAACTTTGAGTGTGCGGTTTTTTTTATTACTTTCGCGTGTGCTTTTTTAAGACTTAATTGTGTATGTTTTGTGTATTTATATGTCATTTTTTGAGTCTCTTTTGGAAATTTTGAGTGTGTGATTTTTTGTCTTTTTTGTATTTTTTGTCTTTTTTGTCTTTTTTGTCTTTTTTGTCTTTTTTTTCTTTTTTGTCTTTTTTGTCTTTTTTGTCTTTTTTGTCTTTTTTGTCTTTTTTGTCTTTTTTGTCTTTTTTGTCTTTTTTGTCTTTTTTGTCTTTTTTGTCTTTTTTGTCTTTTTTGTCTTTTTTGTCTTTTTTGTCTTTTTTGTCTTTTTTGTCTTTTTTGTCTTTTTTGTCTTTTTTGTCTTTTTTGTCTTTTTTGTCTTTTTTGTCTTTTTTGTCTTTTTTGTCTTTTTTGTCTTTTTTGTCTTTTTTGTCTTTTTTGTCTTTTTTGTCTTTTTCGTCTTTTTTGTCTTTTTTGTCTTTTTTGTCTTTTTTGTCTTTTTTGTCTTTTTTGTCTTTTTTGTCTTTTTTGTCTTTTTTGTCTTTTTTGTCTTTTTTGTCTTTTTTGTCTTTTTTGTCTTTTTTGTCTTTTTTGTCTTTTTTGTCTTTTTTGTCTTTTTTGTCTTTTTTGTCTTTTTTGTCTTTTTTGTCTTTTTTGTCTTTTTTGTCTTTTTTGTCTTTTTTGTCTTTTTTTGTCTTTTTTGTCTTTTTTGTCTTTTTTGTCTTTTTTGTCTTTTTTGTCTTTTTTGTCTTTTTTGTCTTTTTTGTCTTTTTTGTCTTTTTTGTCTTTTTTGTCTTTTTTGTCTTTTTTGTCTTTTTTGTCTTTTTTGTCTTTTTTGTCTTTTTTGTCTTTTTTGTCTTTTTTGTCTTTTTTGTCTTTTTTGTCTTTTTTGTCTTTTTTGTCTTTTTTGTCTTTTTTGTCTTTTTTGTCTTTTTTGTCTTTTTTGTCTTTTTTGTCTTTTTTGTCTTTTTTGTCTTTTTTGTCTTTTTTGTCTTTTTTGTCTTTTTTGTCTTTTTTGTCTTTTTTGTCTTTTTTGTCTTTTTTGTCTTTTTTGTCTTTTTTGTCTTTTTTGTCTTTTTTGTCTTTTTTGTCTTTTTTGTCTTTTTTGTCTTTTTTGTCTTTTTTGTCTTTTTTGTCTTTTTTGTCTTTTTTGTCTTTTTTGTCTTTTTTGTCTTTTTTGTCTTTTTTGTCTTTTTTGTCTTTTTTGTCTTTTTTGTCTTTTTTGTCTTTTTTGTCTTTTTTGTCTTTTTTGTCTTTTTTGTCTTTTTTGTCTTTTTTGTCTTTTTTGTCTTTTTTGTCTTTTTTGTCTTTTTTGTCTTTTTTGTCTTTTTTGTCTTTTTTGTCTTTTTTGTCTTTTTTGTCTTTTTTGTCTTTTTTGTCTTTTTTGTCTTTTTTGTCTTTTTTGTCTTTTTTGTCTTTTTTGTCTTTTTTGTCTTTTTTGTCTTTTTTGTCTTTTTTGTCTTTTTTGTCTTTTTTGTCTTTTTTGTCTTTTTTGTCTTTTTTGTCTTTTTTGTCTTTTTTGTCTTTTTTGTCTTTTTTGTCTTTTTTGTCTTTTTTGTCTTTTTTGTCTTTTTTGTCTTTTTTGTCTTTTTTGTCTTTTTTGTCTTTTTTGTCTTTTTTGTCTTTTTTGTCTTTTTTGTCTTTTTTGTCTTTTTTGTCTTTTTTGTCTTTTTTGTCTTTTTTGTCTTTTTTGTCTTTTTTGTCTTTTTTGTCTTTTTTGTCTTTTTTGTCTTTTTTGTCTTTTTTGTCTTTTTTGTCTTTTTTGTCTTTTTTGTCTTTTTTGTCTTTTTTGTCTTTTTTGTCTTTTTTGTCTTTTTTGTCTTTTTTGTCTTTTTTGTCTTTTTTGTCTTTTTTGTCTTTTTTGTCTTTTTTGTCTTTTTTGTCTTTTTTGTCTTTTTTGTCTTTTTTGTCTTTTTTGTCTTTTTTGTCTTTTTTGTCTTTTTTGTCTTTTTTGTCTTTTTTGTCTTTTTTGTCTTTTTTGTCTTTTTTGTCTTTTTTGTCTTTTTTGTCTTTTTTGTCTTTTTTGTCTTTTTTGTCTTTTTTGTCTTTTTTGTCTTTTTTGTCTTTTTTGTCTTTTTTGTCTTTTTTGTCTTTTTTGTCTTTTTTGTCTTTTTTGTCTTTTTTGTCTTTTTTGTCTTTTTTGTCTTTTTTGTCTTTTTTGTCTTTTTTGTCTTTTTTGTCTTTTTTGTCTTTTTTGTCTTTTTTGTCTTTTTTGTCTTTTTTGTCTTTTTTGTCTTTTTTGTCTTTTTTGTCTTTTTTGTCTTTTTTGTCTTTTTTGTCTTTTTTGTCTTTTTTGTCTTTTTTGTCTTTTTTGTCTTTTTTGTCTTTTTTGTCTTTTTTGTCTTTTTTGTCTTTTTTGTCTTTTTTGTCTTTTTTGTCTTTTTTGTCTTTTTTGTCTTTTTTGTCTTTTTTGTCTTTTTTGTCTTTTTTGTCTTTTTTGTCTTTTTTGTCTTTTTTGTCTTTTTTGTCTTTTTTGTCTTTTTTGTCTTTTTTGTCTTTTTTGTCTTTTTTGTCTTTTTTGTCTTTTTTGTCTTTTTTGTCTTTTTTGTCTTTTTTGTCTTTTTTGTCTTTTTTGTCTTTTTTGTCTTTTTTGTCTTTTTTGTCTTTTTTGTCTTTTTTGTCTTTTTTGTCTTTTTTGTCTTTTTTGTCTTTTTTGTCTTTTTTGTCTTTTTTGTCTTTTTTGTCTTTTTTGTCTTTTTTGTCTTTTTTGTCTTTTTTGTCTTTTTTGTCTTTTTTGTCTTTTTTGTCTTTTTTGTCTTTTTTGTCTTTTTTGTCTTTTTTGTCTTTTTTGTCTTTTTTGTCTTTTTTGTCTTTTTTGTCTTTTTTGTCTTTTTTGTCTTTTTGTCTTTTTTGTCTTTTTTGTCTTTTTTGTCTTTTTTGTCTTTTTTGTCTTTTTTGTCTTTTTTGTCTTTTTTGTCTTTTTTTGTCTTTTTTGTCTTTTTGGTCTTTTTTGTCTTTTTTGTCTTTTTTGTCTTTTTTGTCTTTTTTGTCTTTTTTGTCTTTTTTGTCTTTTTTGTCTTTTTTGTCTTTTTTGTCTTTTTTGTCTTTTTGTCTTTTTTGTCTTTTTTGTCTTTTTTGTCTTTTTTGTCTTTTTTGTCTTTTTTGTCTTTTTTGTCTTTTTTGTCTTTTTTGTCTTTTTTGTCTTTTTTGTCTTTTTTGTCTTTTTTGTCTTTTTTGTCTTTTTTGTCTTTTTTGTCTTTTTTGTCTTTTTTGTCTTTTTTGTCTTTTTTGTCTTTTTTGTCTTTTTTGTCTTTTTTGTCTTTTTTGTCTTTTTTGTCTTTTTTGTCTTTTTTGTCTTTTTTTGTCTTTTTTGTCCTCTTTGTCTTTTTTGTCATTTTTGTCTTTTTTTTTGTCTTTTCTGTCTTTTTTGTCTCTTTATTTTTTTTTTCTTTTTTTATCTTTTAGTTTTTTTTGTCTTTTTTCACTTTTATCTTTTCTATTTTTTTCATTTTTGTCTTTTTTGTCTTTTTTGTCTTTTTTGTCTTTTTTGTCTTTTTTGTCTTTTTTGTCTTTTTTGTCTTTTTTGTCTTTTTTGTCTTTTTTGTCTTTTTTGTCTTTTTTGTCTTTTTTGTCTTTTTTGTCTTTTTTGTCTTTTTTGTCTTTTTTGTCTTTTTTGTCTTTTTTGTCTTTTTTGTCTTTTTTGTCTTTTTTGTCTTTTTTGTCTTTTTTGTCTTTTTTGTCTTTTTTGTCTTTTTTGTCTTTTTTGTCTTTTTTGTCTTTTTCGTCTTTTTTTGTCTTTTTTGTCCTCTTTGTCTTTTTTGTCATTTTTGTCTTTTTTTTTGTCATTTCTGTCTTTTTTGTCTCTTTATTTTTTTTTCTTTTTTTATCTTTTAGTTTTTTTTGTCTTTTTTCACTTTTATCTTTTCTATTTTTTTCATTTTTCCAATATTTTACAATCGGAAGTTCCCTTAAGGTTAGTCGATTCTATTTTAATAATCCTCAGAAGGAATGTCTTTTAAATTTAGATAGAACTTCTTCAAGACGAATCAAAAAGTCATCAATATCGCTGGAAGCCAAAATCCATTTGCATATCCCTAAACTTCGTTTCCATTATCTTGTCCCGAAGCCGTCCTTGTGCCAGATGGATGCCAAATTCGTTTTCTCAATCAAGACCGTGCTCAAAAGAAAAACTATCCAATCATGGTTCAAACCATAAAGCGTAACTAAATAGGATGACTAAGAAAACTTGACCCTTTCCCATTTGAAAGTGCCATCCCGAAGCGATATCCTTTTTTGGGTCGAAAATTTTACTCAATTAATGAGTTTATGGGAAGGGACTGGGAGCAAGTCCAAAAAGACTCACTGGTCGTATTTTGTGCCCACTTTTGTTGCAGCCCGTGTCCCATAATGGAATCGACTCATCCGCCGGACAAAAGCAGGACCTTTGTATAAATAATTATCCTTTGATGACAGGGCATTTGAGAAATCTCGAAATCTTTGTCCTACCATTAGAAAGCCAGAAGATGGTTTTAATTAAAAGAACATTTGCTGCTTCTTCTGGTCTTTAGAACTCGGGAGATTATGATAATGTGTCGAGCATTCCGGTAACCACAGGAATGCCTCCGGGTTGTCGGAACAACAATATTTAGTTTGACTGGTCGATTCCCGTGGCTGCGGCGAAAATGTGGCCACGTGCCCTTTCGTGTGTCCAATGTCTGTGTGTGGTATTTTTGGCTTGCGTTGCCCTCCGGGAGCACTTCACGGTTCGATTCCTTAAACTTTTCGTCCGACTCCGGCCAAACTAATCTGTTATGCAAATATAAACAACTCACCGTATAGTTCCGCTCGGTCATGGGTAATAATTTTATTAGGATGTTTGAGTTTTTCGTAAATTGAAAAGTGTGCTCCTGTTTCCGTTCCTGTTTCGAAATGGTTGTGGTAATTTGGCAGAAGAATTATTTAAATCAACTTCGATCGCTGTAATGATAGCTATCCAATTGTTAAAAATTGTCTCATTTCCATAATTGCTGTTTTACAACTCGGAATGTTATCACTTCAACTAGCTGATGTTAAAGACCAAACAGTCTTTTTATTCCAATGTTTGCTTGCTGTACATGTTTGTTTCCTTTTCAGGATGATTAAAATTTTCACTGTTTTGCAGAAATATATGAGAATCTTTATTGCACGCAAAAAAAACATACAGTTTTTATAAATTTTTACACTAAGAATTTTATTTTCAGCAAAACTCAACTAGTTTCACAGGCTAGGACACTTATCAACTTAGGAAATGACAACAAATGCTCGAAAGTTACAAAAAAGCTCTGGAAATGGTCCAGTTTAACTTCTCGAATTCCCATCATCATCGCCATCGTCGTCGTCGTCGTCTTTATTGCCAAGCGAATAAATGGTTCCGACAGAAGCAGTTAAGTTCCGGAATAAAGATTTAACCTCCCCAGAAGTAGAAGTGAGAACGAGCAAACTTTCATTACCATGTTAGCTCCGCTTACAGATTTGAAGCTTGATGGAAACTTTTGCCTTTTTCGGAAGAAGGAAATCATTGGTTTTTTCTTCTTTTTTAATACTAAACTTCTTGTGAGCTTTGCCAAAAAATTTCCCCAGACGAGAGCATGTCTTCTCGGGAAAAACTTTCTTCTCATTGCCACAACAAAAACTGGACTGTTGGCACTTTTTTCATCATTTACACTCGACTGCTGAAATGAGCACCTAAATTCAATTCAATTTAGTCACCCATTTTAACTCGTTTCCCACCCTGCCTGGTTTTCAGGAAAATGTCGAGCATTTTCCGCCTTATTTTGTCACTCCCCGAAGGTAAGAAACTCCGGTTGAGGCAAAAACTTGCACAAATAGTGACTCGCTCCCAGAGCCTTGCCTTTGGACGAGTCAAACATTTTATTGCACTTTGTTCCGAATGCATATCTTCCTACCTTGGCTCACAAATTTACCAATTCCTGCTGCTTACCGTAATTCTTTCATCGGTTTTATGGGACCACTCCCGACGGTTTTATGGATTCACTTTTTCCCCCTCGGGGCCTTCCCTTTCTTGGGAGGAAATTATCGCTCCTTTTATTCTTCCAAGGGTTTTTTCCCCTGGACCTTAAATACCAAAATGTTTTTCCCCTTTCTTCGGTTAAACGTGAGAAATGTGAGATTTTTATTATTTTATCATCGTAAAATTATATTCCATTCGACTATCCCTCCGGAGTCGAAACAGGAGCAGAGCCTTGTCCACGCAATTGGTCACCGAAATCAAGGAAAACGGAAAAAGTTAACTAATAATCAGCAAACACCGTTGAATTTCCTCAAATTGTTTACTGTCCGGCCTGCATTTACGATTGATGCCAGTGGAACTGGTTTCGTTTATTGCAATTGGTAGGCTATCGGTAATAACTGGAGAATATTTCTCATGAAATTGCTTTACTTATTACTTCTCTTTTGTAATTGGGCGATCGCAACTTTAATAATTTAGAAAATATCGATATCGAGCAAATTAACCCTCTATTGAATGAATTTTGAACCCGTTGAGAATGTTTTTGGCGATTAAAATAACTTTATCAACATGTTTGTTGAGTTTGATAATTGATTCACATGAAAATAGTGTGAACTACTTTTTCAGAGCTGAACAAAATAAACTAAAACTTAGAGATCATATATGGGAAAGCTTGTCAGATTGCCCAATTTTATCCAGGTTTGCCCGGATATTAGAAAGAAAATTTTGGGAACTTTAGGTCCGGTTCGGTTGCCTTGATTTCATTGAACAATACCCGGATTTTGCCCGGATTTATTCACTTTATTTGCAAAATTAAACAGAAAATATAACGAACCACAGTATAATTTTTTTTTTGTTTATGCGTCCAACACGAAATTTCACGAGCAAATTTTATAAAAATAACCATGAACGATTTTTGGAAGTCTTAAATCAGTGAGCGTTTTCGATCACTGAAAAAGGTAGTAAGTTGCTATCGAAATACCGGTATATGAACTTTTCATTTACCGTGATTGAATTAAAAGGAATCTTTCGATTGCTTTGATTTAGTTGAATCATTCAACCAAGTAGGCTCACAACACAACAGAATGGACCCCTTTTACTGATTCTTTGTCAAAATTTGACACGTGAAATCAATTACTTGTGCAGTAAAACTTCCATGTGCAAATTTTCATCATAATCCGATGTGTAATCAAGACAATGGAGCTTTTGCTTAGAGTCACGTGACGTGATGGGCAAAATTTCACATCGTTGTGCCGACTCCAGAAACCACTCAAGGCTAGAAGTTTCAGCTCAAATGTCCCGTGATCGATTTTTGGAGCTCATCCATACTAACGTTTCTTCTCTGAAACATTTACTGGTGTCAGGATAAAGAAGTGAAATTTCGTAAGTCACGTCACTCGACTCGCAGAATAACCCCCCATATTGCTAAAACATTGAACAGATAATATGGACAACCATTTTTGCCGACCCCTGACTCGAGATTCGAAACCTGAAACAATTGAGCGTTCCTTAAAACTTCTATGTGGAAATTTTTGTCTCCAGCCAATGCATTATAACGTCAACGCCGCAAAAACATGGAAAAGTTTATATGGACGACCCCTTTCGCAGACCTCTGAATTATAATTCGACTCCTCAAATCAATTACTCGTTCCTTGAAACTCTCACGCATCATGTATCAATCTTAATCCAATGCATTAATATCGCAAAAAACAGTGTTTATATGGACGACCCTTTTGACCGATCCTTGACCCTGAATTTGAAACCTGGAATCGATTGATCGTTCCTCAAAATACTCTTGTGCAAATTTTCATCAAAATCAAAACTATAATAACGCCAATATTGCAAAAACATTGAACAATTGATATGGACGACCCCTTTTGTCGAACCCTTCTACAAAATTTGATTACTGGAATCGATTGTCCGTTCCTTAAAATCCCCGTCTGAAAAGTTTCATCGCAATTCAAATGAATAATATCGCCAATATCGTAAAAACATTGAAAAGTTGATATGGACGACCCCTTTGGTCGATTCCTGACTCAGAATTTTATACCTGGAATCAATGGCTCATCCCTCAAAACACTCATGTGCAAATTTGCATATCAATCCAGTGCATAATATTGTCAATATACTAAAAATACTGAACAGTTCATTTGGACGACCCCTTTTGACGACCCCTGACACAAAAATCAATGCTTGGAATCAATTCTCCATCTCTCAAAACCTCAATGTGTAAATTTTTGTTACAATCCGACGAAAAATAACGTCAATATCGCTAAAACAACATTTGTGTTGTATGGACGACCCCCTTCGAAAGGGGTCATCCGAAAATCTAAAAACATTTTTCATCTTTCCCGGTCCTAATGAGCACCGATGCCAAATTTAAGCTCTCTTGCTCTTAAGGTGTTATTCGACGAGCGGTGGGCGAAATTCGGGGCACTATTTTCAACAGATCCAGTCAACTTATCTGCTTTGCCGATGACATTAATATAGTCGGCAGATCATCTGCGGCGGTGGAGGAGATCTACCGCAAAC
Organism: Uranotaenia lowii; assembly: GCF_029784155.1. Lineage (NCBI taxonomy): Eukaryota > Metazoa > Arthropoda > Insecta > Diptera > Culicidae > Uranotaenia > Uranotaenia lowii. The sequence goes on along the minus strand of NC_073691.1, from coordinate 50,465,447 downwards.
TGAAACGCGAAGCGGAAGGATTGGGTTGATGATTAATACGTCCAAGACGAAGAACATGCTGGCCTGCGGATCCGAGACCGACCGAACCCGCTTGTCCAGTAATAACAAGATCACGATCGACGGCGACGAGCTGGAGATAGTCGAAGACTTTGTCTATCTCGGCTCACTGGTGACCGCAGACAATGACACCAGCCGTGAGATCCGGCGGCGAATTATCAGCGGAAGTCGTGCCTACTATGGACTCCACAGGCAACTGCGGTCGAGAAGAATTAGCCCTGAAACCTGTATATGACGCTCATAAGACCGGTTGTTCTCTACGGGCACGAGACATGGATATTGCTCGAGGAGGACCTGCGCACACTCGGAGTATTCGAGCGACGAGTGTTAAGAACCATCTTTGGCGGCGTACAAGAGAACGGAGTATGGAGGCGAAGGATGAACCACAAGTTCGCGCGACTCTACGGCGAACCCAGTACCCAGAAGGTGGTGAAGGCTGGCCGGATACGCTGGGCGGGACATGTTTTTGCTCTTTTTTTTTATCCTTTCATATTTACAACTTCCCTGTCTTCTAATAAAGGGTGATACGGTCAAAATGTGGTCAAGGGAAAACGCCTGTAAATCGGTGAAATCGTTTATTAAAAAAAATCATATTAAATTTCTTCTTTAAATTTAATTAGTATAAAATTCAAAGAAAATATTCAGTTAGGCTTCCGCTTTTCCAAATCCGTATTGCCGGGCCTACGCTTAACCCCTGCCATCAGATTTCGTACAGCCACCTTGTCCACCTTCTTCGCCGCAGAAAGCCAGTTTGCCTTGAACTGCTGCTCGTCCTAAGCAGTTTTTTTGGTCTTCTTTAAGTTCCACTTGACAATAGCCCAGTATTTCTCAATTGGGCGGAGCTCTGGCGTGTTGGGAGGGTTCTTGTCCTTGGGAACCATCTGCGCGTTGTTGGCGGCGTACCACTCCATGGCCTTTTTACCGTAATGGTAAGATGCCAAATCCAGCCAAAACAGTACGGAACAACCGCGTTTCTTCAGGTAAGGCAGCAGACGTTTATTCAAACACTCTTTCACGTAAATTTCTTGGTTGACAGTCCCGGAAGCTATGAAAATGCTGCTTTTCAAGCTACAGGTACAGATGGCTTGCCAAACCAGATATTTCTTCTATCCCGGAAGCTGCTTGTAGTCGGCTTTGACGTAGGTTTCGTCGTCCATTACCACGCAGTCAAACTTCGTCAGCACTGTCGTGTACAGCCTCCGGGATCGTGCTTTGGCCTTCGTATTTTGTTTATCATCGTGATTTGGAGTCACTACCTTCTTGTAAGTCGATAGTCCGGCTCGTTTTTTGGCTCGATGCACGGTTATAGACGATACACCCATCGGCATCGCTTTGTCGTCTCAGCGGCTTCCGGTTTTCGATTTCCCCCCGATCCAGACTTCCTGGCTATCGACAAACGTTCCCCAAACACTTTAATTACATTTGTAACGGATGATTTGGCAACTTTTAGCGATTTCGCCAGCTTTGCGTGCGAGTAGCTCGGATTTTCGCGATGTGCGAGTAAAATTTTGATACGCTGCTCTTCTTCCTTGGACGACATTTTGACAACTGAAGAGTGAATTCCAAAATCAAAATAGGGACAACACTCTACACTCACACACCTTCAAAATGAGGGGTGTTCAGGTTTTTTAAATGCAAAATTGAAAGAAATGCGTCAAGTTAATATTGACCAAATTTCGACCGTATCACTCTTCATTCTTTGTTTTCTCTCTCCCTCCATTTAAATTTTTCCTGTTTTAATCTCTACTTTTATGATGTGATTTTTCTTCCTCTTATATTTTCGTGATAAATTCTATTTATTATAATTCGTTCTTCATCTCATATATCTTTTTTTTTTAATTTAAGCTGTCTTTTCAAATTAGCATTTTTCGTTCAATATTATACCGAACGACTTTTGTGATGATCACCTCTCCATATCTTCCAATTCTTTTTTTTTTTTTCTTCATTTTGTTTATTTTTCCTTTTCACCATGCCTATTTAACATATGATTATTTTGCCACTTAAAATTATTGGAGAAGGAGTTGGAATCCTCTTATTTAGAGCTCATACTTTTTCTCGCTTATCTCAAAGTACTGCCCCTCTCAAGAGTTTGTACTTAATATCCTATGGTAATGCCCTTCTCAAGGGTTTGTACCTCCCATCAGGGGTTTATCTTCCATCTTATAGTACTGCCCCTCTCAGGGGTTTTATTCTGCATCTCATGGTACTGCCCCTCTCAGGGGTTTGTACCTTCCATCTCAAAGTACTGCCCCTCTCAGGGGTTTGTACCTTCCAGTTTATAGTACTGCCCCTCTAAAGGCTTTGTACTTTAATGCTCTTGTTTGATAAGATATCGCCTCAAGGCCTTGGTGTTCATAAAAATACATCCCTTCGTCTTCGAACAGTTGGCTATCATCTGTTAAGGAACAAACTCTCACAGTCAATCCTCGACCAGTTATGCAAATTTAAAATGACCAGTAATGCAAATTCCAAAAACAAGAAAATTTATCTCATACCTCAACAACAACAAGACAGCAGAAACGTTTACCGACTTCGCAAACCTGTTTGCTGAGTTCTTCCAGTCAGTTTTCCTGAATGATGATGGACTCACTTCGGCTGTATCACTTGAATCTTTACCGTCATACAATATCCGTGTACCTACTCTTACACTTTCTGATGTTGATGTCTATAATGCTCTTATAGCAGTGAACGTTTCGAAAGGACCAGGACCTGACAATTTGCCACCGGTGTTCGTAAAAACTGTGCCTCCACAATAGCGATACCTCTAACAAGGATTTTTAATGTGTCCCTGTCATCTGGAGTTTTCCCGCAGGCGTGGAAAATAGCATCGATCACACCTGTGCATAAAAGTGGCAGCGCACAATCCGTCGAAAACTAACGTCCGATTTCAATCCTTAACTGTTTTGCGAAAGTACTTCAATCTTTAGTGTACGATGCTATATATCCGTCCATAGCTCAGTTAATTGATGGTGCTCAACATGGATTCATGAAAAAACGTTAAACAACCTCAAACCTTATGGCATTTACAAATTTTGTGGTACCAAAACTCGAAAAACGTCAGCAAGTGCAAACTGTATACATCGATTTCTCCAAAGCTTTTGACCGCGTTCCTCACATATTGGTAATAGACAAACTAAGACACCTTGGACTTCCTGAGTGGATAACATAGTGGCTTGCCTCGTATTTGAACTCCCGCTTGGCCTATGTTAAAGTCAACTCCTTTTGCTCTTTGAAGTTTTTGATACCATCCGGTGTTCCCCAAGGCAGTCATCTAGGACCGTTAATATTCATACTGTTCGTTAACGATTTATCTGACATGTTGACGTCGCATAAACTATTTTATGCAGACGACCTAAAGCTTTTCCGACAAATTACATCAGCGCTAGACTGCATCATGTTGCAGAATGATCTCGACGATATTATGACGTTACTTGCATCAGTATAACTACACAATGGGTAATACCGTTCTCAAAACTGCAGTTCCCTGCAACGTTACACGATTTGTCTATGTATCGTGTGACCAACATCTTTTAAATATGAGGCCCTTAGAGCCAAAGGGGTATAAGTGCATAAAAGCTGATTTCGAGAAAAAAGCTCTTGAACTTCGTTGTGTTCCAGTAAATTCCATGGATATTTTATATGATTTTTTTTCATGTGAATGATTTTCCTAAATAAAAACAAAGCATTTTACAACATTTTCTTAAAAAAACAACGTTTATTAGACGTTTATTGAGGCGACACATATTTTTTAAATTTGGTACTTATACCCCTTTGGCTCCAAACACATGCACTTATACCCCTTTGCCACCAAATAAATTCACTTATACCCCTTTGCCACCAACAAATTTTCACATCCATGTTTTTTTATCTTGTTGATATGGGTAAGAAACCATAAATATTCATTGCTACAAGAGTCAATTAGTTTTCGTATGAATATATTTTTTGTTGTTTTGATGAGAAATATACTCTGGTACAGTAGGTTAAGAGATTTCATGGCTGAAGATCGACCTGGTCTTGGCAACTTCTAGTTAATCTCTCCAAACAACGTTTTTTTCCCCAGGATTAATTTATAATAATTTGTGAAAGGTATTTTCCACTAAATTCCAATCACCACGTGTTTTGTACGTCTTTGCCTAATCAATTGGGTATTGGAATGGGACTTGTGGTCACTCTGAGTTGGATTTTTACAGTAAATTGACGATAGGCGCTTCAATATTAACCCAATTATCTCGTACAAGTACATTTTTTTGTACTTTATAAGCCTTTAATCCGTGACACACTCCATATATACAGAAATCAGGAATTTGTGATCCGCTAATTTGTTATTGAAATAGAAAAAATAATTAAATATATTAATTTTATTTTCTACTAGAATTATCACATAAAGCAATCAGATGAATCACAGTTGATGGTAAATTTTTAAACATCACCAGCTATTCAAAAGAAAAGTGAATTACATTTATTTTAAATTTTTTGGTCCCGATGAAAAAAAACATTACTTTCATGTAATCAAGTAAGGGTTGGTGGCAAAGGGGTATAAGTACATCAGTTTAATGGACTTTGGAGGCAAAGGGGTATAAGTGCAGCACTTAGACCCCTTTGGCTCCAAACAAAAAGGAAATTCCAGTTAGCAGGATTTTTAAACGAGATCTAAACATAATAAAATAATGAAATAAAATTATGATTAAAATAGCATATGATGATTGACAGTCAAGGATTCGTTCTAGATGGTTATCTCGATTTTTTCCATTTTGTCACTTATACCCCTTTGGCTCCAAGGGCCTCATATGTGGTCGTGAATCTCGTTTTTAAGCTTTTTTTCCTCAGATTTAAGCTTTTTTGCCTTGAGAGCATTGGAGATGACAGCTTAAATCTGAAGAAAAAAGCTTAAATCTGTCAAAAAAGGGGAAATCTGAGAGATGTGCTCCATACGGTTGGAATAGAATTGCCAGCCTCTGCGAAACTGTTGGCACAATAAAGGACCTCGGTGTTACCTTCGATAGCCGGTTGAGATTTCACACGCATATCGCTACAATAACCGCCAAGGCTTACGCTATGCTTGGTTTCCTCCGTCGCAACACAATCCATTTCAACGACGTGTTTGCACTTAAAACACTTTATTGTTCGATCGTCAGAAGTATACTTGAATACGCAGCTCCAGTATTGGCCCCATTCCAACTGACTTTGAGTCAATCTCTCGAAGGTGTCCAGCGAGCGTTTGTTCGGTTTGCTCTTCGGAAACTTAACTGGAGTCCCGAAGTCAGGACTCCCTATGAACATCGATGTAATCTGATTCATCTTGAAACGCTTTCCCGTAGAAGTTCCTGCAATGTTTATTCACATTCGACTTACTGAGCGGCAATATTGAAAACAACGATCTCCTGGATTGCATAAATTTGTATGCTCCTACACGCTCGCTGAGGAACCAAATGCTTCTTTGGATTCCATCTCATCGAACCACGTATGGCTACTACATCCCAATAGACACATGTAACCGTTATTTTAATTGAGTGTGTTAGTATTTTTGATTTTGGTTTGTCTAAGCAGTCATTTAAAAATAGGTTAAGGCATCTCTAAGAACAATAAGTCTGTGCGAAACAATATTTTTTCGAAGACTTATAAATTAAAAAAAATTAAATAAATCAAACAGTCGTTTGAATTCTCGCCTGTACACCGTTTAATCGTGAAAAACGATTTTTTTTTGTAATCAACACTGTCAAAAAGGATCCGTCGCATCATCTACGGAAAATCCACAAAACACATTCCAATCTTACAGCTTTGCACTCAAATACAAGACTGATAGCGTAGCCGAATCGACCGTGCCATTGTCAAGACCGACTAACCTATTTTGCACCTTTTTTCCCCAAAATTTTCTTTCACTTTTCCATTTCATATCGATTCCGCATTTTCTTTCAGTAAGATTGCAATTTCTTTCTCTGTTTCTTACGAAATACAACACGATCCATCCCTCACAAAATAAGTCTCTCAACTGATTTGTCTCTTCCATGCGGTTCCCATCCAAGGGTCTTCTTCCAGATTTTACATAATCTTTCTCTCTGATTGCATAAAAACGCTTGCAGGCAGGGTTGCCTACACTTTTTTTTTAAATCAGGGAACTGGTCAAATCAGGCAAAGTCAGGCTACTTTAAAGTAACGAAAACTTCGCTTAAAGTGTTGACCTTTTTTTAATCATCGCTCCACATTTTCACTCTTATATGGGTTGTGAGCCGAACAATTCTACTGAATCGGAAGATTACCCTTTTTTAAATATTAATTAAATTGAATCTTTCGATTGCTTTTGACTTCAGCATCGGTACCTAATCCAGTTCCTTACTACCCATTTTTCATCACATTCGCAAAAATCAGGCAAAATCAGGCATATGTAAAAAAAATCAGGGAAATTTAATGGCTAATCAGGTTGTCAGGCTGAGCCTCGAAAAATCAGGCACATTGGCATTTCTGCTTACATGAACACAAGTTGCTGAATTACTGCACAGGAATGTGCTCTCTCATAGACTAGTGTTCCCAATCACCCAGTTATTCATTTTTCTTGTATGATAACAGATATATTTTCTCTCACTCTTTCAGAATCGGCCGATAGAGATAAAAATTATTGCTGAAAATTAGATTTTAATGTTCCTTCCGAACGAAGTATCTCACCTTATAATGTGTCTAATCCATACCAATTTCAGGCTAGTTGCGCATTCCCTTCTCGTGGTCCGATCTGAAAAATTTTGCATGGTACTTTGTGCCAAGCCTAGAATAAATGTAAGCGTTCCACTTGTAAGATTTACAAAGTTTTTTTATATGGGTTCCTCTGTTCTTCGAAAAAAATCCTACAGATAGAATGCTGTTTATCTTATCATTATTTGTTTTTAAACTTTGAAAGATTTAAACAAGGAACAGAGAAATTTCAATACTTATGCTATGAAATCGCTTGGTACATATTTGTACCTGAAAATAATCACATTTTCGTGGGTGATGGAAAAAATTAGAGAAACATGAGCTATCAAAGAACGAAAGAACATAAGCCGTAAATATCATGAATGTTTCGAAAAAGATACAACGACTCACCGGCAGGACTTGAACCTGCAATCTCCGCATCAGTACAACGGCGCGTTAGCCAATTTCACCACGGTGAACATGGTGAAACCGGCCAACACGAGCAGTCAAGCTCTGCGGGATATACATAGTATTTTCTTCTTCTTCTTCTTCTTCGTTTTATGTTGATGGCCAGAGAATGTAACTCTATAACACCATCATAGTATTTTCGATAGAAGGTCCAGCAGTTGATCGGCAGAGCTCGTGGTGAAATTGGCTAACGCGCCGTTGTACTGAAGCGGAGATTCCAGGTTCAAGTCCTGCCGGTGAGCCGTTGTATCTTTTTCGAAAAATTCATCATATTTACGGCTTATATTCTTTCATTCTTTAATAGCTCATGTTCCTCTAATTCTTTCCATCACCTACGAAAATGAGAGAAATTTCCATTGCATTGCTTGCAAATCCATTGCTTTTTTTTCTGGGAAATTCAACTCGTCTACAAAACTTTTACCTATCAAAATCCTTCAAGGTTTGATTGATATTTGCTCTCTCCGAGAGTGACATTCAAATAAAGAAGGGTCAACAAATTTTGTTTCACTTGATTTGATCATATGTCACCTTTTAAAAGGCTTACCAATAACCAAAAACGGCCCTTTAACAGAAATGTTAGCAGGAAAAAAACCTGACACAATAAAAAAGACACCCGGATCAATAAAATAATACCATAAGTGGTGCTCCGATGACAGCAGCAACAGAAAAAAAGTTACATTTGTACAATTTAAATACCACTCAGACAACTCAGAGACACAAATGAATTCCAACTAAAATGACATATGGTAACAAAAAGAAAATTGTGTAATTTCAATTTCAACCGAACGAATCCCTCCGGCATACCAGCCGAAAAAAAACGGGGTAAAAAATCATCCGAAAACGTCCCAAAACATGCAAAGGGTAGCAACATCGTAGTCAAATGACGCGAGTCGCTTGTCAGTCAACGAGTTAAATAATAATCGACCACGTGCAACTTTTTTCCTTCCTCTCCCTTGGCCCGAGTCGAGTCCTTTTTGTTTATCAGCCCGCAATCGGGGTTTTGGGCTAGAAAAAATACATTTTTCGGTACAATTGCTGCTGCTGCTGCTGCTGCTTCCTTAAAATCGATCCCGATTGTTGGCTATTGGTGGTAATTGCACGTTAATGTACTCATCTTTAGTTTCGTCCCGGACTCAATTTGTTTTCCGCGTTTCTGCCTCTCGGCAGGGGGATGGAAAAGTTGAACTGGCGCGATATGTTTGCATGTCGAACACCAATAGGGTGTGTCGATTACAGAGTTTTCAAAGAAAAACTAGATTGATTACAAGGAAATAATGTATAGTTCAAGACTCATTTGAAGTGAGGCTTTTTTAGTTCCATAAAGTCTGTTTCACATAGATTCTGGTCGCATCTTTTATCTTACTGCAGCGCCCCTAGTTGTCACATCGCAAATCTATTGACAGTGTTTTGATCCGGATGGTTTGTTTACTTAGTGGTGAAATTTTCAACAAGATTGAAGCAGTCAGTCAAAAGTTATCGACTTTGGAACGCGAAAGGCGAGAGAAAATTCTGCACACTCACGTAGAGAAACCGACGTGGTCAGGGGTAAAGATCGCGAAATTCCTGAAATACCAAAAATCGACTGTAAATTCGGTGCTGCAACTTTACCGGGAGACCATTACGGTGGATCGATCAAAACAAACCAGGCGTAAAAATGGAACATATGACCGGAAGCTGCGAGCAAAGGAAATTCGATCAGTTCACAATAATCCTGGAATCTCCTTGAGTGATTTGGCGAAAAAGTTCTAGACGAATCACAGTACAGCTCGACGAATTTGTTTGTGAGAAGGCTTGCGGTCGTATCAAGCAAGAAAACACCCCAACAGGACGCTGAAACAAAACCTGGTGCCTAAAACCAGGGCTAGGAAGTTGTACGAGAAAGTGTTGACCAAGTACAACGGATGCATTTTGTTGGACGACAAAACTTACGTCAAAATAGATTTTGGACAAATACCCGGTAACAAATTTTACCTTGCGAAGCTTAAAGGGAATACTGCGGGTAGATTCAAGCTTGTTTTCGCAGATAAATTTGCTCGTAAGTTGATGATTTGGCAAGGGATCTGTAGTTGTGGGAAGAATACTAAGATTTTCATCACTGGGGACACAATGAATGGAAATGTTTACAAAGAAGCTGAACGTCTACAGAAGAGAGTTTTGCCATTCATTCGGTCCCACAAAGGTCCGCTGAAGTTCTGGCCGGACCTGGCAAGCTGCCACTACAGCCGGGATGTTGTTAAGTGGTATAAGGAGAACAAGATCGATTTTGTTGAAAAAATGTATCAATCCACCAAACTGTCCGGATTTTCGTCCCATCTAAAAATATTGGGCAATAGTTAAGGGCAAACTGAAGAAATTTGGCAGAACCATGAAAAAACCCGCTCAAATGGAAAAGCGGTGGAACAAGATGGTGAATGAGGATACCAGGAGTACTGTGCAGAAAATGATGGATCACAAAAAAAGTTCGAAAATTCATCCTAAAAGCTGACGAATGATTTCTTAGTATTTTTTCCTTTAAGTGCAATCCCTTCAAAATTACGTTTTTGTACGTTATTTCTTTGCGGAGAAATGATCCATGTTATCCGACCAGATTCTATGTGAAACAGACTTTATTGGCTGAGTAAAGTTTTAAGGTGGGTTTTCCAAGTAACTAAAAGGCTCAATTTAAGGCTTTGGAAGTTACATATTGGCTGACCAAGAGAAACTGTTACCCAATATCTTTGAGTGAACTATATGTACGCATGAAAGAACTTGAAAGATGCAAGAGTGATTTACTTGTACAGTTCAGGTGACTTATTTTGCTCAATTCCCATAAATGAACTTTATGTACTCAAAAATGAACTTGAAAGTTGCAAGTCATGAGTAAATTATTTGTAAATTTCTCTAAACGGGATTTACTAAGGCATAAAAGGTGCATTGAGGCGATTTCTTCCTGGCTGGTTGGCTGGCTGGCTGTCTGGTTGAGCAAGTGCGCCTGCAAGTATGCTTCAAAATCATATTTCCGTTTTCGAGTTTACGATTTTTTGGAAGCTGAATTAAAAGGTCGCTGGAAGCTGAATAGAAGGTCATCAGACTTGTTTCGGAACTTGAAAGTATCAATAAGAACCTAAATTTTTAGCTGCAAAGATCGTACATCAGATCAATGATAGGGCCGAATTAGTTTTTTCGTATTCTCATATTTTTTTGTGTGCGTTTGAAATATTCAATATCAAGAATGAAACAATGATCAAGTGCCTTCTGGTATAAAACCAAAATAGTCTTCTAATGATGCAGCGTTTTTCCATGATTCAGCTTTTTCATTCAAATTTAGAAACCGACACGTCTCAACCCTTGCAAACAGTTCACCCTCGATTCAAGGAGTAATCAGCTCAATGCATGGCTATGTAAGTAACCCAACTAAAACTGATGCCATTCAGATAGTTTGCGCCCCGAAAAGGACACACCAAAACAGATAGCAGAGAAAAAAATGAAACCGTAACGGGGCACCAGAACCACTCATTTGAGTCACCTCGAGCGTTAAACAAGATGAATGTTAACATATTTATTACAATTAATATACCCCAAATGATATCTGTCAATATTTGCTCGGGTTGTCCGGGTTGATGGCTCGGTGACAGAAGGGGATGATGATGTCACATCCAAAGGAGGAGTCAGACGGATGTGTGAGCGATGGAACCAGGAAGAAGCAGAAATCATAATGTTGTATGCACGCGAGTGCTCGATGTTTTTTCTTGTCCCGGAGCTTAGGATAACTGGAAAACAGCATACGGATGCTGGTATTATTTGTCCAGATGACGAATTTTTGGATGAAATTGGCTGTTCCAAAAGGCATGTTTGCGATGATTATCGTGGAAAGTGCAGTAAGTGGTTCCGGTAATGAGTTCGTGTGCCGGTAATTACTCAAACTGATCGCGTAGTGCTAATGCATTTGAGAGATACATTAGCTTCACATTAAGAAACACAGTTGCCATTATCTGATAAAGAAACATATTTTAAACATGAGAGAAATATTTAAAAAAAAATCCTCACATACATTATATTATCTTCAAATGAAATCTGAATTAAGCTAGACTTAATGGCATGGTGTATTATGAAAATTAATCTTAAGTACACCATTTGTTTACTTCATCTTGAAATCTTAGGAAAAACTCTTAAAACCCTAAACCTTTGGGGAAGGAGTGTGTTGAATTAATTCCATTTTATTGTTTTCATCTTATTTTTCTCCCCTTTTCATCCCCTGTGAAATTCTTGCAAATGATAACTTTATTTGATCAAATCGAATAAGTAATTTTACATGGGTCCGTCTTTCCCTTACGTGCAAGTGACTCAAAACTTTACAGGACACATTCTTCATGCTTTATTTCACATCCATCTGTTCAGTAGTTTCTGAGTCCTTGAAAATCACAGAAACAAGCTTTCTCGATTTTTGTCATAATGTTAACAAGATTTTATTAAACTTCACTCAACTATGAAAAGCTTTATGAAAGAACTGTTGAATTCAATGGTTTAGAAACGAGGTTGGTTCAGGTCACTTCGTCAAGTCCATATGAGAAAACTTAAAACTATAACAGCAACAATCTTGTCGTTTATTCTAAATGATTCTCGAACTCTGAATCATTCCTTAAATACTATGGCAAGAGCTGTGTTGGCTGAGTTTGGCGTGTATGATGACAACATTTGTATTGTTGTCTTCATCATCCCACTTTGCAAAATAAATGCTTGAAAAAATGCTTGGATTCCTAGCATTCTTCAAGCATTTCATTCCTCCCATTGATTCCGAGGTTTGAGTGTATGTTGTATGTGTGTTGGTAATCCACCATGGGTGCACGGATTCATCGCAGTTTCTGTACACCATACCCGGACCCCATGGCTTCGTATGAAATGTTATGGATGGATGTGTTGTGTTGATGTAGGTATGTATGTTTTGGAATAACGAGTCAATCAGGTGTGCTAGATTACTTACAGTTATTCCGGCATCCGTTTATATACCTGGCCAGCTGGCAACTGATTGAACATTCTTATCATATAGTCAGTTATAGAATGAGACACATCTTACCTGTTGGCCGCTTATGGGATTCGAACCCAAAAGTTTCTTGCCGATACCGGGAATCGAACCCAGTACGACTGACATACCAAAAAACAGACTCGCGTCAGCCTTTCCGCTAGACCACATCGGCGCTTGAATCCAAGCATTGAATGGCCCAATATTCTTGTCATTGGTAACATCAATATGCCCGTTTTGAAATGGTGCTCCAACCATGGTAGCTTTTTGTACCCGGATCCTATGCGCTCTTCATTCTCGGCGCCTTCAAACATCACACTAAATAGACTCCCTGAGTACGGCAAACTTGCGTCCAGTCAACAAAGTTACTAATGAAATCGGCCGTATGTTGGATCTCTGCTTTGCTAGCGAAGGGTATTGTGCTCCGACCATAGATTCGGCTCCTGCTCCGTTCGTAAAGGCAGTCCAGCATTACTGGTCTCGCTCGAGGTCACTGGATTGCATGCTTCTTCGAAAAATCAGCACCTTTCTATCTCGACTTCAAGAAAGCGAATTTCGATGCTGAACTTCGTTTATAAAAATGCCAGTAAGCGTTGTTACCAATATTATCTTTTCCGAGTACAACGTAACCTCAAGTCCAACCCAAAATCGTTCTAGAAGCATTTCAAAAGTCAGCGGAATGAACCTGGTATTCCATGTTAAATGTTTTTGGATGTCAACACTGCGAACTCTGATTGCGGAATCTGTGCTCTCTTTGCTCAAAAGTTCCCGAGTACCTTTGCTACTGCTTCGACATTCCCAGAACATGTTGAGAGTGCTGTTAGGAATGTTTCACCACTCGGCTTCTGCTTGAGAACGATTGTAGTTAAAGATGCGGTCATATCTAAAGCAGCGGCAAAACTCAAAAACTCCCTCTCTTTATGCCTGTTTTACTAACTCCTGTGAGGTTCATCTTTCAAGCTTCTCTTGACAGAGCTAGCTACCCTTCACTATGGAAGGAAGCTTACATGTTTCCAGTCCATAAAAAGGGGGATCGGAGAGATATCAAGAACTATTGAGGAATTTTTGCTTTATGTTCAATCTCCAAACTATTCGAATTAGTCGTCATTGATCCGATTTTCCTATGTATCTACATGAAAATTTTGCTTCTCTCTCTTCTTTGCGTCTCAAACTGACGCCATTTATACCGATTTGTCAGCAGCGTTTGATAAGGTGAACCACGATATCGCCTTTGGTAAGCTTGGACGCTTAGGATTCAGCAGACCTTTACTTGGCTGGTCCCGCAGTTACTTAACTGGACGTTAATTGACAGTTCGAACTGGAGACACTCTCTCCAGCCAGTTCTCTGCCTCCTCCGGTGTGCCCCAAGGTAGTCGAAATTGGTTTTCTGCAAAACCAGTTCAATCTTCGCAGAGTGGTGCGACATTAACTGCCTGCCTTTGAATCGCAGTAAATGTGTAGTCATCAGTTTCTCTCGAAGACGGCAGCCTCTTTGCGCGGAGTTCTTATTAGGAAATGAGTCCATTTGACCAAATCAATGATTTGGGCGTAATTCTCGACCGTAAGCTGGAATTCAAAACGGAATTCAAGGACGTGACTGCCTGAATAGCCTGTATTGCAGCATAGTTTGATCCATCCTCGAATACGCATCAGCTGTCTGGTGTACCTACTACCAGAACGGTAACAAGCGGCTCGAGGCTTTCAGATGCGCTTTTTGCGTTATGCTCTCAGACACCTAAACTGTCAAGACCCGTTTCACCTGCCAAGCTTCGAACATCGATGTCGTCTCATAGACATGGATACTCTTCAAGCCCGAACAAATGCAATACGACCTTCTTCCGTCGCCGATCTACTGACATCGCAAATCAATTGTCCTACGCTTCTGGAAGCTATTCCACTCAGTGTGAGAACCCATGGACTGAGCAACCAGGACCTTCAACGGTATGTCCCCATTCTGTTGAACAACTATAGAGCCAATAGTACATTCTGTAGAGATCAGGAATAATTATAGAAAACTGAATCGTTAAATATCTAGGATGACTCAGTTTCGATAAGCGTGAACGTGTTTTCGGATGTAGGATGTATTCGTATAAGTGCGGACGATACACGGAAAATAAAAAAAAGGTAAAATTTACCTTTTTGCGAGGTGAATTTTTTCCACCCCTCTTTCGAGGTAAATTTTACCTTTTTTTCATTCACCTAGCAAAAAGGTAAATTATACCTTTTTTCAACTCACCTAGCAAAACGGTATATTTTACCTTTTTCGCATTCACCTAGCAAAATAGTAAATAATACCGTTTTCCCATTTACTGATTTAAAAGGTAAATGCTGGTTGGTTTGATTGGTTTCTTCAATAAGAATTAAAAAAATACAAAATTCTATCAAAAATTATATTTATTGGAGATAAATAGGGACTGATAATTCGGCTTCGCATTCTTTCGAGCCGCCATGGCCGCTGAATACTCCTGCGTTGCGTACATTCATGACCTCCTCTGTTCGGCTAATCCGGTCAGGTTCGGCTTTTCCGGCTGGAGGATGACGTGGAATACACCTATAAGCTCTATGGGTCGATCTGAAACAAAAGCAATGTATTATGACGAGAACCAGCACAACAAAATGATATCTAAGAAAACACTTACCATTCTATTCCGATTTTCACATATTATGCACAAAGCAAAACTTGTTCCTGAATGACAAAACAGCTTAACCTCAATAAACGGGTTCGGCGAATAGTCACTTTTTTTCGAGAAGAATTGTACCGTTTTGTTTAGCTCAATCCAGGTCAACTTCACCTCGCTACGAGGTAAGTTTTACCTTATTTGGTTTTACCTTTTTTTCTAGGTGAATTATATTTTTTTATTCAGCTCAATTCAGGTGAACTTCACCTCGCTACGAGGTAAGATTTACCTTTTTTGGATTCACCTTTTTCCTCGGTGAATTGTACCTTTTTTCCAACCTCGATTCAGGTAAATTTTACCGTGCTGTGAGGTGAGTTTCACCTCGAAGAGGTAGAAGTTACCTTTTTGGCTTTCACGATCGTTTACCTTGGCTATCTCGGTAAATTTTACCTTTTTATTATTTTCCGTGTAGCTTAAATATCACAGTATACTATGTTTATGTTGGCGTGAACTATGTCAGGTAAAAACATCACAGTATAGTAAAAGAGTCTGCGTGTGTATTCGTCCTTGTTAGCGGATTGGTAGAATGAGAATTTTGTGGCAGTTAAGAAAACAGATTTTGCGAGAACAGACGCGTGTGTCCTACTTTGGCTTCCGTTTCCAGATCAAGTTGGGTTTTTAATAAAATGTCTACTGAAAAGACATCCGGTCACTACACATTCATCGATGTAGTGAAAAAGTTCAACCGCTTTTCCGAGCTCTTTAGCATTGCCAATTCGAGGGATTTTTTTCCGAAGAAATAGCTAATAACACTTAAACTTTGAGTAACTTCAACTTCAACTTTAACAACCAATTTTTCTTGAAACAATTTTCTCGGTTCAGAATGACAGTTCTCATTGACATCCATCATTGTTTGATTGTATTGGTGAGATAAGTATGTGCTTATTTGTTAGTGCAATACGAATGCATATGTATGAGTGTGATCAAGAAAGGGGATTAAGAAATATGTTTTGTAATCAAAATTAATGAAAACGAATATTTGGTACTTCTTGTTTATTTTCACTATTATGAATATCATGGCTGGTAAATGGTGGATAATGTGCAACACGAGACCCCATAGTGGTCATATCACCTCTTATTCACAACTCCTATCTCTACCTCCCCGCGGTGCCGGCTGGGATGCGAGTAACCTAAGCGGAGATCGGGTACCCAAGACTGAGAAGGTGGCCGCACGCGTCTGTTCCCCAGGTCAGGGGCGGCTCAAACAGCGTCTGTCTTGCAGCAAGCGGCTGTATTTATGAAATGCGGCTCCCGCCAGCTAAGTCCAAGATGGCAGCCCCATCGCGGGATAGGGACTTAAGGCTAACAACTTACTGCTCCCGATTCATAAACTTGTTACAGAATCCGAAAGAAATGACCGACCTGGAACTTTGGCGACGACTTTTAGCATGAAAACACGGACACGAATTGGAACTTGGAACGTTTTAATCCTTGCCCAACAAGGCAAGCTGGCTCAACTTGCTAGAGAAGCTAGCCGCTTTGAGCTTGAAATTCTGGGACTGAGCGAAGTTCGTTGGCCTAACACTGGAGAACACAAGACACAGTCCGGGCAAGTCCTGCTTTACTCTGGCATACGAGGAGAACATGCTACTCGGGAACGAGGAGTTGGTTTCCTGTTAAGCCCGCAGGCCAAAATAAATTTTTCAGTTTGGGCTTCTCAAAAGTTGACTTAATTTAGATCTATATTGCGATATATTCATACAAATTAGAGAAACGTAAAATTATCTTAGACAAAAGTGCTAAAATTGATCGCAACCGTGAATAGAAGATTTCAATTTGAAATAAATACAAAGATTAAAGTTATTTAGTTCAAGATTGGAGTGGCGATGAGCATACGTTCAATTGCTAAATAAAAATAATGACCGGAACTTAACAAAAAATTACTCACCGAAACTGTCCGTAAAATAAAAAAAAATAGACAAAATCAAGCTTATTTCTCATAATCTGTGAAAACCAGATTTAGGTGTTAAGATAAACTTCAAGAAATCAACATTTACATCTCTGCTTCTGCTAGTTGAGCAATATTTTAATGCATGCAATCTTGGGTTTTCATGCCACTGGTCATGAATAATCTAAGAATATTCCATCAAAAGGGGCTTAAATATTTACTCTCTGTATCTACCTTAACTGCAAAAAAAAACCGATTAAAAATCGCTTTTAAAAGGTCTCAGAGTACAACACTATATATTTTTTTCTACGATTTTCTCAACAATTCCAAAATATTATTTTGAATAGAAATGTAACTTTAAGATTTATGGGTGAATATGTCCTAGTGAATAGTGTTACAGTCTACTATGCCAACTTCCGTTTCAAGTAAAAGATCACTTAAATGGCATCACATTCATCCGTTCGTGAAACGTAAGCTGCTTGACTGTCTTCAGGACTAAGTTCTTTGTAACAACTGCAACGGGGATTTGTGAGTCAAAAATTAAACGTGTTGTTGTAGGAGAACGAAAAGTTACAAAGCATTTTGACGCTTCCGTGTTGTGCGGCGATAAAGTTGTAACGAAAATGAAGGAAAGTCTACAAGGAGCCGTTTTTCTTTCTTCCACCGTTGGGCGATAAAGAATGTCTGCATTTTGAAGGAGACAACAAAAGCTCTTTGCATGCAACTAAGTATGATTGGTGTTTTTTTTCTGAATTATCAGTAGCATTCATGATAAAAATTTAGAAGCAAACAAAATTATGGTTTCAATTTTATACGAATGAAAAATATATTTTAGCTTAAAATTAAAAAAAAGGTTGACTTCCTTCACATGGCAAGGAAAGCTTAAGTGTTAATTATGTGACAGGAAGAAGCTTCCCGGGACATGCATTTACTTCCTTGATGACTTCCATTTGTGCTGTTTTTTTCCTCCACCAGAGTTTTATATTTCATCCCGGAGTTCTGTCGACGTTCCTCGAAAAAAAAGTGAAGATACACACCAAACGGTAAGTCCGTGTTTATTTCATTTGTGGCAATTTCTTTTTACTGGTCGCAATCATGCCACAGCCATTCGCGCAAACAACCCGGGAGACCATTGTGGAGGAAAGTGTTTTCGTTTAGAAGATGTGCGGGTGGTGGGACATCAGCGGGAAAAACTGAGCTTCCATCCCACGAGGGGCCAGGAAAGAGACTCCCGCGGGGAGCAAAGAAAATGATCACATATTCTGCGGTTCGTTCTAAGAATGATGCACAAAACACATATCTATCTACTGAATGGGATGGCATGGAATGAATGATGGAACCGTTTGACTGTCACCTCAAATGGAGTGAAATTTACACCCGCGAAAAATGAAATGCACTATAAAGAATCGTAAGCTTGCACCGTAATGTGGAATGTAGACGTGTTTAATACTATTTTTTTGTCAAAATGTATTTCAATATTTTTTTTATAATATTGAGATTTTTTGGTGATTTTATATTTGTAAGTTTCTGAAACTTTCGAGTAACAAAATTCTTCTGTTGAGAAATTGTCCCTTATTTATGGTACGAATAAAAAGAAGTGTTCCGATAAAAAAATCCGAGAGCTACATATGTGTGTGTTTATAATTCGATTTTTTTTTTTAAATCTAGGACCATAATTTTCAAGTATAGCATGAATGACGACACATTTTGAAAACAACACAAAATACTATGGTATTAAAATCAGTCTATTGAAACGGGTTTGAGAAACTGGTGGATACGATTAAAGATAAACTGTACGTAGCCCCAGCGACCCACAAAATTAAAAAAAAACAACAAAAAATAAAAAAAAACAAAAAAAATTTTTTTTTTTAGATTTATCTGCTTAGAGCAATTGTTGTATTTATCAATCAACTTGAATAATGCAAATATTTATCTTCTCTACAAAGTTACGAATCATTACGATTTGTAGAGATTGAATCACACAAAAACAGATCACAGGAACAAAAATGCATCCGCTTTTAAGTAAATTTCATTACGATGAAAAAAAAAATTATTCAAAATAACACATTTTCAAAAAAGGGAAATGTAAGAGAGCGGTTATAAAACAGCTTGAAATGTTGGCAAACTTTAAGTATTTCATCGTTTGAATTTAAAATCAACCGGAAACGCACGACTTTTTCCTTGTTTGATAAAAAGTAAAGGGTGACAAAAATTTTCCCGTTATTTTTAAAAATGCTTTCAAACCGTTCCCGATCAGAAGAGAAAAACAAAATTATATCAAAATGAGATATTTTGATATTATCTTTTTTATATCAAAATGAGGAATAATTTAGTACTCGTTGGATGTAAAAATATCTCAAATTATAACAAAAAGCCCACCCCTTGATAGCATTATATCAAGATTATATATCAATCAGACAGGATTTAGACCCCTAAAATGCAATAATATATGTATTGCATTAAAGCTTTTATGCTATCTTTGTCTCACATGCACTATTTGTATGCAATGTGGGACTACCTCCTGACTTGTGCTCAAACTTTCATGCATTGTTTCCAACTTGAACAATTCTTAAAAAGTACGGATACTAGCCAGCAGATTCGAACCTCGACCTGCCGGTTGAGAGGCGCGCGCGCTACGAAAGAACCAGACCTAGTGCATTGAAATGAGATCTTGAAAATTCCAACTAATGTTTTCAAGCAGTCAAATTGAGACAGGACAAACAAGGAGATACAGTTAATAACTTTTTGCGAAACGACAAAAAAGAAGATTGTGATATCAAAGATACATCTAAATAACATTTAAATATTTCATTGAGATAAGTTTGAGTGACAATTTTGATATGCTCTTCTGATCGGGTTACCTTGCTTGCCCCAGGGAAACACTCGAACACGATCCGAAATGTGTACTAATGTTTCCCTTCGGGATGCGTGTTTGGCTTCAAAAAGCAGAGATGTCAACGTGCCTGATTCTTCAGGATTTGCCTAATTTTTTGAGGATCAGCCTGACAACCTGATAAGCCATAAGATTTCCCTGATTTTTGAAAAAAGGCCTGATTTTACCTGCATTTGCGAAATCGATGAAAAATGGGTAGGAAGGATCTGCACAAGATACCATTGCTAATGTAAAAATGTGGAAGGACGACCAAAAAAAAGGTCAGAACTTTGAGCGAAATTTCATTTACTTTGACGTATCCTGATTTTTTTTCACCAGACCTTGATTTTTTTCAATCAAATGTTGGCAACCCTGTCGACAAGAGCCTACTGCTCTGATTGAAAGCGTTTATAATAATACTGAAAAACTAGACTCACTAACACTTAGCAAATACATGGTCACACGATACATAGAGAAATCGTGTAACGTTTCATACTCCTCTATATGTGCAATCGGTGCAGGGTTGCCACAAGGTTTTTTAAAAAAAACCTGTAGCAGCTCAACAAAAATATCTATATTAATCTGTACTGGAACTGAACTCGAGGATCCTATTCTCTATCCGTGAGTTAATTTCAGCTAAATATGGAAATTTACAATGTGTTTTAGGCATTTCAATTAGATCGTTGAATAAAATTCGCCCGTCATTAGAAATATAATGGTTTTAACTAAATCAGAAAATGGCAAAGCAAAATATTTGCATTTGAAGACCCCTTTTGCTTTAGACAAAACACCCGAACACTTTCTGTTGCCAATAAAATGACTATCTGGCAATAACGATAGTTAATTTGACGTCATTTTTCTGTCAATTTTTGACAATTTACAATCATTTTTTGTTAATTTTTATCATTTTTTAGTCAAATTTACAAGATTTTTATTCTGTTGATCTGATGGATATTTTCATCATAATTATGAATTTAGTCATTTTTCAGTATTTTTTAAAGTTATTTTTGTTTGTATTGGTTTATAAATAAATAATTTTTTTTAACGCTTTTTAGTACTTTATAGATTATTATATTTTTGTTTTATTTGATCAGTTTTGTAAACATTAAAGAACGTTGAACCCAATTTATGTTGTTGGACCCAACTTTATTGGTCCTATAAAAGCGGCAAATGTTAAGTACCGTCAAACGAGGCATCATACAACAGCGGGGTTGGATCAATGTGGTGGAAAGAGAGGTGATGAGAAAGAATCGTTGCAAAAGTAGAAGTAAAGTTTTTTCTTCGTAAACATAGTTACCATGACAGAAGTGACGTCATTACCGACCATTTTCGCGACGCATTTTGCCTATGATAAATGAAGCTCCCTGACAACGACGCGTCGCGACGCAGGGCTTGTTTATGTTTATTTTTCTTTTTTCTCTCCGACGTGCAATAGTGTGCGTTCCTTTGTGTCACCTTAGTAAAAGTGTACCTCATTGGGGTTGGATGCAACATTTATATAACCCCACACTGAATCAATTTTTAATTTAATGTATTGTAATAAAGTTATCTTCTAATGGTTACAAAATGATGATGACATATTTCTCGTATCTTAAGTGAGTTTTTTAAAGTTTTCTATTTTTATATAAAATTTGAAAAATCGAGCAATAAATGTAAAAATTTTAACATTTTTCAATGTCGAAAAAAACTTTACCCAGTATGACGGATTGGCTGGATAATATTACCTACAAACTTTTGAATGATTTTCTCATACTAAATATACCAACATTGTTGGTGTAAAAATATTTTTCGAACAATCACCCAATTTTTTTAAATAAATATTTTTATAATTCAGTTAGGTGTCTAGGGTAAAATGCAACAAAATGCAAATCAAAGAAACACCTTGCAAATCTCGTTTCCATGTGCTGGAATATGAATGATTTGCATCACGCGTTTGTAATCATTGAAATTTTGTTCATCCAAACATTTATTTTTATGATTACAGTTTTTAGAATATTTCGTAGTATTATTTGACCCCTAAATGTATGCAGCATACTTATTTTCAGAAAAAAATGTGAAAATTAGAATTAACAGGCTAAATTACTGCAATTGGAGTTTTCATGCGTAATGGTCTTTATGCATCGCAAATATAATAAAAACTATAATTTTGCATACGTGTTCATAAGAATTTTCCTTAAAAACATAGTTTGTTGAAAGTTACCCCATTTTCTAAGGAGGGTGAAAATCGCATGTTTTCAGAAAATTCATAATAATTGAAAACCAATAATTTTTTTAACTTCGCAAATTTTATGTTCCATCATCCTTGAAACTTTTTATGCATAAGGGGTAGGCTTAACTGTGAACATAAGTTTTTTAGAAGCCATTAAAGTTAAAAATTGTTGCATGTTGCCACAGTTGGCAGTAATGTTTTTTTTTAGAAAACTGTTAAAATTTGTCACATGTTTCAAAACCGAACTGCGCCTGAATGAAATGATGCAAAAATTGAACAGGGTCTTGGTTTATAAAATACAAATGAAAATCTAATTTTCGGGGTAGAATTCAATAACTGGACTGTTTATTTAAATGCAACTTAAGTTTTTTATTCTTAAAAGTATTTGCAATATCAACTATTTATAGAAAAATCGTATAATTTTTTTTTGAAATAAAGATAAAGCACTAAAACAAACTCCTCTAGAAGACAAATTTGACACTTATATTACATTTCAATTATTATTATAAAATGAAATAAATTTCAAAATGAGAATTCAGTTCAATGAAACTTGAACCAGGTGCCATCCCAATTAAAACTTCTAAATCTAAATGCAAAATTTAAAACCATTATCAATATTCAAACCAGCTAAACGTTTTTGCGTTTTGATCTTGAATTCGCTTCAAATGGCGAATTTCTAAATATAAGGAAAATTATTTAACTTCAAATAGAAAAAAATCAGAAATGGAACGTAATATATTTCGGATACCCCTTAAGGGGGGGGGGGGTAGGGTCTAACACGTTCAAAAAATCGATTTTTTTATTTTTTTATTTTCTTATTGTAAAACATTTCAAGAATGTTGTGTCAAATTTTCAAGTCAATTGAAGCAAAACTGTAGAAATTATAGGCCTTTATCTCCTCCTATCTAATACTGCAAGAAAGCAAGAGCAGAAACTTCAAACGCGTTTTTCTTGAAAGCACATTTTTAAAGTCCGTGGACATCGTCATTTGAAAACTACTTATCCGATTCATTTCAAATTTGGAACATTTTTTCTACATATAAAATACCAGACCCCAACGTTTTTCTTTTTTGATTTTTTTACTTTGGGGAAATTTTAGAGGTGAAAAATGGCGGATTTTTAAGTGAAAAATCGTAGTTTTTACTTCAAACAGCCACAAAAATTTCATTAAAATATTTTTAAGTTAAATAAAAACGTTGGGGTCCAGAAAAACATCTATTAAAAATATGTTGCTCTGATTTTTTGACTTCAGATGATTCTGTGCCGAGATTCAGTGTCCACCGCAAATCCTGTTTTCTAAAAGGCATCCTCGAAAATGCTCCGTCACCGGCTCATTTTTCAATATTTTTCTACGAAAAAATTACTAAATGTTCTTTTAACAATGCTTTGTATAATGCAAAAAAATTGAATACATTTGTTTGAACGATAGCTCTAGAAAAAAATCGCGAAAATGGTGTTTTTTTTTTATACCCGTTAGACCCTAACCCCCCTCCCCCTTAAATGAGATTAAACAGACATAGAATTTTCAAAATTGGTTTAAAGTTTGATAATGAAAACTTTTAGGTAATCAATTTGGAAATATAAAGCGGAAAGCAAAATGTGATGTATCTCTTATTTGCCCTTCGAAAATGTGAATTCTCGGTATGAATTTGAAACAGAATTCAGACTGATTCCTAAAATCCATAAATCGGAATTAAATTTGGAAACTTGAATTTATGTTTTCGTTGCTGTTCGGTTCAATTTGATCCGGAACACATTCATCAGAATCAAATAACGTTGAAATGATTTCTGAGAAACCAAATAGGTTTTATGAAAATAATAGGAAAACGCAACGGGGAAAGATTGTGTTTTAGTATAAGTTGATTGGTTTAGTATATAGTAGATTGAGATATAGCAAAGCAAAATTTGTTTCCACCGGAAAATTCTGGTTTTTTCGTTCTTCATGTGTTTGTGATAGTTTTTTTTTCATTGCTTTTGTCCTAAAGTTACTCTTAGAAGAATATCTGAAAACTATAAGATTTACTATTAAACAATATTCTGCAATGTTTAAAATTACTTATTTAAAATGTTTAAAAAATGTATATTTTTGAATTTGTAATGTCAAATCTGAACCTGAACCATACCATCAAGAAACGTTTTTTTTGGATTGAAATTGGAATTAAAAAAAAAAAAATGAAATAAAGTTAAAGTAGCATCATCAATTGGACATTCTTATAGTTTATTTTAGTTATAGTTTGATTAAAGTGCATTATCAATTGCACTATTTTAAAAGTTTTTCAAAAAAAATGCAGTAATGTTTTATTAATTAATTTTATTATTTATTTTTGTAAAATTACTTGCGTTTTAAATTTTGACTCGATTCAATTGAAAAAAACTTTAATCTTTTTTTTTTAATCTCAAATTTATCTTAAGTTAGAGTTTTTTTTTTGTTTAAAAAAACAATTAGTTTCAACTGAAGACACACGGCAAACATATTGAATTTTTCAGGGATGACTTACTTGACGTGCTGATTCCAAATATGCAAATCATTTATTCTAGCAGCTTTTTTCGAGACTTTTTAAAATGTGTAAGTTAAAATTCATTTATAAAACTTGTCCGGCAAAACTGCATACAAAAAATTATAAAAGTTTTGAACATAGATAATTATTAACTCAAATCTGCAAAATACGAAATATTTTACAGAAATTTTAAAGATTCAATCCATAAGGAATCTTTAAAACCAAATTTTTATATCATATGACAAAACGTCAAGTAGCCTTGAATATTATTTAATGTAATCATACTTTTTAAGTCGAATTTCCTAAGACTTTTGTTAAGGATTTTAAAAATAGTAGCAATATTATCTATTCAAATTTTTGAAAATTGTAAGATTTCATTTTAATGCATTGAATCTCTTAAACAAGAATAGCTAGGCAAGATCTGAATCCTTGATTGAATGAAAATTCAAAATCTGTTTCAAGTTTCCATATAAATTTGAATGATTCCCCGGTTAATTAAAACATTTTGGCATTCGTGTCAATTTCAAAAGATCGTTTTTATTGGACCCTTCGTTTCTAAAGTAACAAATTTGCAACTATTAATGTATTAAAAAAGGAAAAACAAATTTTTTTTCTTAATGTATTCATCATTTCCAACTGATGAAAATGATTTTAAAGTAAAATTAAAAAATCATGAAATGAAGGAATGAAGCCTTTGAATTTAAAATTTTCCAGACCTCATTAGACTGAGTCGATTTGGGGTCATTTTTGAATTTCTCAAACCCTTGGGTCTAAAATGCTTTGTTTTGGTTCAAAACTCATCCATGATTTTTTTTGCAGAATTTTAAAGTAACGTTTTCATGAGTAAATTTGAACTTTTAGGTTTGTATGGGAAAATTTATTATTTTGTACTGAAAAATCAACATCATTTTGGTTTCTTCTGTGCAACCAAGCTTGCGTATCGTTTTTGTGCCAATTTATAAGTTCCTTATAGGAAATTTTCTGCTGAACAACTTTGTTAAAGGCCTTAACTTTGTATCTTATTAGGCAAAAAAGTTATCTGCTGTTTAACAGAGGCATGTCTTTTGGCATTGATAAACAATCAATACAAATGACATCACTGCTGGGTGCCTAGCGAGGCATTGCAAGACTACTTTTCATGCAATGCTTTGTGAGGCACAAGCAATGATGTCAATTGAATTCACTGTTTATCAATGCCAAAAGACATTCCACTGTTAAACAACATATAACTTTTTCCTTTAAGAAATTTATATATTTTCACAAAAACCATAAGCAGACATGATTCCACGGAATAAACAAAAATGATGTTGATTTTTCAGTACAGAATATTCAATTTTCCCATACAAACCTAAAAGTTCAAATTTACTCATGTAAACGTTACTTAAAAATTCTGCAAAAAATCATGGATGAGATTTGAACCAAAACGAAGCTTTTTAGACCCCAGGGTTTGAGAAATTCAAAAATGACCCCAAATTGACTCAGTCTAATACCCCATATCACCAAATCTAGCGGTGATAGACAAAATCTGACAAATATCTGAATTCAAGACGCCATCATTTTCTAAAATTTGTTTATGCAATTCTATGCTGAAAAATCAGCTGAAAAGTGCTACTTATCGACATTGTTCATTTGCTTGAAAATGTATGGTCCATCATTCACTTGATTTCTAAGGGAATTTTACGAATTCACTCGGCAATCCTTGTTGGATAAATTTACGACTTGTGCTAAAAATATACATAAAGTCTGCTTCATTTAATATTGGAACACAAACAATTGCGTGTAGTTCAGTCATTTATTAACGAATTCATAATTTGTTTTTCATACAAATGTAGCATTTTCTTTACTCTTTCATAAAAAAAAATTAAAAAAATTATTCATTCTGTTTCGAAGAAATTCTCGTACTTTTCCCGTAATACGGCACATTAGGCGGCGAACGCCCTTTTCGTCCACCGTTTTGGCGATTTGATTCCACCAGTTCTTCATTTGAGTCATGTTCCTAACAAGTTTTCCCTTTGCCTTAAGCCTCCGCTTCGTGATTGCCCAGTATTTCTCTATCGGCCGGAACTGGGGGCAGTTTGGGGGGTTGAGGTCCTTCGGTATTACGCTGACCCCGTTCGTTGCGTACCATTCCATAACCGTTTTGCTGTAATGGCAGCTTGCGAGGTCTGGCCAAAACATTACTGGACGGTCGTGGGCACGAATAAACGGCAGAATCCGTTTCTGTAGGCACTCTTTTTTGTAGACTTCTGATGTCATTGTCTTGTCAGTGAGAAAGACTTTGGTTTTCTGTCCACAACTGCATATCCCCTGCCAAATCATGTACTTGCGGGCGAATTTATCCGCAAACACGAACTTAAATTTTGCAGGTACATCCCCCCGAGCCGTCGCCAAATAAAATTTTTGACCTGGGATTTGCCCAAAGTCCGCCTTCATGTAAGTCTCATCGTCCATCAGAATACATCCGTCGAACTTGGTCAGCACTTGGTCGTACAGCTTTCGAGCACGGAATCTGGCCACATTGTTCTGCTTCAGCGTCCGATTTGGCTGTTTGCTGGCTCGGAATGACCTTATTCCTTCCCGGAGACGAATTCGTCGCACCGTACTGTGAGCGGCCTGGAACTTATTGGCCAAATCGCGGTCTGAAAGATTGGGATTCCTCTTGACGGCCTTGATGACTTTCCCACGCAGTTTCCGGTCAACAGTTCCACTCCGACGCTTCGAATGC
The DNA here is from genome assembly GCF_029784155.1 of Uranotaenia lowii. Classification (NCBI taxonomy): domain Eukaryota; kingdom Metazoa; phylum Arthropoda; class Insecta; order Diptera; family Culicidae; genus Uranotaenia; species Uranotaenia lowii. The sequence goes on along the minus strand of NC_073691.1, from coordinate 50,438,390 downwards.
GGCTTCCGAGCCGTCGTCAATGTTTCCTTGTACTGCTTGATAACACGCCATACGGTATTTCTGGGCATTTTAAGCTGTTTAGCTAGCTTCGATGCCGACAACAATGGATTTTCAAGAAAACTGTGCACAATTTGATCTCTCCGTTCGGCTTCCATGGCGGTTGTTTACAAAATGCTATCGTTTGGTGTTATGACATAAATACATGGTGAAAGGTAATGAATTTCCCGACACGTGGGTGAAAAAAGTTTCCAAATCCGTCCACTAGGAGCGCCACAATGAGCAAAAGAATTTGTTCCAATATTAAATGAAGCAGACTTTAAAACATAGACAGCAAAAATGCTGTTTTTTTGTGTGAACTAATGAAAAATACCTAATACGTTTTGAAAAAATCGAATCTGATCTATTAATATTTAAGCTATTCTCATTTAAACTTTAGAAACTCGCCGTCTTTTGCATTTCCTGACAGGGTGAAGTTAGAAGTTGGACCGATAAATGAACTCGTAGATGAACAAGAAGCAAATACGCGAGACTTAAAAATTTGTGATATTTTTTTAAGCTACTGGAGAATTGATCCATAATTCAGGGTGCCCTGGCCTTAGGCAAACATCTAGTAAAATCCGAACATTAAAGGTCCGTTGACTTTTTTAGCCATATTAGTTCTCATTCCAAAGTTTGTAAATATCAAACCAAGAGAAAGTTCTACAAGTTTGTCTACTACCTCTTTGCCGTTGCATACTTTTCGGCGCAATTTTATAGATTTTGATAAAACAGTATTTTTAGTCCTTTTTAACAGATAATTACTGGATCAACATTAGTTATTTGGTAAATATTAGTAATTTAATAATAACCAATGATCCAGTCATAAGAAAAATACATGTTTTTGGACTCTATGGATCAAATATACCTATAACATACATTTTGGAAAACTTCTTCTTAAAAAAATGGAAGTTTACTACTGGTTTGAAAATATGGTATTATAAAGTTTATATAATACTCTTATGACTAGCATATTAAAAAAAATATTTTCATCATAATTAAGACCAGTGAGAAACATTTTGAAGTGATAATAAAAGATCATCAAATAACATTTTGTTAAATTTTTCAAGCAAAGTTCAAAAACTCGAAAAATTATTTTTTTTTAATTGGTTTAGATAACAACATTTTAGTTAAATGCAATTTGACACATTTTTCTAGAACATTTGATAATTGTAAGACATTTCTGCATCGAAATATAGCAAAGGGCTCAAGTATCCCCAGGGGTCAAGTAGCCTCATTCTCCCCTATTTATTATGGAACGTATTACATATTGAAATTTGGACCCTTTGTAAATCTTTTCCCAGCTCTTTTTTAAATCACCGTGACTTCTAGGGCTCTCATCATGCTAACAACATGAAAACACAAAAGCTCGATAAAAGCAAGTTAATTTGTTTTGAGTTAAAACATGAACAAATTTCTCTAGTTGCAAGCAAGGTTGCCGAAATCACAGAAAAATCTGTAATTTCACAGAATTTTGAGCAAATTTTCATCACAGAATCTGTGTCACAGAACACAGAATTTTGAAAATTTTACAGATTTCACAGAATTTTAAAATTTTGAAAGGATTTCCAAAACTATAATTTTTTTGGCCTACATAAAATTTAGATTTTTACTTTGTAGTTTAGTAAAGTATGATAGGATTGATAATTTTAATTGATTTTAATCAACTTAAATGTAAAATAGACCCAATTAATTATGAATTTTCAATAAAATTAAAGGAAATAGCATCACAGAAAATCATCACAGAATTTTTGGGTAAAATCACAGAAAGTCAGAATTTTTTTTCTCAAAAACACAGAATTTTTTTCGGCAACCTTGGTTGCAAGCATAACAGTATTTATGGAAGATTTTTCTGAACGAACCCATCAATAGATGATTTCTTTTTTTTTCAAAAATCTATAGAACTCTGTATTGAGGTTTAAAAATCTTTATGAAAATCTGCATCTGTATCTTATCTGTATTTGCGTTGAAAAATGTGTATAATTCAAAAAATCGGTGCACAGTAAACGAAAATTACGAAGTTCGGTAATTTTTTTTACCGAAATCTTAACATGCGTTAATCGTTAAACTGTTCGGTAATTTTTTCGGTAAAAAATAAACGAACATCGGTAAATCGATTCTTCATTTACCGATGTTCGTTTATTTTTTACCGGAAAAATTACTGAACAGTTTAACGATTTACACATGTTAAGATTTCGGTAAAAAAAAATTACCGAACTCGGTAAAAAAAAATTACCGAACTCGGTAATTTTCGTTTACTGTGTGTATATGACACCGCTGACTCGGTGCAATCATCGGAGTGCTTAGTTTTTCATATACAATTCAGCCCTACGCGCGTTTTTTTCACCCAGCAATGATCCGAATTAGTTTTGTCTTTATCGCTATGCTAGCGTATTTTTTAGCCAGAAATACTCTAGCGTAGCTTTTCCAATTTTTATAAACATCGCAGATGCATGTTCTTTTTCAATGTCATCAATAGTAGAAAGCCTTCTTATTCGAATTCTTTGATTATTCCTCTACGTAGCTTACGCTCATCTTGCTATCTTATGCCACATCATACATCTTTGTACTAAAGCAAGAGACTGAGTCGATTTGAGGTCATTTTTGAAATTCACGAACGCTGTGGCCAAAAAAGCTTCGATGTGGTTCAAAACTCATCCATGATTTTTGCAGAATCTTTTAGTAACTTTTACATGAGTAAATTTGAACTTTTATGTTTGAATGGAAACATTGAATATTTGTTCTGAAAAATCAACTGCATACTTCTGTGGAATGGAGCCAGCTGATTGTTTAAGTGCAAAGATATAAATTCCTAGGAAATTTTAAGCTGAACACCTTTGTCCAAGACCGTTACTTCAAATCTTAATAGACTAAGAAGTAATTAGCTATTTAAAAAGGGGTGTGTTTTTTGGCATAGAAAAAAAAATAAATTCAGTTGACATCACTGCTGATGCCTCGCTCGGAAAGTCGTCATGCAATACCTCGCTAGGCACCCAGCAGTGATGTCAATGGAATTTAATATTTTTCAATGGCAAAAGAAATAATCCTATGAAACAGCTGATAACTTTTTTGCCTAATTAGATACGAAGTTACGGTCTTCAACAAAGTTGTTCAGCGGAAAATTTCTTTAAAAAAATAAACTGGCACAAAAACTTGAAGCAAAATTGGTTCCACAGAAAAAAAAAATTGAGTTTTCAGTACAAAATAATCAATTTTCCCATACAAACCTAAAAGCTCAAATTTACCCATGTGAACGTCACCTTATAATCATGGATGAGACCCCACGATTTGAGAAATTTCAAAAATTAATATTGGATAATATTCTAATCAGTAAAAAATAGAAAGGTATTTTGCAAGGTCATCAACCAGTCTTTGTTTTGCTTATCTTTTGTACATTTGTAGCGTTTATTTCTAATAGAATTATTCTTTAAAAATATTGTAGTTTGTAATTTTATCATATTAAATTATTGAACATGACTTGTTAAAATAAGCAAAAAATAAATAGTGTAATAGTAAATATAGTATAATGAAACTCTTCAAAGGAAATTATTTTCCATTGAGATTCATATTGTAGTCAATTTAGTTAAATAATACATTTACTCGTACGACATTAAAAAAATTTTGTGTTCTCAGCATGATTAAAATTTGCTCGCGTTAACTTTTATTATCATTGCTGCCAGACATGCTGAGAACAGTAGCGTCCATTACCAGGGGGCTCAATTGAGCCTTTTGGTGTGGGGGAGTGTGGTGGGCCGCTACAAAAAAAAAGGCGTCACATTTTGTTTGATCTTACTCCAGATAGGTTACAGAATTTTAAAAACATTTTTTGAATAAAAGCCTTGATTACACAAACAGTAGTTATAGAAAGTAATCAAACCAGTTAAAATTCTGCAGGTGACATCATTAACCCAATCCATATTTGGTAATTATTTATGGCATCACTAAGTTTTAAAATTGGACATGTAAATGTGGAAAATATAGTTTACATATATAAATCAGCCATGATAATATCTTCAAGTCCCTCTCAGGAATACCTTCAGATACAACACAAACAGAAACCCAAGAAATTTGCCTATTTCAGGGAATCAAAAATCGACAATTCCTCGTTTTCACCGTCAAATCATGTGGTTATGTTTTTATCATATTTTAAATTTACTTTCCTGCTATTTTCCGTCAACAAAAGTCGAATCAGCAGGTAGCAGCCATTTCAGTTTATTTAACACCCACACCTCCGTTCATCCATTCCGGTGGCTGATTGTGTTCAATGTAGTGTGTAACCAAGCTAATAACATTTTAGATTTAGCAGCAAACAGGACGAAAAAAAAGCACATTATGGTTGCCAGTGCAGTGCACCGGTGTTAATTTTTTTTCTGCCCTACACTGTCACAACACATCATCCGATGTTATGTTATGTGATATTTTCCGGATCATTGTTCTCCCGATTTAGTTGCCGTTGTAATATGATTCGGACTCATATTATGTGATTTTTTTTTTGCCATTTTTCCACCGTTAAATTCAACAATAAACACGTGCCCCGTTGATGTGATTTTAACTGTACCTTCATACATACGATATTTTACGGCAATCTGTTTTTCTAGCTCGGAAAATGTTTTCGCGTTAAATATTTGCAGAAAAGAAAATGGTAGCAGCATGTGGCAAAACATTCAAATGTTTGATTACAATTTTTATCGAACTTCTAAAACAATAAATTGTTTGCATAAAACAAGAAAAAACATTTCTATGGTATTGAAACAAAAATATGTTGCACCTTTTAAAGGTATTTTTTGTGTTAAATATGCAGATCCGTTAACAAATTTATTTTTGAAATTTATGATAAGTCTATTTCCACCTTCAGATCTGTTCTGCTTTATTTTGATTTCTCTTCTGGTCAACCAAAAGATAAAAAAAGGGTTCAGCTCACCCCTTTGCAATTTTTTTTTGTTCGCACAAAACACCGTTTGTTGATCCAGACAATTCAATTTTCGGCTTTTTGTTTGCGTAAATCTCATTCTATTCGCCAAATTTTTTGCCCCCGTTTCTTCCCTTCATCTTCATTGATTCATATGTTCTCGATACTTGTGGCGGATGCAAGAAGGTATAGAACATTTGCAAAACCGGTGAAGCGGAAAAAAATTTTTCCTTTCTGTTTCATCCCTCTGGGCAGTACTCTCAAAGATTTGTACACAAAAGTGGCCCTTTCTCAAAAGAGGAAATGGTCACCATAATTTATGACAATCATAAACAGATTAGGCAGGGAATTGATTTCCTTTTGTAAATATAGGGTTTGCTAAAATGTTTGCCTTCCTTGGTCAATTCGGACAAAATTTAAAGATTTTTTTCTTCCTTACCCATATTTGCTCCCGTACAATTAAGGGTTGAAAGATTACTCTCGCATTCGTTTCCGATTGATGTACATCTGTCTTGCAACATTAATCTAAACGGAGAGGCTTGCGATGGGGAAAGTTGCAATGCCTTCAGGGTAATTGATTCGGGCGAAAGTTATGATTATCGAAATTGATTTCATCAAAGGGAAAATGCGATTTTATTGGTCCACTTCAAAAGCCTTATTTTTGAGAAGCAAACAAAGCTGAAGGGATATTGCATTCTTTATTTTAAATTGAAATAATCGATGGAATGCAACAGTGGTTCAAATATTGGAAATAACATAATAATAAGTATGGATAAGGTTGCCAGACATTTTTCAGCACGTATCTGCGCTGAACAATTCGGGCTACTTTATCTAAAAACCTAGAAGAATCCTGGCATTTGATTTCAAAATTGTCGACCAAAAATCTGAGCAAATTTGGCCAAAACGCAGGAATATCTCAACAAAAATTGAAAAAAAAATAACTTAAATTATTTTCAATTTGAATTTATGCAGATTTTAAATCATAAATATCTTAGGCTTCCATAAAACCTCTCATGGTTATTTTCATAAAACTTGCCCGAAAAATTTCGTTATAGACGCACAAATTACAAGAAAATTTATTTATTTTCGATTTGGCAAAAAAGGTGACTAAATCTGTGTTAAATCCGAACTTTGTCAATGGAATCTAGGCAACCAGATCAAACCGGACTTCTCCCAAATTTTTAATTAAATATTAAGGCAAGCTGAAAAGCGCAAGTATGGAGCTAAAATTCGCGACAAGACAATTTTATTCTATGTTAAAAATATTTTAATACTAAAGGTTCCAAAATATTCTTAGTTTGTTTTTTTTATTTAATAAAACAATCCGTTTTATTTCAATATTTTTTTTTGTGTTTTATTTATTTTCGATGTTTGACAAGACGAGATCGCTCAAATTCAGTAAGTGTTTTTTTTAAATCTCCTGTCCGCCCTTTTCCTGTTTTGCTAAAAGTTCCCCTCTATATTGGAGAAAAAATGCCTCAATTATGCTTCATTTGAAATGCAAAGTGCTCATTAAAACAATATTGTGGTTTTTTGGCTATTATAAATCTGAAAAGTTCTACTTATGACTTGTTGAGTTGTTATTATTCTACTGCAAGATCGAAATTTTTAGGAGACATTTATGATTAGAGAATTACTTTATCATCATGTTCGGTATGAAGTGAAATAAAATGCTTATGAGAATAAAATAAATGTAAAAATTTTATGTCAACATGTTAATTATTAAGGAAGTGATTTTTTGTTTGAATAATATAAACTTAAATCATGTGGAAGAAAGATTGAACAGTAATGTTTTGTCTGTTTTTATATACAGACCCCGTTCAATTTCGGTAAACACATCCGAACATTTTGAGTTGCCAAAATCGACTATTTTGATGCATCAGGTGCTAAATGCATGAAAACATGATAAAAAATTAAAAATGTCTAAAAATGGTCAAAAATTGACTAAACTTTCTTTTGTTCAAAATTAATTTTTTTTTGTCATATTTGTTGAGCAAATTTTATTATCGACATGAACGATTTTTGGAAGCTTAAAATATGATTTAAAGTTGACTGATGTTCAACGATAAAAAACACTGTTTCACGTATTTATCTTTGTGGCTTTATGAATAATTTAAATATTTACGGATATAAGGGGAAAATTATTCCGGATTTTGTTTATCCAAATTTGCTTATAAACCTTAAAACTCGATACATGTGATCAGATTTCGGGTTATGCATCCAATTTATTTTTTTATAATTTTAGTTTTGATCATCATTGGGAGGAAATTCTGATTCGAATTATGGTTTTTCATTTCAAAGTTTAACAAAATACATTTTTTTAAATTGAATCTCGATACACACCATTTTAGAATATGAAAAGAAAATTATAGAATTACAAACCATTTTTAAATATGGGATTTTAAAAAATCTCTGAAACAAAAGATTATACAATTCCCGCTTTCTACTGCTTGACTATCGCTGTTTAAATTTTCGAATTTTTCAAAAAATAGCCTCAAACTCTATGTATTGCTACCTTTGGGATTTTTGAAAATATTGGAATAAAGAAGTACAGTAATACCTCGATATAAAGCAACGAAATTTTTTTTTCGGTGCTTTATATCGAAGTTACGTTATATCGAAACAACACTTAAAATGGTCCTTTGGAGTATCGATAGTGATCGTAAATGTGAAAAAGTTGATTCTAAATTCTGTTTGTACGGATTTAAGAAACGAAAATATTCTTGTAACAAACTCAACAATTCTGTTTATTTAATTTCAACAAACATTTTCAGAAACAATTAAAGTGAAGATTCCAACAAACATACATATTTTTCACAATTTTACAATTAAGTTAAATCTGTTCTTCTACTATTTTGGCTATAATTTTTGACCGCATCTGCCCCAATGAAAATTGCATATTAAGCGGCCAACCGTTCTCCTCTGCATATTTGATAGCCACATCAAAACCGTTTAAAGCTGACTGCTCTGACTCTCGTGAAAAATCGTCATCTTCTTGTACACTCGATTGTGTCTGGAGATGTAAATTACCATTATTATTAATAATAACATCAATGATAAAAAAATAGATTTTTAGAAGCTGTGGTGGATCGTCTATTTTGACTGCGAACCCTCCACATTGTTATCCTCGTCTGAATGTTTAAGATGCAGGACAGAAACGATTTCGTAGTCATTTAACGTCGCGTATTCAGCATCTTCTTCGTCGATCATAAAAACTTATTTGAATGAAAGACTACATGCCCTAACCTAAGCTTGCCAGATTGCCCGGTTTTATCCGGGTTTGCCCGGATATTTGATGCAAAATTTCGATAAAGTCCGGTCCGGCCCGGTTGCCCGGATATCGTGAAAAAAGTCCGGATATTGCCCGGTTTTTTTCACAATTTTCACAAAGAAACCAAAAAAAATCAAAGTTTTTGATTAAGTTTCAGCAAAATCGATTAACGGTATGTAAATTTTCAACGGTTGTTTCGAATAATTTCGCTGATTTATTTTTATAAACCTTTGAATTTTAAGTGTTCCAAAAAGTTTTTGGAAGTATGCAATTACATTAATAAAATATTAATTTCAATTTTTTTTACATTTTTTCTTTGCTTTTATGTATAATTACACCTAAATTTTGCCCGGTTTTTGCCCGGTTTTTGGATTTGAAAAATTGAAATCCATGCCCGGATTTTGCCAGGTTTTTTTGAAAAAATGCCCGGAATTGCTAGGCCCGGATGGAAGTGGAAAAAATTCTGGCAACCTTACCCTAACCTCACTTCAGCTTATCCAACTTATCTGTAGGTGCAAATATAGTCATTAAGTTTTGAAATTGAGATACATGCTCTAGGCTAGAATTTCAAAAGCACAAAAGCGATTATCACAATACTGAAAGTACTGGAGTTACATTTTCAACGCTTGCGCTCATTCGCTCTTTATGCCTCTGAGAATTTACCGTATGGCTCATAAACAACATTATTATATTTTTATGACAAAAAAGTATTGAAATTAAACATATTTATTCAAACTAGAAACATTTTTAAAAGTTACGTAATATAGAGGCAAAAGTTGCTTTATATTGGGTTACGTTATATCGAGGTTGCTTTAAAAAGATGTTGCTTTATATCGAGGTATTACTGTATGTATTCGTTATTTATTTCAGCCTCAATATCTGAAAATAATATTTAGAATTTTTTTTTTAAATTGGAAATTCAGATGTTGACCTCAGGTTCAAAAGGCCGGATACACATTCGGAAATAAAATTGTTAATTCAAATTATGATTCAGTTCGAAGTTAAGTTTTAGAATCAAGATTGATAAATTAATGTGAGAATTTAATAAAAGATTCCAACTGCAGGAGATCACAGTTTCATAATTTTGTTTCTGAGTTCAAAATTTAAATATTTTATTTAATAAGTAAGTATGGAAAAACAACCAGAAAAAGTCACAAATTTTAAACAAAATTTGGAATCTTTATCAATGCAGGTGTTTGTAAATTATAAAAATCTGTATGCAAAAGCCTTGGAAGGTGATTTGACATCTACCAAAAAAATTGATAGACTGATGCATCACCCAAAAAAATCAATTTTCGAACGCGCCGGCATATAGCAGGTTCTTCAAAAGCAAAGTTTCAACTTAAGCTCTTAAATTTCAATCGAGTAGAGTAGAGTAGAGTAGTAGAGTAGAAAATTAATCTGATTTGAACAGCAAACTTTATCTGCTACTTTAATTTTAAATTATTGATAAATTTTCTTCAATTTTCATCATTTCCACCAAAGTTTTTTTTCTTCTTTATAATAAAACCATCAAAGTCCCTTAATTTAAACTCCATAAAAAATTAGCAATTCTTGGATCTTCGTTCGAAATCAAGAATTTTAAAGATTGAACTTACAATATCAAAATGTTTAACAACCCAAACCTGAATAATTATATAGAATCCAATATTGTTCTTCTATTTTTTTATACGTATATGCATTGGTGATGCAAAAATGTTACAGGAAAAATTTTGTCACCAAACACTAATTAAATTTTTTCATCGAAGCACGTCAGCTGCGCTCAAATAAAATTTGGAGCTTCAAAAAAAAAATTTGTGATGTTCATTATGATGAAAATAATTCTGGGGCTTATGTCCTAAAAATAAAAACAAATCATAACTTAATTTTAGTTTTCTGCTTAATAATTGCAAATAATGCTAAAAAATCCGAGCAATGTTCGGCCAGTTTCCCACAAAAACGGGGCACCCGTGGAGGAATATTACTGAATATCCAGGGAAGCCAAAACCGATATAACCGTGCAATCTTAAATTCTTAAACATACCAAAAACGAATTTTACATGTAAGCTTATCGAAATATAGCATACTCAATCATTATTCTACAGCTTACTGACAACAACACAATAAAGAAGAAACAATTTTTTTCAATAAAACATAAAGCAAATAATTATTATAAAATTGTTCGACTTTTAGAAATGAAAAATAATCAACAATAATTTTTTTCCCTTTGAAATGTTTGCAAGTTATGTAGGATGATTTCATTATGCATCACAGTTCATTGATTTTAACTAAGCGCCAAATGCATTTTGCAATAAGTGATTTTAGCTCTGGGTTTCAGAAAAATTAAAAAGAAAATCAGTAAAGTAATTTGTGCACTTTTTTTAGAACAACAGCAAGAAAATGAAAAATTGAGAATTCAGTATTTGAATAAATGAAAAACTTTTTCGAAAATCGTAAGTGGTTTTGAGTTCAGACAAAAAAAAACTACGGATGTTTACTTTTAGTTCAGTTACCCCCATTTCGAAAAATACGAAAATTTTAGTGCAATTTTAAAAAAAATCTACACTAAAATGAATCTTAGATATTCGAAAAACATTATTCAAAACATTGAACAGTCTTCAAAATAGATTTTTAATTAGTTCAAAATTTTGTATAATATTTTTTAAAATGTCATTAACTATAATTTATTGAATTTAAAAAACTGAGAAATTGGATTTGCATCACAAAAATTAGTATTTTACGGCCAAAATCTAAAGCTTTGACTGTATGGAGGATAAAAATAAATTAAAAATTGATTTTTATTTTGTACATAGGTGATGAATTATATGACAAACCATGACATTATATGACGAGTTCATGACACCAAAACCTTTCAAAATCAGTTAGAAAACTGAGGAACCAAAAATGCTACTCCCTTGTCAAATAAAGGTTTTGCGATCGAGTTGAGCAAAATTTGAAGATAAAAAATCACTCATTTTCATCCATTTTAATTTTATTCACCTTGTATAAGATAAAAAAAAAATAACGTGTCACCAAGTTGAAACTTTATATATTATTTTACAAACTTTTACAGACACCATCTATCAACCAAATCTAGATCTCTTTTTTTTAAGTTTAAAAGCTGTTGGGGAAACAAGAACAGAAATTGAATGATTATGAAATTTATGTTTACAAATTCAAAAGCAATTATATATTAATCTCAACAGGCCCGTGCGAAAAACACGACCCTGGGGTGGAGGGGAGGTGACACGTCAATTCAAGGTGATTTGAAATATTGAAAATATGTTAAACATTTTTTATTTTCGAGCGCAGGTTTCCTTATTTAATTTTTTAAGCTCTGAATTCTTTGTCGCCGTTTATTGGAATTTTGGGTTCTGCAAAGGACAGAATTTACACAAAAATATTTATTTTTTTTTTTATCAAAAATTAAGATTAACAGGCTTCCAAGAAAATTATTTTTTACAAAATAGAAAAATTCTTGATTGAAAATCAAGGAAAAGCTTTTTAAAAATATTACAAAAAAATCATAAAGTGTTTTCAAAAAATTTTTTTGAATATTTTTCGGTTTAACTGAAAACGATTCTGTAAAGTTCGGAAAGTTTATTTTAAAACTTAAACAATTGATGATGATGAAAAATAAAAGTTTTTTTAAATTAAGATGAACAGTTTTTCAACAAAAACATCTTATCATTTCAAAAACTTAAAACTTATTATAAAACCTAAATTGATTACTCAAGGATACATTATTTTGGAACCTATGTTTTGAAAATTTGGTAGATTTCGCGTCCTGAACTCTTATCTTTTGTCCGATTTTGTCTGTCATCCCATGATGTTTATGAGTTTGAAAATAAAGATGAGTTGAGTTTTGAGTGAAATCTAAAGTGAGTGAGTTCTGAATTAGTTTATTATACTTCATTCATATAAATAAAGCATAATATTTTTATGAAGACAATTAAAAATGATCTTAGTAAAAATAAATTGTACAGTTTTAAATTTTTTTAGATTAATCATTGCTAGTATAAGGTGATATTTCTTTAAATAAATTTATTTCATCCTGCAAAACGATTTGATATTTGTTTTGAAAAAACATCCTGAATTCAATTTGATTAATAACTTTTTTTTAAATTCGTTTGAATTTCCGTATTATACAAATAGGATGAAGAAAACAAATAGAAAACCTCTGTATCTTATTTCTTTCGCATAAGTTGAAAGTACTTGCGGTTTTGAGGAAAGTTGATATCAGGTTAAAAACCTTTATTTTTTAGGTTTTGTCAAAAATACAGAAATTTCTTATATAATGTTTACCTATTTTGAAAAGCTATTTCAATAATTTGGATACAGAGAACCTAAATTGATCACAATAAGTTTCTCAATTTTTCGCACCTTGAAAACCTTAATTTGGCCTTGTGTAATTTATCAAAACCCTTGAAATGTGATTTTCAGCATTGGAAAGCACTAGAAAAAAAATTGAGGCTGAATTTGGTTTCTTGTTGAATATTTAGTAAAAGCTTGAAATTATTAATAACATACACGATTTCTTTTTTTTATCAAAAAGATTAGTAATAAGTTGATGGATGTAAGTTTTTTTTTTTGACTTTTATGAGTATTGAACACCTCATGACTTAAAACTTGTTTATGCATGAAATTAGTATTCTATGCATGAATTTTGAAGTTAAAATGGTTGGTTTGGAACTCTGATATTTTTTGGTACATTTCATAGTAACAACCCATTCTTAAGATACCGTTTTCGTGTGCCAAAATTTGAATTTCAATACAAAAGATTAGTTGAACTGCAATTCTAAGTTTACAATGAAGAATAAGTTTCGATTCGTGAGTGAAAGTTATATACTTTTTTCGTATAATGAAATGACATTTGCCTGAAGTGATTTATTTTAGAGTGGGGTAACGTGGGCCACTCTGAATATCTCAGATGTGTGTTGAGATAAAAATCTCAATCTAACTGTGATCGCCACCTTTCTGCGTATACATATTTTTTTTTTATGTTTTCAACTTAGATACACATTATATGCTTCTCTTATTAATCAAGCTTGAAAAAATTACTTACATAATTAAACAAGCACCCGCTAATTGCATTGATGGGGAAGTTCATAACAAAAATATGATCAGACGCTTAGGTTTGATCTTAGCTGTTTCGTGTCATGTTCTTTCACGTGGAAAAAGAATTTTTGATGAAGCATCAATAAGTCACACAGGCGCAACCAATTTGCTAGTGGGGAATCGTGGGCCAAATCTTGTGGAGTATCTTGGGCCACCTTTATGTTTATGTTTTTATACACATTCAGAACTTAAAATACGTTTTTCCTATCTGTAAAGTTTTCTTATGCAAAATGAAGAATTTTGAAAAATATTTTGTCCATCCTTTATAAGGAATTTTGCCGAAACGTTCCCGAGCGGGGTTTGAGGAATCATTCAACCATACATTTCTCTTTTTTTCTTTCCTCATCTGAAATTGCTTTCAAATAACTAAATTAATTATGAAATTTCAGTTTTGGGTCAACTCAAGATAACTCGAGATAACTTTGTACGTTATCTAATCACTTTAGATTTGGTGACTCACAATTCCCCACAATTTTCAAAAATCAAAAAAAAAAAAAATCTGGAAAAATTTCCATGGAAAAGGGGGTGAAATTTTGCACAATCACCAATGATATGACCTAACAAAATTTCATAACAGAATATTTTTATTGAGTGAAATTTTCTCAGTAATTTGGATCTGTTGACTTTTGCCGAAAATTACTGTACGACATGATTATTGACCTAAGCCTAAAATTAGAAATCAATTTTATTTTAAGTTTCATTCGTTAATTTTATAAAGAACTGACGCTTTTTCTTGGATTTAAAACTTTGTAGCCAGCATTTTTTTCTGAATCAAAAACCTAGAAAGACAAGAACATTCAATCATATTTTCGAAAACAAATCCTGCTCGACATTTTTAACAAAGGATCATAATCAGTTCATCCGAAACGGAAAATTATGGACACCTGAGGTCACAATTAGTGACCCCTCCGGCTATGACGAGCTAATTATCGCCTGGAGATCATCAAAACGATAGGCCAGCAATGAAAAGATAATCCTTAGCGTTGAGAAGTTCCGGCATAAACAAAAAAAAGACAAGAGCACCCTCCGTCCACGGCATCAAGCTGTGATTTTTGGGAACTAACCAGATGCGCCCAATGATTTTTACGATCCTCTAGATCTCTATAAATCAGCATTTTATTTTTGTGCTCTTTCAGAAAATCAGCCCTTTTTCTAGTTAAATGGGTAAAATGCTGTCGAAATAGATAATTCACATCTCAATGAAGTGAATCCTTTGGTTTTACGATTTTTTTTGGAAACAAAAATAATTGATTTCCCCTTTTTTGGATTTTTGTTCCGATATCGTAATTACCTCGCAAAAAAAAATATAGACAGCCGGAACGATTGTTATTAAATTATCCCATTATCCGTACCGAGAAAAAAAATCGGAAAAGATTATCTCCACCCATTTTCAAAATATTTTCCAAAAATACACTCAGCGTGAAACTTACCCGTCCTGCCCCAGAAGAGCTTCACCCATTTTTGAGCTCGCTCCTAACTAGCTTCCAATAATTTGATTTACTATTTTCGATGACCCCTTCACAAAATTTTGCCCTACCCTCGCATTCTCAATAAATGCATTTTTTTTCTCTACGGAAACCGCATTTATTTTCAAAAAGTAAAACACGCAAAAACAAGGGGTGCCCATTCATCTGTAGGTACTGGGTAGATGTCGAAATCAACCCTCGAGTTCGAAATTAGAAAAAAAAATCAAAATCCTTAGCACCGTGACTTCGATCCCATTTGAAGCGTCTTTCCTTTTTTTTCAGATTATCTCTCATTAGGGATTAGAGGGGAAAATTTTGAAAAATCAAATAACCTCTTAGTTGAGCTATATTTAGTGTATGATTTCAGTCTTAATTTTTTTTCTTATTTAGAATTTGTTATCAGTGTCTATTTGTTTTAATTCCTTGTACAAATAAATTAAAATTGAATAAAATAAAATAAAATTAAATAATAAATTTTGAAATAAGTTATCCAATCCTTAAAATTAAAAAAAAAACCCATTCAGTATCCCCCTTTATGCCGAAATTCACATTTCACATTTCATTCTAATTTATATTAAAATAAAATTTCAAATGAGATTACATTCAGGAAATCAGAATGATTTCAATGACTTTAAAATAAGCAATATCTGAAGAAAAATCAGTTAAAAATTTTGAAAGCTTAGGCAAATGAGCAAGTTTTGATTTGTTTTCTGGACTTTTAAAATCAATAATGAATTTTCACTTATATTTCTTCCAAAATATAAATTTAAACTACATTATTTTTAAAAGCAGACCAATTTTGACAATTTCGACAATTTTGACAATTTTGACAATTTTGACAATTTTGACAATTTTGACAATTTTGACAATTTTGACAATTTTGAAAATTTTGACAATTTTGACAATTTTGACAATTTTGACAATTTTGACAATTTTGACAATTTTGACAATTTTGACAATTTTGACAATTTTGACAATTTCGACAATTTTGACAATTTTGACAATTTTGACAATTTTGACAATTTTGACAATTTTGACAATTTTGACAATTTTGACAATTTTGACAATTTTGACAATTTTGACAATTTTGACAATTTTGACAATTTTGACAATTTTGACAATTTTGACAATTTTGACAATTTTGACAATTTTGACAATTTTGACAATTTTGACAATTTTGACAATTTTGACAATTTTGACAATTTTGACAATTTTGACAATTTTGACAATTTTGACAATTTTGACAATTTTGACAATTTTGACAATTTTGACAATTTTGACAATTTTGACAATTTGACAGTTTTGACAATTTTGACAATTTTGACAATTTTGACAATTTTGACAATTTTGACAATTTTGACAATTTTGACAATTTTGACAATTTTGACAATTTTAACAATTTTGACAATTTTGACAATTTTGACAATTTTGACAATTTTGACAATTTTGACAATTTTGACAATTTTGACAATTTTGACAATTTTGACAATTTTGACAATTTTGACAATTTTGACAATTTTGACAATTTTGACAATTTTGACAATTTTGACAATTTTGACAATTTTGACAATTTTGACAATTTCGACAATTTTGACAATTTTGACAATTTTGACAATTTTGACAATTTTGACAATTTTGACAATTTTGACAATTTTGACAATTTTGACAATTTTGACAATTTTGACAATTTTGACAATTTTGACAATTTTGACAATTTTGACAATTTTGACAATTTTGACAATTTTGACAATTTTGACAATTTTGACAATTTTGACAATTTTGACAATTTTGACAATTTTGACAATTTTGACAATTTTGACAATTTTGACAATTTTGACAATTTTGACAATTTTGACAATTTTGACAATTTTGACAATTTTGACAATTTTGACAATTTTGACAATTTTGACAATTTTGACAATTTTGACAATTTTGACAATTTTGACAATTTTGACAATTTTGACAATTTTGACAATTTTGACAATTTTGACAATTTTGACAATTTTGACAATTTTGACAATTTTGACAATTTTGACAATTTTGACAATTTTGACAATTTTGACAATTTTGACAATTTTGACAATTTGAACAATTTTGACAATTTTGACAATTTTGACAATTTTGACAATTTCGACAATTTTGACAATTTTGACAATTTTGACAATTTTGACAATTTTGACAATTTTGACAATTTTGACAATTTTGACAATTTTGACAATTTTGACAATTTTGACAATTTTGACAATTTTGACAATTTTGACAATTTTAACAATTTTGACGATTTTGACAATTTTGACAGTTTTGACAATTTTGACAGTTTTGACAATTTTGACAATTTTGACAGTTTTCAAATGGTTGTTAAGTTCTTATAAGAATCTTTCGAATTAGTTTGACTTAGTTTGACTTAGTTTGACTTAGTTTGACTTAGTTTGAAGCTTTTTCTTACTGAGTTTTTGTATATCTTCTTAGTCTAGATAAATATCTTTTTAGTCTAGCGGCAGGATAACGTATTTAACAGTTTCATGGCGACCGACAGTATTGAAAAACTTTTTATTTTATTGAATATTTTAATTTTGTTGTTCGAAAGGCGTTACAATTATGACGGTCGCCATGAATAAAATGCTCAAAAAACTCAATAAAAACTTCAAATTTTTTAGAAGATGAGCGTTGAAAAAAAAACGTACATACATATTTTGATTCTACGTAAAATACGATGCTTTCAGATTTTATAGGAGTTCAGTATTCATGATGTTGAACTTGGTTGGTTTGAGATGCCTAATTTAATATTTCTAATAAAACATTTTCTTTGTTTCATGTCAACATGATAACATTTTGATGGTTCAAGATTAATCCTTGGAATGGCGAAGGAATTTGCGAAATATCCTTAGTAATGCTTGTCAATTGTGTTCTTAGTTTGCCTAGATTCAATTAAGGATTTTCCATTAGCGTGGTAGTTTTGAATCAACCAAAATAGGAGCCCCATCAATAGCGTCTGGCTTCTTGAAATCTTGAAAGCTGACCGCAGCAGCGCGTCACATTCCCGAAACAACCATTTCGATAATCTTGTTACATTCTACACATACTCACATTTGATCAAATCTTCCCCAAGGAGGAAGAGTTTTAATCTGCTCTCCGTTGTCTGGCAGTCAATATGTTTGTTTCGTTTCGTTTGACAGCCATTTGAACATTTGAACTGAAAGTACATGAGAAGAAGTTAGCTGAGTACGTGCTGATGGGTCACCGAAAAACCACAAATTGAATCCGGGGAGCCTTGCAGAAATCTTAAGATGTTGCTCCTTTAGAGAAAACCGCCTTTGTTGTACTATCCTAAGCAAAGAAGGGATTTGGCTCTTCGATTAGAGCTCCTAGACGGTCTAAAATAATTGTTTACTTTACTTGGGGTATGTGTGAATACTCCCTTTTTGAAAAGTTGTGGTGGGGTTGATGCACAAATTTTAAAATGTATATCTACTTTTAAAAAATCAAACAAATTTTATGCTTAAACTAAATCAATCCCAATTTTTCAAGTTTTGGTGAATGAACTAAAACAAAGCCGCTTCACCCTAAGTTGTTTGAATCTTATCTGGTCGAGTAAAGACAACTAACCAGATCGAGCAGATTGTCACTTCAATTTGGTATCTTGGCCAGGTTTAAGGTTTCCAAGCCGGGGTTGGGGATTTTAATTAAATTAACTTCGAGTTGTATCCACGAATTTTGCAGAAACCATCAATTGACAGACAGGGTTTGGATAAGTGCAATTGTTGAATTCCAGAATGTCAAGCTTGTTCAATTGAACTCTCACATTACTTCCAATATTGTACTACAATTTGACAAATGGTTCCTGAATTTGTATTGTCGATACTTACTACAATTCTTATGAAGATATTTTTTTTTAGATTTTTTATGTAACAGAAAATTTTTTGATTAAATAAATCTCTTTTTTTTAACATATAAATATTGTCACCATCATGAAGGACATTTTTCGCTAACATGACCAAAATTGGCAACAAAATTTGAAAAGTTTATTCAAAGCACTTAAGATGTGAATATCCTATTTGTTACTCATCCAAGTTTTGTTCATTTTTGTTGCCAAAACAAAAATCATTCTAGTACAACTTTGTTTGTTAAATCTTTCTCAATTTATTGAGAACACCAAAAGCATTTCCTTTTTGCGGTTAAGTAAAATATCCCTTTGAACATTGATCCTGTAACAGAAACGCCAAGAATCATCGGGCTTGGCGAGACGGAATTCATGTTCCAAAGATAAACCAAACGATAAGATTGTTCAATTTTCCTCCTCACCGATTCTGAGAATATTTTTCCTTGCAACGATTTTGAAAGAAGGAGTTGCAGTTCCAGCTTCCAGTGAACTCAACCGGGTACCAACGAAGGAAACTGTCTTGGCCCAGTCAGTATTTTGCATACATTCCGGCTGAAGGCATAAAGTTTCGGGATCCTGACCACGTCCAAAAGCTTTGTGCTCGCTTTGTGTCGTCATATTCCAATAATATTTATGGGAGAACCTTCAGCAAAGAATTCCTAATATGAAACCAGGCGAGATTTGAACCAAGATGCTGATTGCAGGAGTCTGCAAAACTTTGCTATTCTTTTGAACCCTTTAACTAGTATATTAAAAATTGAGGTAACAATTTCTGTCAAGGTGCTTTCAATAAGTTTCAGTCCTTTTTTTCCAATTCATTAATGTTTGGGATAGTCTTTGAAAATGTTGTATTCACAAGATGAAAGCTAGAGGGTTAAACCTCAGGTCATAGAAGTAGTCATATCAGAGTCAAGTTACGTTACCGGAACTATCGCAAAATTGTTTCTGAAATGGTTAACGTTTGTTGGGCTCTATTTCGCGTAACTTAACGATCGATGAATAAAATTATATTGAGTTTTATCTTGAGCCCGTATCAAATTCTTGAGGCGAAGTTTAGATGGAAACGCTATTTATAGGTGCCTTGCAAAACTGCAGGGCAGAATTGGGATGCTTGATCCCCTTTTCTTATTTGCATCATATCTCTTTGGGAATTTTAGTAACTCGACGTATTTTTCATTTTCTGACAGCGTGTAATTTTAAGTTTACATGCTCCAACCAAAAGAACCCGTAGATAATCTAGAAGCATTGAGACAAAAAAGCGTGAGACAAAAATATGATATATTTTTTCAGTTAAAGAAGACTTGATGGTTCATTCAGGATGCCCTGACCTCATGAAAAAATCTAGACAAATCCAAAGATAAATGGCCCGTAACCTATTCTTGCCATATTAGTTCTCATTTCACAGTTTGTAAGTATCCGGCAAAGAGAATTTTTAAAAATTGTCTACTTCCCTAGACTAATTGCATACTTTAAGGCGCAATTTTCTAGTTTATAGATAAATACAGTATTTTGAATCCTTATAAACAGATGATAACTGAATAAACATTAGTTTTTTGACAAATATTAGTTATTTCATAATAACCAATGATCACGATCCATTCAGAAGAAAAATATATTTTCATGGACTCTAGGAATCAATTAAACCCATAAAATACATTTTGAAAATTTTTATCCCAAAAAACATTGAGAGTTTACTATTGCATTGAAAGTGTGGTATTTTAAAGTTCTTGTTATACTCTTACGATTTAAATATTAAAAAAAATAATTATATTTTTTTCATGTGGGTATTAAAAAAAGATCTTCAAATCACATTTTGTTGGGCATAATTCAGAACCAATATTGAACATTTCTAAAGTTATTGTCAGCTTTGAGCAAATAAAATACAATTAAGTTAGAACAAAAGAGTTTCAGCTATCGTTTTGCTGATAGAGTTAACGGAGAGTGAAAGTGTTTGAGTGAGATATTCATAACAATTAATGTGTTTTCAATCGTTTAAAACCTGTATTACTTTTTAATGATAAAATTTGATTGAAGATAACATTTTTGATGAATTTAGATATGTTTTTTTTTTCGAAAGAATTAAAAAAAAAGAATTAGGTTCTTAGTTTAATGAAAGGTACCAGTTCATTATTTAAAAAGGATCAGTAAGTTTAATGATGAAAATTTCGATCATCCATATCTTTGTAAATCTTTTAATAACGGCGAAACCTATGTTTAAAATTCTCATTTAAATTTGCAAATAAGATCATGGCTATAAATGAATTTCCTGAAAAATATAAACCTCTCGCCAATTGATGATAAAAACATGATTATTTAAATACCACAGCTTGAAGGGTCCAAAGTAGGGTAGCTTACCCTCATATGATGAAAATTATATATTTTTTTGCGATGATAAAAAATGACATCAAATGTAATAAAAACAGACGTCTACTTAAAAATCCTTTTCATTCAGACTGATTAAGGACCTTGATTAAAAAAAAAACTAATTTAATTCTTGTTTTCAAAAAACAAGGGATTGTTTTTGCAAATCGGTTTTAAAATTGAATTGAAAGCAGTTCCACCATTTAGCAAAAAAAAAAAACTTTAGTTTTGGCGTTATCAACTGCACAGCAAAAAAAGTGTTGTGATATTACATCAAATACCTGCACATAACTTGAGTCGCAAATGGTACCTAATATTACATTTTCTTGATGTACCCGGCTGTTTGATTATTATTGAATTATTTTTGACCCGCAAATGCCAACCTGCCGAATCTGCCTAAAAATGAAAAATAATCACATTATATTTGAAGCTATGGTTTTGCTTACATTTTTATAAAATTTTAGTTGTACTTACAAGCCAAACAAATACAGCTTAGGTCCGTAATCCGTTTCTTCCTTTTTGAAATGAATAACATTTGAACGTCAATTGAGGAAAACATTGACTACTTGATACGATATCACATAGAAGGTTGTGATATTACACTACACGACATGTTCGCATTCGCGTACGTCGTTTAGATGTATTATAACAACAAAAAGCCCTAACACTACGTCGTCTCCACAAATTACATCATCCAGCGTTACATTTTTTTTTGCTGTGTGGATGGTAACGCCAAAACTGGTAGGTACTGGATAAAAAAATCCAAGTGAATTTATTAATTTTTTTTAAAATATGAACTTTTCTGAAGGTTGAAAATGAAATTTAAATTTTTTCAATTTTTTTTCAATTGTTTGAGCATATATAAAAGTTTAATCAAACTCCAAATTTGATTGAAATTATCAAAAATGTTTCTTAATGATTAATTCTTTTCGTTTCGAATAGTCAAATTTTCGTAGCTTTTTTAGCTTTATTCTCAACTTCAAAAATTTCAGTGCAAATATTTATACAAATTTTATTCAACACTGAAAGGTATCATATGAAAATTTTAATTGATTGGCATTGGCATTAGATCGCTTCTACTAAATGTTGTGTTTTTAATATTAAAAGGGTTTCGTGAAAAACACGTTTTAGAGACATTAGCAAACATTATATTGATAAGGACAGAGATGCAGTTCTATGGGAGATATGGTCATTTATCGCATTGTTTTTGAAATATTTCTGCCGATGTTTATTCATGATTGGGTTCAGATTATGATAGTGGAAATATTTAATAACAGATGGAAAGGTATTTCAAACCAATCTAATACAAAATAAACCTATTCAACTAAGGCTTAAAGGTCAAACGTGTTTTTTTTTACTTTTTAGAAAACCCAAATAATTTACAAAAAATGGTTCAAATTACAAAACATTTAATAAAATAAGCAAGTTACAATCTAAGTTTATGACAATACTCTTGTTAATCCTATCTTAGCACATAAAAAAGATTCAGCAACTCATTTTGGAGTTGTTTCAGATTTGTTCGATAGAATTTTTTTTACATTCTCTCACATCGTTGTTTGAGGGAGACTTCAATATGGTTCATAAACCTAGTTGTTAAAACAATTCTTCGATTTTTTCCATCATGATAGTTAAAATAGCTATTTACTATCTTCTGGAATAACTCTTTTTAACGTTTTGTATACCCAATTTTTGAACTTAATCCACGACGCTATGATTATCTCTTTTATCGTAGCCCTAACTAACTTTACTTTGCATTGTTCCAGAAACTGAAATTTTGTATATTTATTGGGTAAGTTTCAAGGGCTGTCTTTTTTAAATTTCTCAAAAAAACGTTTTAAAATAAACGTTGCACTTGTTTTGTCAAAAGAATCCATGATTTAAATAAAATTTTATTTTATTTATTTGAGTTTTTTTTAACAGCGACTCAATATTTTTTTTCAGACAAGATCTTTAAATTAACTACAGATTCTAACAAGAATTGCTGAAAACCAAAATCACTTGGTTATTTGAGTCAGATTTCCATAATTAAATGCAAAGTGAGCATTCGTTCAACTGAAAAAAGAATAAAATTGAGATTTTTACCCTCTATGGGAAATTGGGCAGACAAAAATCAGAAAAGTGATTTTCATCAATATTTGATCCGTTTTTTTTTTTGCAAAGTAAACACAAGGCCCTTGTTGATAGAAGTTAAGTCCCGATTATCAAATTCCAATAAGATTAACTTTCCATATCGCCCCAATTATTCGAGAAGTTTTGCTCTTTATTTGCAACATCAAACAAAAATTGTCATCAAATCATTTTTATTATGTTTTTAGCGTTTAAGTTATTTGAGTAAATTTTGTCAAAACTAATCTAAACATTTTTTTTGAAAGCTTAAAAAATAATTTAAAATTGTATTTGATGTACACGATGATGTACGGGAGTTCTAACGAATTAATAAAGAAGTTCTAAGCCAAAATGAACTTTTTCTTTTAATTTTTTTAAAGCAAAAATCAAATTTAGTAAAAAAAACTTTTCTCTCGTTTACCTACAGTAATGTCATAATACCTTTAAATGATATTTTTCTAAATTTCGAAAATAAAGAAATATCTTGCACAGAAAAGGGAACATAATTTTGAATAGTTCATTAGCGACTTGCTAAAAACTGCATTCATTTGAACTTTGATTCCATTTTTTTAGAATTTTATCAATTTTTCTTGTTGAGTTTGTGTGATGGTCAACAGTTAGAAAATGGTAGAAATCAATTTTCTTATTTATTGTGAATATTTTAGATTGTTATTATTTCTTGTTAAATTTGATTTTCAAAAAACCACCCATGGGCAAGATCTTAGCACCGCCCTGAAATTTAAAGGTAGGAGTTACCATACATAAGATATTAATTGATTAAGATTTTTTTTTTTGTTTCGATTATAGTCGTTTTACCATCTTTATGGCATTCGCGACTTTATCAACGTTGCAGTTGGCCGATCGTTATTGAAAAACTTATCCGGTACAACTGTGTTCGATGTTTACTCTTGGGCTCGAACTCACGGACATCGGCTCAGGAAGCAACTGACACACAAACAAAATTGATTAAGATGAAAAATTCAATTTTAAAACATTATCCAGGAAATCTATCAAAACTATAAATTTTGCACGCATATTGTTGCAAGCTTTTCAAATCAAGTTATGAGTAAAAAAAAAACATGTCAAGGATGAGAAAACGCTGAAAACTCGAATAAATCTAATTTTCAAAGTTTTTCGAAGCAATTTTCCCTGGTATCCAGGTTTTTTTCTTGGCATTTTTTGTCAAGTTTCAGATATCTGTTTAACAAGTTCTGAAGAGTTTAACTGTGAACAGTCGCTACGAAAAGATTTGGAATTTTTTGGAAGTTGGGCCATTTCCATTGTTTTTGCCCTATTTTTGTAGAGGATTTCCATACAAGCAAGCAAAATAAACCTCCATCTTGATTTGAATGAAATATCATGAAAAAAAACCCTATAGGACTAGTTTCGATTGTGACAAGCAGAGTTGATCGTCAAATTGTTGGGAAAATTATGTTAATATTTTATTCTGCTTGCATGACGAAAATTTCTCTTGGTGACTTCTAATTCTTCCCTAATTCTTGACAACATTCAATAAACATTGCTGAATACTTTTTTCATGTCATGGGAATACAAATTTCTTAGCACTTCTTTAAAACACATTTCTGTTAAATGAATAAAGGTTTTGAAGATACCGAGATTTAGCTCCCATCTTACTCGGAATAGATATCATGTTACCCTTAACATGCACATGAGAGTCCTAAATATTCTTGTTGAATGAAAAAAACTTCGGGTTTCGAATCAAAGTATTCGGAAACTTAACTTTTTCTCGTTAAATGAAGAAAATAGAATAGAACAGTTACACCGTTTTATTTTGAACTCTTCCTTGAAATGCTTTCAAAATGTTTGCTAGTCGTATAATAATAAAACCAACCCAACACACCCTTTCAAAACCAAGAAAATCAAATTTGTTTCAAGGGAGTGTGCATTTTGCAACGACGAATTGCATTCAAATATCTTCGTCATAAACCCTCAGAATTATATGATAACTTTAAATTTTCCGCTCCATCTACCATCGTAAAAGCGGGAACCCATACGTTTGCCTCATAAAACTATTCCAGGTTGGTATCATTTCGGTATCAGGAAAACTCTTACTTACTTACATCCTTTACTAAAACAGCACCCGCGCCGCTTCATATCAGCGCCCAGCTAAACGTCGACGACAACCGCTGTCGATTACTTTTATTTCATTGTTCTAATCTGAAATGGTCCCGGGTTGTTACATTCATACATACATTCAGACATAGCGTGTGCTTCTTTTAGAGATTGGAAAAATTCATTGCAAAAGTAACAAACATCTCAGGCGATGGCGAGATATGCTTCCCTGTAATGGCAGCCGGCTACGTTCTAGTCATCATCCCCCCTTTCCGGCACGGGTTTAGCTCTTTCCGGGAAGTAAAACGAAATCGTAAAACGGTGCTCCTTGTCGCTTTTCAGCAGGAAACCGGCATCGGGAGCAGCAAATCTCAATTTTCGCGATTTTCCGCAAAACTACAAACTGGAGGAGGGAGTTTTTCTGGTTTACAGATTGTCGGTGGGGAAGATGGTAAGGGGGGATGATGAAGACGACGGCTGTATCATATTCGTTCCAGTCAATCGGTGACAATCGTCCCCCCATTCCACGGTTGTCATTCAGGGCTTGGCAAAGACACCAGGCAAGTTCTGTCTTCAAGTCGAATCGGTACCACGCCAGCAGTGAATTGCATTCATGACTTTGTTCCAGGAGCTGCTGGTTTTTGTACCATCTTCTGTTCAAAGTTTGCCGCGGAAGTTGGTTTTGTGCTATTTTGACTTGCACAAGCAAGGACAAGGGAATAAATATGGTTCTGGTGACACCTTCTTTTTGACTGCGGAAAAGACGACGACGAGAAAGCTTCTTTGCTGATGGTGACGATGATGATAACTCGTAGTAAGTCCATGAAGGACACTTGCAGACAGATATGTTTCTTTGATTGTTGGTATCGGAAATGGAATGAAAGGAAATCGAATTTTCAGAAAGTATTCAGTTGTTCTTGAAGGCATAAAAATTATTCGTTATTCACAGAAAAATCGTAATGTAGGAAGAAAGTTAAAGTTAAAATTTGAAGTTAAAAAAAAATTAAAAAGTCCAAAATGCTAAGTTCAAACCGTTTAAAAATTGATTGAACTATCCTAGAAACACAACTGCAGATTAGATTATCGAGACTTTCCATCCCACCCCTAACGGGAACATCCTAGGTCACGGCTTCCTCTTGGATTGAGCTATAAATTTCGTGTTTTGATTAAAAATTTCTATACTTGGTTGCCCGCTGCCGTCTCGGTGTGTCAGAGTTGGTGAAGTACAGTTCCATAAAATAGAATTGATTTTGGCTTGAGTGGCCATCCATTCGTCTATCTTTGTATCTATCTAAGAACGGAGCTTGAGGAAACTCATTGAAGCTGTCGTCGTCGTCTGTCTTTTCGTGGCGTTTTTTCTTTTATTATGCGCTTTGATTATTTCTTAATGCTTGGTGTGGCCTTGCCAAGCTCTTGGGATGGTGCCACGGTTTGTTGAACAATTGAAAAGATTGCTAATTGAGTAAATGTCATTGACGATAAGATGGTTGAAGTATATAGGAATGTTGCTTCATAAATATAGGTAGCCATCATGGAGATGAAACATTAGTGAAAAGGTTTCTTCTAAAAGTATAAAACCTTTCATCAGTATAAACACTCATGAACTGTTAAAAATTATTGATTTCGAGTTCAACATATCGAATTACAGGCAGAGGCATTTTCCATAAAAATTTTCACTTTAGATGGTACAGTAGAGCAAGGGCAAACGTGTAACATTTACAAAAAAAAAGTATAAATTATTTTTTCATCTATAAGTTGTTGAGCCCAAATAAACAAACTGACTAAATAAACTTAAAATTAAAAAAAAATTATTTACCGAAAAAACATAGTACTGTTTTTTTACACACAATTACAAGCACCTACTTAACATGAATAGTGTGTTTTTGTTTAAAAAATCTTGGCTACATAGAAAAAGACTTTTGATGCTTTTTTTCGTTAAATATTTTTGTTTGTTGATTGATATTCCGGTGGAAGCAGAATTTTTTTGAATTAATTTATTATGATCCGAAAGTGTTGAAAATAATATTCACTCCAACACACGAAGAAACAAGTGCAAATGCACCTTTTCGCCATGGAACATCTATCCTTTAAGAAAATCCTCTCTAAAATAATTCAGCGTTATGTGAGAAAGATCAGAAAAGGGTATCCCATGTGCTAAATCTGAAGTGGGTATTCAAAACTTAAGAGTTTTCGTAAATGAAGGCCTTTAGCTGATAAAAGATTTCAGTTAAATTAGATATCAAACATAAACTTATACTGCAGAAAAACTGCAGATATATCAATGAAATTTTATAAAACCAACAGAAACACTTATAAAATTCACTTCAAAGCCTTTACACTATGTAACGCATCTATGAATAAGTTCTGAAAAAGCACTGTGTTTTCTCTTGCCTGAATAAACGGGACAAATGCTAACACAAAAATATGCTTTTGTCAACATTTTTTCATATTTTACTTTCCACAAGAGTTCGTTGAGTTCTGATTTAGTTATGCAACAAACGAAAATTGATTTTTTTTCAAAGGTTGACACATTTTTCTCAGATTTATGAAAGTTCAACTACGGTAAAATAACGTTGCCAGATTGCTCGGTTTTAATCATTGAAAGTTTTTTCAAAGTCTTAATTACGATTAAGAAATTGCTTAATTTTTTTTCAAGTTTTTTTCTGGATTTGTGTTGAGTAATTCCTGGGTTTGGCCAAATATGGCCGGATATTGCCCGGGATTTTAGTCAAAATTTTTTTTTCAAAGTCTTAATTGCGATTAAGAAATTGCAAAAAAAAATTTTCAAGTTTTTTTTCTGGATTTGTGTTGAGTAATTCCTGGGTTTAGACCAAATCTGGTCGGATATTGCCCGAACTTTTAGTCATAATTTTGGCATCAAATGCCCAGATCCGGTACGGTTTAAGTACGGTTAAATCCGATTGCACTTGCCCTGATGAAACTGAGTTGAAATTAAGACTAAAATTGAAAAATATAATTTAAACAAACTTTGATAGTTGTTTAGTGAGATGTTTTCATGAACAATTGCTTTTCAATCGATTGTTAATGACCAGATAAGGTCTGTAAGTTCAAATATTCAAAATGAACATCTTAACCTAAATTGGAATGTAAATCACCACCAACAACGTTCAGAATATTTTCAAATCAGAACATCCGAATGCTGTATTTGGAATTCGATATGAACATAGGTAGGAAGGGACCCTCAGCGCAAATAATTGGAGAAAATGCTGTTACTAATTTAAACTTATTTAATTTCCTTAAAAACTATTTTTTCCTGTGATTCATTGGGTTTAAGCTAAATTTAATTTTACTTTTTGCTTAATCTAATAAAAATATGGTATTTAATTATGAAATATCGCAAGATTTGATACCATGACAAGTGCTGTTTGGCATCATTTCAAGTTGAAATGTGTCATGTTAACTAGTTTAGTAGATGGCGACAAAAAAGTATTTTTATGATTTGAACATAGGAAGGTATTTGGGTACGAGATCTGTTTCTGTGATTGTAACAAACTTTTCTGCATGGCAGTGTGAAAAAGGGGGGGACAAAGGGAGTTCCATATAAATTGTGTTGTATAGCTTGAGAACTCATCAACAAACGAGGGCTTCCATTCAAGTTTGTTGGCATGAATCGAAAAATAATCAAGCAACAGAAAGATTGGTTGTTTGCGTTAGAATGATTTTACGAAACTTAAGATAAAATATAATAAAAACCATATGTTGTTTATGGTCTAAGTTGTGGAGAATGTAAAAAATCTTATATTTGCGAAACAAGACAGTTTGTGCATAAAGGATTGGAGAAACATATAAACAATGTTAAGAACAAGAAAGTTGGAGGATCAGGACTAGCCCATCAAAGTATGAACTTGGCCATATTTTTTACTTTAAAAACACAAATATTTTTGAAAAATTTAGAAAAAACACAAGAATTTATGCAGAAATGTTCCAAATTAAAATTAGGGGCGAAACCGACGTTGTCAATAAACAGAAAGACCCTATAGATCTGTACATTGTATTGTACTTCATTTTATCAATGATCAAAACACTGGCAGACGAATGTAAACATGACATCAAAGGTAAACAATTAACAGTAGTATAGACTAAGGTTGCCAAATTGCCAACCGTCTAGCATGGCCCGGTTTCCCGGATATCATGAAAAAATGCCCAGTCTTCACCCGGATTTATGCAATTTATTTTGTTTTATTTATTTTTGTTATGTCTCCCAAATAAAATGTTTCTAGCAAGTTTAATAAGAATAATCATTAAAGGTTTTTTGAAATCTTAAAATACAATTAAAGTCTATTGATAAGTTTTTACAAATTTTTTTTTCAATTTTTTTTTTTATTTTATTTGAATTATTTCTGTGTTTTATCAAAATTTGCCCGGATATTGCACAATTTATGGTCGTCAATTATTAAATCAAATGCCAGGATTTGCCAGGTTTTTGTATAAAAATTGCCCAGATTTGTCCCCTTTTGGTTTTTGTATTAAAATTGCCTGGAGACGTGCTGAAAAAAATCTGGCAACTTTAGTATAGACGATCGCTTGATTAAGTTAGTTTAAAATAGTAGAGTGAAACGAAAAATTATAGTTAAATAAATTCATTTTTAGGTCCGTTAAAGAGGAGTGAAAAACGAAAAGTAACGCGAATCGTCCGTACCCACTGGCATGTAATTTCGTAGTTATTTATTCGCCGGAAAATGCCGATAATAAGAAAAATAATAGAGAATCTTTTTTTTAATGAATCAATTAAAATTTTCGTACTCGGGACTAAATTTCTATCAACAAATTAGATTTCTTTTTAAAAAGTTGTAGCAGAATTGTGGAGATTTTTAGGGTGTTATCTTTAGTTTTGAGTCGAGAGTAATACTCTTGAATCATTTTATTCGTTCACAAAAATTTGATAAATAATTTGAAATTTTTAGTTTAGAGAAAAAAATTTCGCTTGGTAGTTTTGAAACCTCATGGAGGCAATTTAATCCCCAAAACTCCCCTCGTTCTTGCGGCCACGAATGACAATGCTCTACCCGCTCATTTTCAGCAACTCTTATTTTTTTCCCACTTTCTAACCGTCTTCAGAATTCTTGAAATTCTTACTAAAAAGGACATCACTTTTCATCGATAAGGTTGACAAATCAAGTAACAATCATAAATTACGGCGATTTATTTCTTCTCAAACTCTACCACCCACTTTTAGATGAAATATTCGTCATAATTTAAACTCTAAAAGAAATTTGTTTTTCAAAATGCTCGTTCTGAAAAATATTGATGAATTTAATCAGTTTTGAAAATATGGTATTCTTAATTCGTTTTAAACTACGCGGTTGTGTGCACACAAAAAAATGTTTCTCAAGTTTTTCAATTTCACTTACTTCTTGAATTTTTCAAAACAATTTATATTCTAGATATAACCGAGATTTTGTGTTGGAAAATTCGAAGTTAAATATGCGGATTTCGCGAGTTTATTGAACATCACATACGACTGAATTCAGCTGATTCGGATACGTTTGTAACATAAAATTTAATGTACCTACATTAAACTGAGTCATTTTGGGGTCATGTTTGAATTTCTCAAACACAAACACAAACACAAAACTTCGTTTTGGTCCAAAACTCAGCCATGAATTTTGGCAGAATTTTTTAGTAACGTTTACAGTAAATTTGAACTTTAAGGTTTGTTTGGGAAAATTTTAAAGATTTCCTAAAGGAAATTTTCCGCTGAACATCTTTGATGAAATCCGTAACTTCGTATTTTATTAGACAAAAAAGTTATTAGTTGTTTATCAGGGGTATGTCATTGATAAACAAAAAAATCAATTGACATCACTGCTGGAGCTTCGCGAAGTATTGCATGACTACTTTTCTTGCAATACTTGGCGATGCTTCGGCAGTGATGTCAATTGAATTTATTGATTATCAATGCGAAAAGACATACCCCTGTTAAACAGCTAATAACTTTTTTGTCCAACAAAATACGAAGTTACGGTTTTTGACTAAGTTGTTCAGCGGAAAATTTCCTATAGGAAATCTTTAAATTGGCACTTAAAATATCAGCTGGATCGGTTCCACAGAAGAAACAAAAATGATGTTGCTTGTTCAGTGCAAAATATTCAATATTCCCATACAAACCAAAAAGTTCAAATTTACTCATATAAATGTTATTTGAAAATTCTGCAAAAATTCATGGAAGATTTATGGACCAAAACGAAGCTTTTAAGACCCCAGGGTTTATGGAATTCAAAAATGACCCCATATCGACTCAGTCGAATGTACATGTTAGATGTATGTAAAATAACCTTCCGAAGCTATTTGGTTCAATATGACCCGATGCGCACATTCCTTCCATCATGATGGTCCAACCAATATACTGGAGAAATGAGATTTTTGAGAGACAAAGCATGTTTTATGAAAATGATAAACAAATTAATGATAAAAAAGATGAGTTTTCTAAATCGGTCCATTAAAAAGCGAAGTAAAGCAAAAGTTGAAAGTCATTTTTTTAAGTAAGACTTTTTTTTCTACCAGAAGATCCGAGAAAGCGGTCAAAACTTTCATTGAAACCCGAAATTTTTATACATCGTTGGATAGATGCATTCTTGATGATTTCAAATATCAATTGAACGTTTAGATAAAACAAAGCTGTCAGAGGATACACATTTATTTTAAAAATAAATGTTTTTTTTGTCTTTTTTATTGGAAAACTTTTTGGTAACCTGGTAGAACATATCGATTGTTTTATAATATTATGAAACAATTACAGGTAAAGTTTCCTCGAATCGGATATTTTGCGAATAGATTTGAAAGGTTAATATCAACTTTATGAAGGATTAATCACCGTAATTTATATTAATAGATTTAATTTATCGGCCTGGCGGTGAAAAGTGATGTCCTAAGTCCTAATGGTTAATATCAAGTTTGAATGTTATGACGTCTTTCATTCCGTCCGTATTTTACGTAGTATTATATACCTACCTTTATGTCTTTTTTTTGTAAACTGTTATTCGTACAAAAATGAATGTTCAGTGAAATGTATTGAAGCATTTGAAAACTTTTTGAAGACTATATATAGGTAACTATTTGTTTGTGCCGCTGGAAAATAAGAACTTTTTTTGCAGAAATGTCTAAATTTTAAGTAATGAGTAAGTGGGCTTGAAATTGAGTTTTTCTTTTTTATGGAAATTAAGTTGTTTTTCGGTAAAAAGAATTTTATGGGATATTTAATTGTTATTTTCATCAAAAAAAAAATAAGGAAGCGATGAAGATTCTTAATTAACGAATCTGCTTAAAAAAGACCATAACTTTTTCATGAGTTTTGAAAACTTGCAGAACTTTCAACGGTTCAGAATGTTCAATTAATTTTATGAAAGCAAAACCTGACGAATAATTTCGAATTTAACATCTCTTATGGATGATTGATTGATTCGATATGCACTTTTTTATTGTATGAATCTTTACGTAAATTTTCAACATAGAAGCATGTTTTTCGTATTTTTTTCGGTAGTCTTCACGAGAAAATGAATTAGGGTTCAATTGAAACATTAGGTTTTTCAGTTTTATTTTTATTCGGGATTCTATTAACCCTTTGAAAACTTATGGAGCATTATCACTGATTTCCATTAATGGTTAAATGGTATCTACATTAAAAATGTTTTTCAACAGCTCAGTAAGTAATTTACGATCCTTCAAATATTGAATTGTATAAAACTGGACCAAAAGGTTAAAAGAATTTTTAATGTTTTTTTTTTAATATTATAAAGCCATCATTCAGCAAAAACCAATCCAGAGTCAATAATTTTCTTCCATCAGAACAAATTAAAATGCCCCGTAGCATTTGCCCTCGAAACATTTTCTTATTCCCTAAGGGAGAAACATCCATTAATTACATTGAAAGAAAAACATCAGCTTCGATTCAATCTTGTGGTTTTTCAATGGAATATTTTACGACCTTCAATCTTTGTTTGTTTTTTTTTTTACAATGAACAATGTCGTTTCTTGTTGAAGCTCCTCAGGGGGATTTCTCGTTCGGGAAAGAAAAAGTCGCATCATATCTCACAATCGATAATGATCTTTGAAATGTGCAATCCCATTAAGGACAATAATGACCGGCATTTGGC
This sequence comes from Uranotaenia lowii, assembly GCF_029784155.1. Taxonomy (NCBI): domain Eukaryota; kingdom Metazoa; phylum Arthropoda; class Insecta; order Diptera; family Culicidae; genus Uranotaenia; species Uranotaenia lowii. The sequence continues at coordinate 50,405,077 of NC_073691.1, read as the reverse complement.
ATTAAAAACAACCTCCATTTATCCACCATGGGTTTGTTGCAAGGTCCCATCAATGACTGTTGATGAAACTTTTGTTGATCAATGTGTGAAAGTATCAAGGATTTACGGATAATTTCAACGGGGGAAACATTCTGGGGAACGGGTAAACTCTCAACTTTCAAACCAAACTTGAAAAAACATTCAATCGACAAACTAACGCAAGCAAAAACTAGTTAACATCCTGAATGGGATTGCCGTCAATTTTCAACGACGCCATTGAGCTGCAAATTTCATCGCTCTGATGCAGTGTGAGAAACAACTTAATTTTCACATCGTTTCCTGGTGTCTCACTGAAAGCTCCCTAAGTTAAAAAAAGTCTTGTAAAAATTTATTTTATTTGCTTTTTTTGTGATTTTATCTTTAAAATGATGAGTTAATAATTGCTTTCAGAATATTGGAAACTGAGTAGAGCCAGTTTCCTTTCACAATGTAGTAATTGAAGAATAAGTTATTGCACAAAAGTGCATGCCATCAATGGGAAATTCGCTCCACTGGGGATCAACTGAAGGACGAGCCAGGGCTGGACTTGACTCGACCACCATCAATTGGAGCACTACACAAAGCTCCAGAGGATTCGATGTTAAATCCACCACAAGCTGCGAACATCCTTATTCAATCCGGCCACCCACACCCACATCAATGGATCCCCACCCACCCGCAAGTGGAAAGCAAGCAAGTTTTCAAGGGCAAGTTCGCCGTTAAGGTTTGGTCCTGGAAAAACTGTATAGCTGGAAGCACAATTTTATGACACTTTTATGTTCCGGGGAAATCGATTGTGTGTCCGGGGGTTTTGTGAAATATGCAGTTTTTCGTCCGTTCTTATGTGCGCTGAATTGGGTCGTTTCAAGTTTACCGGGACAGAGAAAATTAGGGTTTGGTTTTGCGTGAGTAAAAGTGCTTTCTAACCTTGCTTTTGCCGGTTTTGTTAATGAAACGAAACCCCAGTTAAATGAATGAAAACCAATCGCTAAAGCAGGGAGCAATATTCAATCGAACCATTACAACCGTCATTTACGTAATGTGAATATCAAAATATAAAGATTAAAAACTATTATAATTCTTCTCAAAAATTAAAAAAAAAAATCGGCAACAAGTCTCACCGAAAAGCCCATCCCGATTTTGATCCCTCGCCGAGTGCTCATTTTCAATGAATGCACTCAATTAATCATCTTATTAAAGCCAACAACGGGGACTAATTTCGGGCGTAAAACAAAAATCACGCACCATAATCTGGCCCCTAAAATCAAACTACAGGGGCGTGCTCCGAGTGCTAGATGATGTCCTCGATTCCTCAAACCCAAATCCGGACCGACTCCGGCTAATGAATTTATTGAAAAGTTGATAAAATTTTACGATAACGATGGTATGGATCTGGTAAAATGACGATGGCACATCTTATGCTTGGAATGAAAGATGGACATAACTTGGACGACCCGCGAGGAAACGTGCACGGAATTTTTAAAACAAGACACAAACTTGCCACAACAGGACATTGGTTTTTTTCGTTCTTTCTGTCTTGGTATTAATTTTGGGTGATTTTCGCTGCAGGACGTCTTCTGATTTGGCTTTTTCTTAGGACGTAAAATAGCTAGAGGAATGACAAAATCTAGAAGAAAAAACGATACGGCACTTTCAGTGGCAGTAAATGAAGTGAGTTATTAATTTATCTCCGTCCACAGTGCGTCCAAAATCCTCACCCTGATCAAAGAATGGGACATTCTGCTTCAATTCACTGGCTTAAGGATAGGGAAAAGAAAAAGCGAGAAAAATCGGAGACAAGACAGGAAGCCAACCGAAGTCACCATTAACAAGTGTTGTTAAACCCGTCAATTATCCCCCTAAGAAATAAGGTTTTTTCGGAACGTGTAATGAGGGAAGCAAATGGGCACCGAAAAGACCTATTTGTCAAAAAACGCGACACCAAGGAGCGGGATTTGAAATCTTTTAAATTTTTTTTCTGTTCAGATTCAACCATAGTGACAAAGCCAACAACGTCACCCACAGACGTTGAGCGTAAAAAAGTGAAATCACTCTCATACTAATGGAACGAGTTTTGATTAAATGGCATTAGGAGTGACTTTTTTTACATCGCGAGATGTCTTTTGCATTCTTCCGAAGGATGCTAAATTTCAAGAAGGAAGACAAAAAACAAGGGTAAGCATCTTAGTCGGGGGAAGTTTTTTTTTTGCAAACTTGAACGATGCAACACAGAAATTACGACGAGATCAATACCCGTGGTTTTGAGGCATTAATGAAAAATAATGTGCAAAGCAAATATTGGTTCCGGTTGGAATTTCCATTAATGGGGGCTATCATTCGCTAAAGCATCGAATTAAAGTGAAGGAATCGATTACTTAGCAGGAGATTTAACCACTTTATTGTTCTGTCTCCTTCATAAAGTGTTTTTTTTACAATTTGAAGCCCCCATGGGGTAAAAACAAAACTCAATTCTAATGTTTTTAAAAAGCTTTTGGACGTAATAATAAAAACAGTATGTAAATTAACTTTATAAGATTTGTATCTGCCTTTAGAAAAATATGCGCCAATTAATGCAAACCTTTAAAATACTCAAAATTGGTTTCAAAATTCAGTAATTTTCCAAGGCAAGTACATATGATCATTTTCATACAACTCTACTGCGTTTTTAAAACAAATAACACTGAACTGTTTAAAACCTTTTATGGACAATTAAGAAAAAAAATTATCTGCCAAAAAAATCTTTGTAAATTTGGAAAAGACTAGTTCAGAGCAATGAGTTTCTATTTTGTTCAAACTGACCTATTTACATAGTATTCCGTCTCACAACATAACTTGACGAACATAATTCCTAAAATTCACTCGGTCTGATCAGCTTCCCGGCAAAGCCGTTCTCGTCCATGATTTTCCATTGCTCGTTACGGTTAGTCATGTCGTATGCGGCTTTGAAGTCGATGAATAGATGGTGCGTAGGGACTTGGTGTTCACGGCATTTTTGGAGGATTTGCCGTAATGTGAATATCTGGTCCGTCGTTGACCGTCCCTCCATGAAGCCGGCCTGATGACTTCCCACGAATCTGTTTGCTTGCGGCGTTAGTCGGCGGAGTAGGATTTGGGACAACACTTTGTAGGCGGCATTGAGGACAGTGATCGCTCGGTAGCTCTCAGAGTCCAATTTGTCGCCCTTCTTGTATATGGAGCATATTACCCCCTCCTTCCACTCCTCCGGTAGCTGTTCTAAGTCCCAGATCCAGACTCCAACTTGTCCGGGCCCATTTTGATGAGTTCAGCTGCGATGCCATCCTTCCCAGCCGACTTGTTTCTATTCAGCTGGCGAATGGCTTCCTTAACTTCACTCATCGTTGGGAGTGGCTCCTCTACGTCGTTGGCTACGCCGGCGATGTACCTTCCACCACCGTCTTGATCTCCTGCATGTGCACCGTTCAGGTGTTCATCGAAGTGCTGCTTCCACCTTTTGATCACCTCACGATTGTCCGTCAGGACATCTCCGTCCTTATCCCGGCACATTTCGGCTTGCGGAACGAAGCCTTTGCGGGATGCGTTGAGTTTCTGATAGAACTTTCGTGTTTCTTGGTAACGATGCAGCAGGCGGCGCCTTTTCTCCTGGAAAATCCGGGCTCGCTGCCTCTTGCGCTGCTGTCGGTGATTTTCCACATTCCGACGAGTGCCTCTTTGCACTACTGCCGGCCGCGCGGCATTCTCTTCGTCCATCACCCTCCTACACTCTTCGTCGAACCAGTCGTTCCGTCGAGTTCGCTCCACATAACCGATGACGTTCTCGCAGCACTGTTGATGGCTGTCTTGATGGTATCCCAACAGTCCTCGAGAGGGGCTTCGTCAAGCTCGCCCCCTCTGCCGGCAGCGCTGCTTCGACCGATTGCGCGTAGTCTGCCGCGACCTCAGGTTGCTTCAGTCGCGCGATGTTTAACCGAGGCGGGCGCCGGTTTCGCTTGTTGTTCACTACGGAGAGTTTTGGGCGCATCTTCACCATCACCAGATAGTGGTCTGATTCGATGTTGGCGCCTCGACAGGATCTGACGTCGATGATGTCCGAGAAGTGCAGGCTGTCAATCAAAACGTGGTCGATCTGTGATTGCGTTTGGTATGGTGATCTCGAGGTGTACTTGTGTGGGCGGCGGTGCTGGAAAAGGATACTACGTGCGGCCATTCGTTTGGAGGCGGCAAAATCAATAAGTCTTAATAAGGACGTTTTCGTTGGTCAGCTGGTGCGCACTGAACCTTCCAATTGTCGGTTTAAATTCCTCCTCCTGGCCGACCTGAGCGTTAAAATCCCCGATGACGATCTTGATATCATGTTTTGGGCAACGGTCGTATTCACGCTCTAGTTGCGCGTAAAATGCGTCTTTGTCGTCACCGGAACTTCCGAGGTGAGGGCTGTGCACGTTGATGATGCTGATGTTGAAGAACCGGCCCTTGATTCTCAACCGGCACATTCGTGAGTTGATCGGCCACCACCCGATCACGCGCTTTTGCATCTTTCCCATCACTATAAAAGCTGTTCCAGGCTCGTGTGTGTTTCCGCAGCTCTGGTAGATGGCACGACCATCTGGGTACGTTCGTACCGTGGAGCCCTTCCAGCATACCTCCTGCAGCGCTACGATGTCGAATTTGCGGCTCTTCAATTCGTTGGAGAGCACGTGGGTACTGCCCACAAAATTTAGAGATCGGCAGTTCCATGTTCCAAGTTTCCAATCGCTAGTCCTTTTTCATCGCGTGGGTCTTTGCCGATTTCCATCCGAAATTTGTTGTTTGTTGTTCGTTGCTTATGTTTTTTGTAGTCGCGGGCTCGCAAAGCGCGCAGCTAACCCCACTATCTCGCAGGAGGACCGTGTCGTGAAGTTGCTGTTTTGGGTCCCGAACACCACCAGGACGTTGTTGCACTCCGCACGCCGCCCCTGACATGGAGAACAGACGCGTACGAAGCCCCCTGACTCAGTCTGCATGCGACCAAAGCATCCACCGGGGTTGGATACCCGATCTCCCCTAAGGTTGCTCGCACCCCAGCTAGCACCACGGGGAGGTAGAGAATCGGAGTTGCAGACAAGAGGTGATATGACCACTACCCGAAGGTTGGGTGTATGGGAGTTGCACATTGTCTACCGCTCACTAGCCACAAACTGACCCAATGTGCTATAAAATTATTTAAATTTTTTTCAGTAGGTACGTCAAATGTAAAAATTGAATTTATTGTTTATCAATGCAAAAAGACATACACCTGTTAAACAGCTAATAACTATTTTGTCTAAAAAGATAAGAAGTTTTGATATTGGACAAAGTTGTTCAGCGGGAAGTTTCCTTTAGGAAATTTATAAATTGGCTCAAAAACAATTAGCAGGCTCGGTTCAACAGAAGAAACAAAAATGATGATGATTTTTCAGTACAAAATATTCAATTTTCCCATACAAACCTAATAGTTAAAATTTATTCATGTAAATGTTACTTACAAATTCTGCAAAATATGATGCATGAGTTTTGGACCAACAAAGCTTTTAAGACCCCAGGGTTTGAGAAATTCAAAAATGACCCCAAATTGACTCAGTCTAATGGAACATATCTCGTACCCAAATACCTTCCCATTTTAAAATCAAGTTAATAATTTTTTTTCGCAAATAAACCAAACTTGAAGACATGTCACATTACATCTTAAACTGATGCCAACCAGTCCTTGTCATGGTATGAAATCTGGCGACTTTCCATGCTGCAAATTTCTGATTTTTTGTTTAAGCTAAAAGTGCCAATTGAATTCATATCGATAAGCTGTTACCCAATGAATCAAGGAACAGAATGGTTTTCAAAAGAGAAAAAGATAAGTTTAAATTTTTTTATGTTTTTCCACCGAATCACAGCATTTTCTCTTTTTTATTGGCTGAGGGTCCCTTCTAACCTATTTGCATATAGGATTCCAAATACAGCATTCGGATGTTCTGATTTCAAAATATTCTGAACATTTTTGATAGTGATTTACATTCCCATTAAGGTTAAAACGATTTTTTTTTCAAGATTTAAACTTACTGACCTTATTTGTTCAATTACAATCGGTTGAAGATCAGATTTTAAAAAATTGAATAAATCGAAAGAAATAGATTCATGCTTCAACGGTTTCCTGGATATTTTCTAAAAATTTGCAAGCAAATTTCTCACAAAACATCAAAATGTTGATTTTCGCGCCGAGAAGGGTAACAGCTATCAAAGTTTCTTTTGCTTCTATTTTTTAATTTTAATCTTAATTTCTATTCAGATACACCAGGCAAGTGCAAACGGATTGGACCATAGTTGATCTATTATAAATCTTAGAATAATTTGTAAGTACCGTAAACTGGGGGAGCTTTGATCACCGGGGTAACTTTGATCAACATGAAATAGATAATTATCATCAACTAAGTAAAATGTTAAAATATCTGAAAATTGTTTACTACGTACGAAGCCTATAAATTGAGTTACAAATAAGCTAAATTTCGTTCTTATTAGAATATTTTTGATATTATTTAAAATTTAATTTTAAAATCTATAAAATATATGGTTTTTCGAAAGCTCCCAAAAAACATCTCTCCTGAACATATTTCAGAATTTAGAAGCAAATGGGTTGCTTAATGGGAAAGTTCAACTTTTTTCTTTGTTTAGGTTCAGTTTAAGTGTTATTTTAATGGTAATTTGGTGAAATTTTTTTAATTGAAAAAAAAAACGGTGATTTTCCATGAGAAAGACCGTATAATAAAAATGGCTTAAACCCTATCAAATGTTTCAATTTGAAGGAAAAAAAAAAGAACATGAGAACAGAGCGAGGACCTAGCAAATTGCGTGAAGGCAAATTTTTTTTTGATTTTGAGGTAAAAAACAAAACCAAAAAAAATGGGAAATGGTTATAATTTTAACCCCTAGATTTATGCAGTTTATGCAGTTTATCTTTTGATTATAAATGTTTTCGTTGCCGTTGTTTCAAGCCTTCTGTGCTAAGGCTATGATCATTTAGTATCCGGGCAGTTACAAACGTGTGTATTTTAAAAACTATTCATTTGATCGAAAAACTTTCTATGGAGGAAATGAAGGTGTTAATATGACATTAAAACTAAAAATATAAAAATATAAAATATAAAAATATTTATCAATGATTTCAAGAAATACTCTTACTTTTTCATAAAATCTCTTTTTTATCTTTGCACACTTTTTTCAGTCATGTTTTGATTTATTTTTTTTACCACAGAACCAAAACCTTTGCAATATCATGATATTTTACACAAACTCACCTGGAAAAAGCAATTGGAATATGGTTGGAACCTTTTCATGAGTTGGTATCTAGAAGAAATTGATCTCTTAAATCCGGTTTTAACATAAATTTTTTTGTCCATCTGAATACATCTGTCATATTGCGTAAAAAACGGATGCACAGATTGCGATCTTTGGATCTGATCATTATTAGTTATTTACTTGGTGTCTACTAGTCAGGCAAAACTTTTTGCCCCTGTCGGAAATGGATTTTTTGCATTATGTAGGGAGTCTTCATTCAGTTCTCCGAAATAACCATAAACTTTTCACCATATTTAAGATCAAGAGTTGCACTCCGATAGTTGATTTGAACTTCGTGTGGATCCTAGAGTAGCTCCTTATACTTAATAACCATATGGTACGAAAAAGAATCAGAAAAAATCAACAGTTCATGAGCTTTCGAGCCAACAAAGAAGAATTTTCGAGGCACAAAACGCGCAAAAGGAGCAAATTTGTGCAAAATTATTTTTATCATGTCTTTTGCATAATAAATATCTCATACACACGTAAACTTGAAACTCTATCAAAAATAGGCAAGATAGTCCTTTTCATAACCAACACAACGCTACTAAATTTTTGCATATCCGAGCTCTATTAACGCAGCTATCACCAAAATAAAGTGCCCGGACACTAAATGATCATAGCCTTAAATGGCACTATAACAATAATTTTGAAGATGTTGAGATACGTTAAAACCATAGTGATCAAAGTTACGCCCAAAACTCGAAAACTGGTTTTGTGTTAAACATTTGATTGTAACCACTAATGTGGTTTGAATTTACTGCAATCAATGATAATGTTTTAGGCTCCTCACCTCAGTAAGTGTTTTGAAACTAAAAGGTATTACGGAAAAGCAACCCCTTCCAAAATATTCAAAAATGAATGAAAAAAGTGATCAATGTTCCCCCAGTTTACGGTATTTAAAACAAATCATTTTCCGATTGTTTCATAACTTAAAATTGTTGACCAAAAGATATTTCTAAGTTAATATTTTTCCCGTTTATTTAGGCAAGGAAAAACACGATGCTTTTTCTGAACTTATAAAAAGATGCCTAATATAGTGTACAGGCTTTTAAATGAATTTATTACGTGTTCCTGTTTATTTTATCACATTTTATTGAAACATTTATATGCAGTTTTTCTGCAGTATAAGTTAATGTTTGATACTCCAGTTTTACTGAATGCTGTTTTAAGCAGAAATCGCTCATTTACAAAGACATTTAATAATTTTGAATATCCACTTCAGATTCAACACACGGGTTACCCCTTTCTGGCCTTTCTCAAATAATGATGAATCATTTTAAGATGATATTTTTAAAAAGGAAAATGTTTCATGGCTTAGAGGCGCGTTTGAACTTGTTCCACCGTCTAAAATGGCAGGAGTTAATTTTATTTTCAATACTTTGAGATCATATAAGAAAAATTATCAAAACACCTGCTCCCACAGGAATATCAACCACGGAACCAACCTTTTAACGAGAAAACGAATCAAAAATCTCTTCTATGTAGCCAAAATATGTAAAACAAAAAAAATAAACACTTTTCATGCTAAGTGCGTTCTGAAATTGTGTGTAAACAAGCAGTACCGTGTTTTTCGGCAAATGAAAGTTAAGTTTATTTTGTCAGATTGCAACAATTTATAGATGAGGAAATAGTTCATACATTTTTTGTAAATGTTGATAGTTTGAACTTGCTATAGTTTATCTACTTAACTGATAATTCTTCCGAAAATTGCATATCTTTACTTAAAATTTGGGTTTTTAAAGTACGAAATCTTGAAAGTAAATTTGAATTTTATTTAAAAATAGTGGTTTTCTCCTACTTTGTGTGTTTTTTTTGGAAAATATTTATTTTTAATTTCAAATCCAAATTCTGCAATTTGTACCTGAATAAATATCCTTAATTTTCAATTTTAAGTCGATTCTTGAATCTAAATTCATACAAAAACTCATAAACACAAACACATAACATACAAAAACATAAATACAAAAACTCATAAACATACAATATTTATAAACCAAAAGGGTATTTTATAAAAGAATCCTGAACCAGAAATCTGTTATTTGAATTTTGAATGATTGATTTCTTGTAAAAATATTTTCTTACATTATTAATTCATAATTCAAGTCCATTTTACTTAAATTTTATTTTGCTTTTGTACATTCCCCTTTAAACTTTTTAAAAGCTGTCTGTAACAAAGCGTAATTATCCCTTGTTTCTCGTCTACAAACACTTCGAAATCTCTGAAAACCACATTCAATTTTCCTTTCCTCTACCTCACCAATTGAGTTTTTTTTCTTAACTTTCACACAATATATAAGCTTGCTTGATACTTTGTGATCTACAAACTTTAACCTATTTTTTTGATAACTTAAATTCTTTAGGCAATAATGCGGGTATGCGATTTCACAATACCCACCAATCTCACCATTTGATGCGCAGTATGAATTCAACTAGTTGTGGCCAACGTCGAATTTCCTTCATTGGTCCAACAAAATTTAACAGCCTACCGGAAGAAATAAAAAACAGTTCCAACGAAAATATTTTTAAGACAAAACTTATGCAGTACCATAAAACGGGGTAACTTTAAACAACAATAAATTTTTACCCATTATCATCAATAACTCAGTCTGTAGATTGAATTTTGAAAACTGTTTTCTACGTTTGAAAGCCTTTTAATTGAGTATCAAATTAGCAAAATTTGGTATGCATCTGAATTTTTTTTCTCGTAGTAATAATGTAATGTCAAAATGTTAAAATATTTATTTTTTCCAAGTCTCGCAAACAAACAGCTCTTCTTATGAAACCAATAAGCATTTAGAAGCAAAAGGGTTGTTGAATGCGAAAAAATTACTTTTTTCCTTGTACAAAAATTTGTTCATCTATTGCTAGATTTTTTCTAAATTTTCTTTGAAAATCAAAAACTTAAAAATTTATTTCACAAAGTTAGAATCTTTGTAATCATCATTTTGTTATAATAAAATGATAACTTTATCACACTATAATACCATGAAAATTGATTCAGTTATGTGGTACACAAATGTTAGATATTACCCTGCTGTTGTATGATGCCCGTGTGACGATATGAATTGAAACTTGGATGTTTTCAGAAGCATAGGCCTTATCGTTTTGCAGAATTTAATAAAGTAGTTTAATGAGTTAAAATTATAATATCATACACTCAAAAAATGTCGCTTATGATGTCAGAAATAGTTGTATTGTTATTTGTTTAGAATGTTTAAAACTGTAGAGCTTTTTTTTAAGCGTTGCAACTCTGAAACTAGGCAAGAACTGAATCCTTGATTGAATGAAGAATAATAAAAAGATTGAAAAACAGTTTTGAGTTTTTATGTTAGTTTTTTTTTTGTTAATCGATTATCAAAGATCGATTAAATTCTAGATTGAAACTGGAGTTATGGCTGTTTTACCCTTTATTTACCAACATTTTTTTTTTTTGAATAGTTTAGAAAACGTAAGTTTAAATTTTAATAATTTGAACAAAATGGGAGGAATCTTGTTTGGCTTTTTCCAAGGAATCCAACGAAGCCTATTCGAGCCTACGGATTGGAAACAGGAGTTATGGCTGTTTCACACTCAATTCTTCTACATTTTTCAATTATTTCAGAAAAAGTATGTTTGGACTTCAAAATTTTGAACCAAATGAGACTTATCATATGTATTTTTTTTATTTTTTCATGCTTTTTTAAGTAATTGAAAAAATATAAGGGAACTGATGGTAGAAACAGCTATAACTCCATTTTTCGAAGCGTGCAGTCGCTCAAACAGCCTTCATTCGATTTCTCAGAAAAAAATTCACAAGATAGGTCTATTTTTGTTTAAAGTTTTCAAGTTTAAATAAGTCTTTTTCTAGATTGATTACAAAATATAGAGGAATGAGGGGTTAAAAAGGAACTTTAACTCCTTTCGTAAGCTTGTGAGGCCTCTGAAACTACGTCCAATCGATTTTCTGGAAATTTTCACTAAAGGAAAGTACATTTTCATAGATTTGTTTTTTTTAGAAGGAAAGATATTGAATTTCTTCGCGGTTTATTTACTTTTTTCCCCATTGTGCACCGGAATCAACAAAGTTAAGGTCATTTTTAATGTTAAAATAAACACACAGAATGGAAAATGTGATACACGAAAAAACAAAAATTGAGTTTTAAAGTTTTAAACCCTAAAGAAAGTAAAGAAAAAAAACAGAATAAGAAATATACATACAGAGAATAAAGAATTGTAAACTAAACGGAGCATAAACAGAAACGTTGGTCATATAATGATCTGAAGCTGGAACATTATAGGAGCTAGTCGGTAAGGCAGTTCAGAGCAAGGTTGCCAAAAAATATTCTGGCATTTGGATTTTACCCAAAAGTTCTGTGACGGTTTCCTGTGATGCCTTTTCCAGTAATTTCTTTCAAATGTCATGCCATATTGTGTTTTTTTTATATATTTTACTTAAGAATGAACATCATCATGAATCAATGAACATTACCAATGTTATCATTATTTTCCAATCAAAGATATTTTTTTTAAATTTATAGTGACTTAAACAATTTGATTTTGGAAAAAAAGTTCTAAAATTTAAATTTCTGTGAAATCTGCGAATATTTCTATAATTCTTTGTTCTGTGACACAGATTCTTTTATGAAAAGTTGCTCGAAATTCTGTGATTGTGGTATGGTTTATTAAAAAAAAGCTCTTCACCAATTTATTCATTTATTTGACATCTATTAGTCAAACTATTTAGTATTCTCGGAATTCTTGCTCAGAATAAAAAAAAAGTTTCATATTCTGAGTCAAAATCTTTAAAATTCGGTATGAAATCGATAATAAAAAAAATGTGCAAAAAATCAAGCAATATTTAAAACGAATGGAAAAAAACTTAGTTTACATCATAACGAAGGTAATTTAAATCGATAAAAATCTATTTCTTCTAATTTTTAAATAATCAAATTTTTTATTGTTCAAAATTTACTTTTAAACTTGGTTAAGGTTTCGAAAAACCTTGAGATTGAAAAAACTCAAACATTGATATTAAACAACAAAATGGAAGGGTAAAAGGTAAATGTTTAGTAGTTTGTCACTAGTTTAAGCCAATCATTATATATTAAGTGGGGGGTACAAGCAGTCTTCATCTCTACAGAAGGTTTTTACCTGTACAGTGTTTAGTGACTTTGATACACAAATCCATTTTGTGAGACTGGAACAAATATCAAAATTTTCTTTTGTTACAACACACACCCCCCCCCCCCCACCCCTTCGAAATTTTCAAAAAACCCGAAGAGGGTGATGAATAAAGTTTGAAGTATTTTATGTAAATTACGAAAAAAATCAAGTATTCGAAAGAATAAAAGAGCAAAAAATTAAATTTTGGAAGATTAGAGTTATTTCACCTTTTGTATTCAAGATTTTATAAAAAATTTTCGATAAAAAATTGCTTGATTTGTAGGTTTTGTGCAATGATATAGTATGCAATTTTGTAGCATACAAGATTTTGTGCAATTTATTCAAATTTATTTGTTTTTCGTGTTATTTTTTATTGATCCCCCCCCCCCCCCCCTCGCATTGTTCATACTTCGAGTGACAAACGAAACATTTGAAATTTGTTCCGGCCTAATGGTTGTGTGATATATTTTTGGGAATTAATTTTTGAAATTTACTTAAACAAAGGTCGCAAATTTTGAGGAGAATATTCTTTTTCATCTATTTTGTCTATTTTTTTTATAATCATTGTGTCTTTTTTCCCCGAAAAACTTCAGGTTTTATGTTAATTAAAAAAAACTAATTATTTAAGTTTATTTAATTTGCGAATAACAACGGTTCACAACAAGTGAATGAAAACGTCGCATAAATGATGTGTTAAAAAATTCAATGATTTTTTTTATTTTTCAATAATAATCTTACATAACTATTTCTCTCACTTAACTCTTGAAATGAAAAAGAGCTCAATTCATCCAAGAAATGTACCCTGTATCTTGCATGATTAATAGCCACCATAGAAAAAGCAGCAAAGGAACAATTGCAACAGATAGATAATTCATAGAGCTTTGGTGCCAAATTGAGTTTGATTCTTATCCCCGTTCGCCCGGGAAAAGGAAAATTCGTCGTCATCACCTATTGTTATCGTTCATCGACCATTAGTGCGCCAGGACTTTTCCAAAGCAATAAATCTTTCGTTCATTGATGCTGTTTAGCTCTCAGGCTCTCACTCCTTCTAGAAATTGGTTTCGGGGCAAGGAAACGCAATTGCTCCAATTTATCCTTTTTCCGAAAAAAAAATTGAGGAAGATGCTGGGCTTCACGTGCTGGACGGCTACATTACCGATGGTGACTTGCTTGTTTGACTTTTCCCGAAGAATACGGATGACAGAAACCGGTCAAGCAGTCGCCACCATTCATTTGCTTGTGAGATTCCCTGAATGGTTGCCTCAACCGTCTCATTCGAAGCAATGAAGGATGCTGGGAAGATAAATTTGGGGTGCTCAATTTTTGTGTTGTTTCTATCCTGGAGCCGTTCACCTCCACCAATTCCGAGATGGTGCGGGGAGCGTTTCCGTACATTAGATTCTAATCTATTTAAGTCATTGAATTGAATTGGAATTTTGTTCTTTCTCGTTCTATTTTGCTTTCGGATACAACCGGATTGGTCCGAAACGACGTGACAGTCAGGAAATGGCCAACGCTATTTGTTCGCCGGACCGAGAAAGTCATTTGTCGTATCCTCTTGGTCGTGCATCGGCCAGCAAGCAATCGTCTACTACTAGCTTTTCGGAGGCATCGGAACTCTGGTACCGGAAATGAGATAAACAACCCCGAACTGAACTGGCGAAAAGAATTGGATTATCTCGGCTGCTGCTGCTCGGCAAACCTGCTTCCACATCCATTTAAGTCAGGAAGCACAGAATAAAAAAAGAAAAATCTTATGAATCGATTTCAACAATTCACGTCTCCAAACAGCAAACACCCTCCAACCCTCGAAACAAACGAAACGAAAAAAACAACACGAAATATGCTGCGTGATTTGGCGATTTTTTCGGTCCATTTCCGCATGTTTTTAGTTGCTTCCATTCTTTGCCATCTGCCCATTCCGGAAGCGTTGGTCAAAAGTGGGCTCAAGAACACTCGGGAACATGTGTCGACTTTTATCTGTCATCGAGCACCTCAGAACTACCCCTAGAAAAAAAGAAACCGGGGAACGGCCGAAACGAGACAATGGATCAGTAAAGTAAAACAGACGAGACGGATCACTAAATCAAGTGGGAGCAAAAGCGGGTTGACAGCAGCATGGACGAAGCCCAGTCGATTGGAATGCTTCCACTGGCACTGGCTGTGTTGGTTGTTGGCTCTAGTGACACTCCAAGTATTCCAATCAAAAGGAAAAACTTAATAATAGTGCAACATCATCTCCCGGGATTTTCCGGGGTGTCGAAGGAACATTGATGATGGTGAGTGAACGAGGGGTTCTCCAATGTCAATTGATTTGAATGTTGGATGAGATAACTGGGGCAATTCTTGAAACAATTTTATATTAAGGTCGTATGAAAAGTGTTCCATAATTTGAAGGAAAAACAGGCATATTTTTTTCTTTTTCAAACGATATCGTTTCTTTCATTTGTTATAGTCTGACTAGGTTTTTATACTCAGTCTCTTGTTTACATCATACTTTGAAGATGAAGTTGAAGGAGGCTTGATCCTTGATTAAAAAAAGACTTGAACATTTATTCAGGGGATCCTTACCTTAGGCAATTTTTTCTTTATTCTATCTCATGACATAACTTTATGAACATAGTTTACCGTTCTACAATTTCGATGTCCTGCACATTCGCCAGATCACGCTCCACCCGGTCTAACCCCCTCGCTCGTTGCATCCCTGCATATCTCATTTCTACCGGATTGGAAGCGAACACCTGTTTTGCAGGACATTCTTCAAGCATTCTCGTAACATGTTCTGCCCGGCGTATCCAGCCAGCCTCCGTCACCTTCTGGATGCTTGGTTCGCCGTAGAGTCGCGTGAGCTTGTGAATCATCCTTTGCCTCCACACTCCGTTCATAACACTCGTCGCTCGATAACTCCGAGTGTACGCACGTCTTCTTCGATCAATTGTTATAGTCCACTACGTGATTCGAATGAACTCGAATATTCACCCAAAATCCGCACACAGCACTACGTTACATTACGTTACATCCATCATTGCCTAAAACAGTCTGGTCAGCTTCCTGGATATAAGTCGGCGACTTCGGACCGTTAAATTTGTAATCTCTTTGCACAGAAATTCCATAGTATTTTCGACTCCGGCTCAATATCCTAGGCTCCATTTAAGTAGTGCAACAAGCAACGTCCCTCATCTGAGCACTTCATCAGATAAGTTTGAAGTCGACGATGATACCATCTTGAAGGCATCCGTGAAGGTAAAACACAGTCATTCTGCAGGTTCGGACAATATATCAGCAACTTTCTTGAAGCGCTGCATATCACATATGCTAACCCTCATAAAACTAATCTTCCAAGCATCGCTTAACACTTCTACGTTCCCATCTTTATGGAAAGAAGCCTACATGTTTCCGGTCTGCAAGAAAGGCGGAAGGGGAGGAATATCACCAACAATCGAAGCATTTCTGCTTTTTGCTTTTATGCCCAACAATTTGAGCAAGTTAGACCCTATCTTCTCGTACTGCAAACCATATTTTTCTTATGATCAATATGGTTTAATCCCTTAGCGCTCAACGTTTACAAACCTGCTGGCGTTTACGTCGAAAGCTCAAGACAGTTTTGCTTCAGGATTCCAAACAGACGTAATCTACACCGATCTGTCAGCTGCTTTCGACAAAGTGAACCATGAAATAGCTGTCGCCAAATTCGATCGTATTGGATTTTGTAGATCGGCGAGAGCTTGTGACACAGCTCAGCCATTGCTGGAATTGCTTCCGCGAAAACCACCAGGCAAGATCCTTTAAATCAATGTGCCTGTGTAGGATTTACCAGGCGAAGTACCATACTATGTTGCACGACCAAGCAGCACCACCGAACGAATCCTCATCCGAAGGATCACAAGCCACACAAGCGAATCCAGGCCCCAGTAGATTGGTTAGTCCACCAACAGTAAATTTTCCCGTGCATTCAGATTCAACCGTTCTCTTGGAGACAGTTTCTCTATTAGTTGTCGACCGATACGGCAGAAAGATTCCAGTACGAGCTCTTCTAAATTCTGCAGCAATGTCCAACTTTATCACTAGGAAGCTGGCGAACGAGCTCGCCACCCAACAAACTTCCGTGGACAGTGCAGTTGCCGAAATTGGAGAGTCAGTGAAGCGCATCAAGCACAAGTAAGCTGCCAAGATCGTATCCAGGAACAGCGATTTCTCCACCACACTCGATTTCCTCGTCATGAAGAAGCCAACCTCCCATCTTCCTACATCCTCGATCTGCCTGGACTGCCTGGAAAATGCCAAAGGTTCCATTGGCGGATCCTCAGTTCAACGTTCAAGCAACAATCGACATGATCATCGGTGGAAAATGTTACCATGAGTTTCACACAGGCGTACGCCACTCCCTTGGTAACGGTTTCTCGTCTTTGGTGGACATCCCCTTTTTCTGGACAGTTTCTGGCAAAGTGGATTCCTGCTCAACCACCGCACCGCGAGCGTGTTTCCTTTCCACCGTTGATCAAACCCGACAAGGTTCCGAAATTCGCTCGCGATAGCTTCAATCTATACACTTTTCTCATAGCACCCTCAGGCAGCGTTGGTTAGCCACTGCCTTTGCTGTACGAACCGAGGAAATGCTGTGCGACATTTCATTTCCAAATTATCAAAGCGGGCCTTCCGTTTTCTTGTTTACGGATGAGGGGAAGGCTCTGCCCAAAACACAAATTGATGGAAGACTCACAACAGAATTTTCCGTCTGATGCATAGTTGCAAAGCGATCTTAGAAGGGGAAATTTTTCGTTTGTTGCATTCGCTCGCGATCGTCTCTATGTATTATTCAGCAGTGAAACATTCGGAAGTGAACTGCTCAAAATGTATCGCTTATATACCAATCGTAGACGCCGGGAAAGGCGGGAATGTTTGGGGGGTAAAAAATTTATGCTTCGCCTGCTAAAAGCTACAAGCAATTCTGACCAAAGATTGCTGCGACAATCAGGAAAACAAAAACAGCTCGGATAGTCTGCTCGTGAATAGTTCACAAACGATGCGCTCAGCAATGATCTGCGACAACTAGAATTTTGAATGTTGCAGATCACCATTGAGCGTCTCCGTTGTTGATACTATATTGTTGCATTCGCTTGACTGCCTTATACAGGAAGATAGATGCAACATACGCCTTTCTCTTTGACTGAAAAGTGGCAAACTTGATTGCAGCAGGAAGGAAAAATTAAATTTTTGTTTCTGTGATGAGTTGGCTCGCTTGGTGATTAGAGGAAAGGAGCGAATTTCGGACCCTTGAAACCCGAGAAACGATCCCTGGGGAGTTCCGTCCAATGGAAACCACCGATGGGAGTCTGAAAACAGAAGCAGAACCCTCCAACACTCAAATCCACGAATGAGGATACGGCACCCGCCATTCCAGACTCAATGATCCACAAATCACCCTTGGAGATTCTCTAACGAATGCCACATAATGGAACTCCACCAGAAAAGCGCACCACAGCGATTTTGTTGAAGACTACAAACAACACTGCCATCTGTTACATCATCCGGTGCTCAAGGATGCCAGCAAAACCACCAATGAAGGCGTGGTATTCAACGCATCCTGTGAGCCCAACTTAGGGTACGCGCTCAAGGATACGCTGCTCGTCGGTTACGTCGATCAACACAATCCGCTGTCCGCTACTCTTCTAAGCGCCGCCAAAAGCAACGACGAAGTAGAAGACGCTGCTGATGGATCCAGCTGCTGCATCGTTCCTTTGGCCAAGAAGCCCTCTGGTACCTGTTAGGTGCACCTCACCAAAGGAATTGTTCCAGAAACCCCAACGGTCAAAGCCGCCACCGCATCGTTGGCGAACTGTCGCTGCTAAACGCGCAACTGCTCTCCAGATTGGTATAGACGGGCACAATGTGGCCAGCAATCTGTCCAGCATGTTTCAGTTCCCGATAAGCATCAGTGCTGCTACGACCCTACACATTAGTCCTGATCCGCCACCATGCAGCCACTAGGTCGCATTGCACAGCTTCATCCAAGTTGAGATGGAGTCGTTCCTGTTTTAGAACTGGAGACAGCCCAGCAAGATGGTTGTCAGAGCGGTGAATCGGATTACCATCTTAATTATCGCCAGCAGCCAAGTCGTCAACCCTACAACCATAGACGACCTGAGAAAGCTACAAATACCGGTAGAGCACGTGATTAGCGTTCCTATAACTTTACTCCAACCGTTCGATCTACCGGGTCTTTGTTGCTTACAGATCTATGTCCTACTAAGTTCACCCATTTGCGGTATTTTCATCGAGATCAATCTACAAAGACCGGCAGAGCACGCCGAATGTGACTCACTGCGCATGTCGAGCGCTAATAGGTGATTAGCGTTCCAAACTGTCACATTTTCTCGTTCGATCTACCGGTTCTTTGTCGATTGCAGATCCTTTCCTACACTATTCCTACATCTTCATCGATTATTCGTCGCCATTGACCAAGCCACAAGCCGAAGCAGAATCTTCTAAGACCGGTAGAGCACGCCGAATGTTGCTCACCGCGCTTGAAGGACGCTAATTGGTGATAAGCGTTCCTATAATCTTATCCTCCGTTGTTAGTTCTACCGGGTATCTTGTCGTTCACAGATTCTGCACCAGTTCCGATGTTGCGACAAAGTTCTTCGATGTGTGGCGTGTCAACCGTATCTTCTGGTCCAACCGAATGAGTTCTCAGCCAAGTGATCACCAGAGTCTCATTATCGATCCCTAGTTCCGACGCTGAGACGAGGAAGTTTCCTCGATGAGCAACATACCAGCCGTGCCTTCGAATCCAGCTGAAGAAGCGTGCAGCAACACGTTGGGCATATGGGTTATTGAAACGATCGACAGCAGTTTCAAAGTGGCCGGAATGATCGGTACTTCACCGATCAGGAATTTCAAATTGATCTTTTTGTAATGTTTAATTTAATTTAATACTTGACACTTTCATCAATTTGTTCGCAAACACCAATAATTGTGACCGTACCTTAGCATAAGATCAACTCTCTCACGCAGCATAGCAAACAACGCGGAGAGAGTTCGCATAGTTGTTTAAGTTAGCCATGTTTTAGATGGAATACATCAGTACATTGAATTAGAAGCACGGAATTTTACTTTACTCCAATAAGGTTTAATTAAGTCAAGTCCAATCAAGCAACTTATTACAAATTCATCCGAAATCTGGTTAGTTAAGTTTTGGCTAAGAGAGCGCAATCGAATCGCGTAGTGGTATTCCGTACAACAAACACCGAAAGTGCAAACTAAATCTTCCCCCGAGCGGGCGATCAGCTGTTCTTCCAGCAAGAGTCAGCGACTTAGCCCGGATTCCTGTGTTGGTTGATGCCGTCGATTGGAGACGGGAAGAAATCACTCGAATTCCGAACCCGCCCATGAACTATTTCATTAAAATAAAAAGTAGCATTTCAGCAAATCACCGTTAGTAACGTTTGTTAGTTAATTTATCGGCCTTATCGGGTAAAGTGATACATATTTAATAAGAACATGTCGAGATAATGAAACACAATAATTCGGCATTCGATATCAGCTGAACCAAATCCAACAAATTCAGTATCTTTGAATCACCAAAAGCGATCTGTTTAATTTTGTTTAGAATTTCATTATTAAATTTATAACATTTGAGTTATGCTTTTAAGAGTAGCATTCGCGCCATGCGAAAAAAAATACAATATCCCAAAGATTTCCAATCACAAATAATATAGTCCAAAACGAATGTAAATTTCTTAAACCCATCGAAGAACCCCTCGGCCATGGCAGCACTTAATGCTCCGAAACTCGAAAGTCAATGAGTCGAATGAGCCGACAGATTTCCGAATTTCCTGATCCCGCAGATTGGGAAGACCCGTCCAAAGTGGCAACATCACAAATAAGTGAAGATAGCTAGGACAACAACAACAACAAAGGAAAAAAGACTCCTAAACAACAAGGTACCAATCTCTGTTGGACAGACAGACAGACAGACAAAGACTCAACGGGAGGTCTCACACGGATTGACGAGCGCCGTTCCTATATGAATGAACTCATAAACGACCTCCGAAAGTTTGGGATTGAGGTTGGAAAAATAATCTACTCCTCCACGACATCGACAAAGAAGGGCAGGGGTTGAAATTTGTATTCAAATGCTTGAACGCGGGGAGGATGATTCCAATGAACTGACGACAACGCCATGGCAGAAGCAGCTGGGAGCAATGGACGAACCACGGAGTCTCGGAGTCAGTCCCGAAGCGCTCTGGAATGGTGTTGATAAAAATCACTCTCTGACAGTGATAAATCATTTCCGACCTGCTGCTGCTGCTGCTTTTGATGGTGAGTAACGGATTTTCCTGATTCTGGTATAAAGGCAAGGCAGGTGTGGGTGTGAGGGTGCAACGAAATTGCTGTACAATGTTTGGTCCTGAATGCAACTTTTTTCATGCTCAAGACCTTTTTGGCAAGTCATCGCGGTCAACCGAAGCTTTTTTCGTTGTTTGGCATAAACAAGAGTGATCGCCCGGCTGCAGCTTTGTTTAATCTGTTTTGATTGCAGTCGAATAAATCACGGGATTATGCAGCACTCTGATTTTTCATCGAAGTGATTGGGAAAAAAATTTAAGCTTAAGGATTAAAGAAAGAAGACTAACCTCTAATCATGTAATAACTAATCATCAGAATTTGTGTGTAAAGTGAATAAAAAAAACTAATTTGATTTTAGCAATCTGCATAATTCATCAAGAGAAAATCTCTTCTAACAGCGCAAACCATCTCCAGCAGCTATCAACTTCTTTTGATTGTTCATTTCCCTCAATCATTCGCTGGATTAGCGAACAAGTAATACGGCAACAATTTCCGTCGTCCCAAAACTCTTCAATTACTCCCCCACACTTTCACCGCAACCATCACGGCTTGTGGGATGACCCAACTTAGCAAACAGTTCCGCAAAAGTGAAGTCCTAGCTACAACCTACAAAACACAACTTTCAACCGGTAATCCATCGTCCTTAGTAGGTTCTAGTCGTCGTTCTTGTCTAAAACCGTCCTCCGTCCTTATCAACGTTCCATCAATAATATCCGTGTGGTTGGCTTTTCGTCTTGAAAAGGAGCATCCAATTTTTGGCTTGTAGCCATGGATCCATCCATCTACAGTGGGACTAAAGGCAAAACAAATGGTCCCTTGAGGCTCCAGGATAGAAATAGGGTGAACAGAAATTTTTTGAAGGTAAATTTATTTACAAAAAATATGAAAAATTCTTGGAATTATAGTAATTAAGCGTAGAGGAATAAGGTGTTTTGGGCGGACATTTATTTGTTCTTTGCTGCATGACTTAAACGAAATATCATTAAAAAAATTATAACGATATATGTCATGGTGAATGGTATAATTTATTTCATTTTCCGATGAAAAATCTTATCTTGTGGAAATAAAATTACTATTTTTTTTTACTTTCAGTCTTGCTGTTTCAAAAAAGTTATTTATGCTACAAGTTGCAAAAAATTGATACTCATCAAAATCAAGTTTTTGAACATAGAGAATCCCATTCATGTTTTTTCTTCAGAAACAAAACAGTGTCAGTTTCGAAAAGTAACACTGTTTGACACTGTTTTTAAAAATTGTTTAGAAAAGTACTACTTTAGAGCACTGTTTTTCGGTAGAAAGAGCAAGTCTTTTGGCAATCATAGCTAGATTTGAACAATTGAGATTCTAGTGTTGTTGTGTCGGAGGCTTCGGATACAATAAAATGACGTCTGCTAGACTGCGCGTGCAAGGAAAAATTGATAGTATTCTCTCGTTCTGATCTATACATCGAATCGTACTATAGCATGGTTGTATTCAATAGGTGGTTCTGAAAGTGTTGCCAACTTGGCTGGATTGTCTACGACAGAACATTCCTCTTTAACCTTAAAATTGGACAATATTGCGCAGATCAAAATCGTTCAAATAGACCGGCCGTTTGATCATACGAAGCAGTCTGGTTCGTGGTTGAGGATCTTGGGTCTTCCATTGGATGATGATTCAGCCTGACCTTCTTCCATAGAGAACAGATGTAAAAGCTTGAACAAAAAATCTTCAAAAAGGGTGTGAAAATTTAAAAGCTATCATCAGAAAAATACGTTAAAAAATTACTGGAACAGTGCCATCTGTTGCGCCGTTAAAATGTTAAAATCAACTTTCAAAGCGCTCAGTTTTCGAAACGGCGTAATCGTATATGAACTCATGTATAAGTTTACCAATATCTCAGTAAAAACGAACGGCTTTAACTTATTGCTCGAAAAATGCAATTGGAGTTTCTTTTAACATGGCCAAATTTGACTTTATTATTTTAATACTATTGCGGCAGAGAATAACTGACAACTGAGAAACAAGAAAAAAGTTAAAAAATACAAAAAAAAAACATAAACTATCGAAACACATCAACTAGACACGGCTGAAGTAGGGATGAATCATCCCAGAGGATGAAAATACCGTCCAAAAATGAAATAACTGACAACTTTTGGATCAAGCTTTCGAACTTCTTGAACGGTTATCGAAGTCAGAGGAAGCATCGGCTATGTCCAGTCAAATAAGAACATTCATGACGATCATTCTTACCCAGCTGTACTGATTCTAGGCATCTCAAAGCGGGTTCCATACACGTTTCACATTTGAACCTCATTGTTCAAAATTTAGTACTTCTTGCAAGTTTGAAGAAAATAGCGGATAAATTTTATCATATGTACATTTTTTATGCAACGTGACGAATGTGTTACTAAACTCCAATAGTGATTTTTTTTAAACATGCCAAGTAGCTGATACGACCTGTTTAAAACTGATTTAAATTTTGTAATTTTTTTTCTCAGTTTTGTTTTGATAGTTCTCTTTGGTATGTTTGGAAACATCTGTAAAGTAACCTATAAGTACTAGAACAGGCATGTCAAACTGAGGGTTTGCGGGCCGCATGCGGCCCGTGGCCTTGGTCAATGCGGCCCGCGTAGCCCCGTCTTAAATTTTCACAAAAATCCCTACTACACAGAAGTACGCTGGCTTTCCTGCCACAAAATTTTAAAAAAAATTTTTTGGCTACGAGAGGAAATAATATTATTTTTGGAAATGTAAGGTGAACCTGTTAAACATTTTTAAGCAGACGACGGGGTTCAGGATTTGGCATTTGTCGTTGATCTCACTAGCCACCTGCAAGATTTGAACTTAAAGCTTCAAGGAAAAAAAACCGTAAATGCTTCAAGCGTAAAAAACCTTCAAGCGAAGTTATGGTTATGGATCAACCATATTTCCAAAGAAAACCTTGTGCACTTCTCTACGTGTCAAGAACTGAATAGATCAAATGGGACTGCATCATTTTGTAATTACGTACTTCACCTAGAATCGTTACTAGATGCATTTAAAAGCCGTTTTCGAGACTTAAATTCATACGAGCAAGAATTTTCTTTGTTTGTGTTGCTCCCAAAAATGATGCTGATAATTTGCAACTAGAGTTGATAGAGCTGCAGTGCGATTCTTTATAAAAAGCGAAATACAAAATTTTACAGCTATTTGCCTGAACGCTACGTTGAGTTACGAAAATTTGTTGCCAGAATTTTTGCTATGTTTGCAACTAGCTATCTATGTATGTGTGCAGTTTTTTTTTTTCATAATAAAAGCTACAAAAACTCCTCATCGTTCGAGATGATCTGACAAAAGTTTATCATCAATAATGAAAGTGTCAGTGACAAATAAACTTCAACCTGATATCAGGACAATAGATATAATGCATTATAATATAAGAATGTTAAACATTAAAAGCTAATTTATTTAACGCAAAATTTCATTCCAAGTTTACTCATAACTATATTCCATTTTATTGTATCTAATCTCCGCGAAACTAATATGTTATGTTTTCTAGCTGATTTTGGCTGTGACCCTCTACGTCATAGAAAATTTTTTTATGCGGCCCGCACACTTAAACGAGTTTGACATGCCTGTACTAGAAGATTATGTTTGTAAGGAGTGCATTTATTGCAGTGTACATATTCATAACGCACGCTAGCACAAACCTCCGTCCAGTATGTTTTATATAGTCATCTCTTATTTTGCCCGCGTCTCTCTCCCTCTCTCGCACTCGTATGGATCGTCGTCATACGCCCAGCATCGAACGGGCAGTCAGTTTTGCTAAGAGCTTCTCGACAGTCAGAGACGGCAGTTTTGCTACGAGCAACTCCACAGACGTAAAGCTAACGTTGCGCAGGCCTTCAGATATAGAGATTGGTTAGCAAACGGACACGTATATCGTGCCGGAGATCCTGGATTTTACATTGGCGATCCTGCCAGGAGGCTAAACATAGTTTTGTGTTCTCCTAAACTCAGATAATAAATGAACTTTATGAAGATTTTTGTGAAAAAAGTTGCATCAAAAGTGGCGGCCATTTTAAAAAAACAGCAATCCGAAAACTAGTGGTGGAAAAGGATGGATCATTGCTCAACAAAATACGTTTCATATTACGTGCGTTTGCTCTCCTAAAAGCGGAAAAGGTGAGTTATAAATTATTTTGGGGTAATGAAAATGGTTGGTTCTGACTTGGCTGAGTATGCCAACTCTTAAGTGTTTCTATTAGGCAAGAAACGAAAGTTTAGATCTGTTGTTGTTGGTGTTGAAGGGTTTTTTTTAAACTGTAACTTTCATCCTTGCTTATTTATTGATCCTCTCAGGGAAATCAGTTTCTCTGAAGCTACGTTAGTTGAATAAAACAGGCGAGTAAGCCAGCCAAATTTCATTTTCTATTAGGCGAGTATAAGAGCTGAATTCAAATTTCAGTTAGGTGAGTACGCCAGAGAGAAACAGGCCAGTACGCCAGCTAAAAATTAAAGTCTTAATAAGGCGAGTACGCCAGCTATCTAAAATGAGGCGACTACGCCAGCTAACTAACACCAGGCGAGTACGCCAGCTAACTTACACAAGGCGAGTACGCCAGCTAACTTACATAAGGCGAGTACGCCAGCTTACTAAAATAAAGCGAGTACGCCAGCTAACTGAAATAAGGCGAGTACGCCAGCTAACTAACACAAGGCGAGTACGCCAGCTAACTAAAATAAGGCGAGTACGCCAGCTAACTAACACAAGGCGAGTACGCCAGCTAACTAAAATAAGGCGAGTACGCCAGCTAACTAACACAAGGCGAGTACGCCAGCTAACTAACACAAGGCGAGTACGCCAGCTAACTAAACCAGGCGAGTACGCCAGCTAACTAAAACCAGGCGAGTACGCCAGCTAACTAACACCAGGCGAGTACGCCAGCTAACTTACACAAGGCGAGTATGCCAGCTAACTAAAATAAGGCGAGTACGCCAGCTAACTAACACAAGGCGAGTACGCCAGCTTTTTAACACAAGGCGAGTTCGCCAGCTAACTAAAACCAGGCGAGTACGCCAGCTTAATTAATAATTCAATAAGATATTTGAATGAGATATTCAATTCAATGGATCTCTTTAAAGGAAATTTTCTTCCATTGAGATCCTTATCGTAATCTTGTTTAATTATAGCATACATTTCCTCGCAGTAAATAATAAACTTTTGTGTTCTCAGCATGATTAAAATTTTGTTCGCGTTGAAGTTTCTTTGTTTTGCTACCAGACGTGCTGAGAACAGTAGCGTCCATTACCAGGGGGCTCAATTGAGCCTTTTGGTGTGGGGGAGTGTGGTGGGCCGCTACAAAAAATAATAATAAAAAAAAAAAAAATTGATTTTTAAACAAGCCAGTGCCAAAGCTAGAATCTATCCCAAGCAACAATTTAAATTCCAAAAGGTTTTGTATGCCAGCGATAGTGTTTTATAAAAGATTAGTAAAATATTCATTGCCTTCGAGTGTATTTTAATAAGAACGCTATATAAATGTCCTTCCAGACAGCTACAAAACCTTTATACAACTTTTTATAAAAATCATAATTCAAGTTTTTTTTGAGGTTCTCTATAAGTGTTTCCCAGGGTTTTATAAAGCAATTTAAATACTTCTGAATAAAACCATAAAATTGTACTTGTAGTTGACTCGTCAAAATACAAATTTACTATCAAAAGCCCTTTCATACCCCTTTTTAGAGTGAAAAGCCTGTGGCAAAACCCAAAAGTTTTGATGACAGTGTATACTCTTGTTAATGACTTTGTGAAGACAAGATAATGACAGGAGGAACGAAATGTAAACAAACTTGTATTATGAGAAATCCTATTGGACTCGTTAAAATACAAATTGTCTATCAAAAATCCCTTAAATACTCCTTTTTAGAACAAAAAGCCTGTGACAAAACCCAAAAGTTTTAATAAAAGCAATTTACTCTTGGCAATGACTTCATAAAGACCAAATAAAGACAGGAGGAACGAAATGTAAACAAACTGCTCGAATATTTTCAAATTGTGGTTTTTTCATTGCGTTGTGAATCGCTGTGCTTTAAAATATACAAAATCTTTTGTAAAACTCCTGCTCCAGGCTACGGAAGATAAAAATATGGGTAAGTTTGGTGATATTGTCAATAAAGAACTGAAAAGCTTAGCGCAAATGTTGATATGCTTCGTTTATTTCCACCTTCGTCATTTATCATAGAAGTAAGCACATCAAAATTCCATGATTTGTTTTTTTTTTCTTTTGGCTGACAGGTTATTACGATTGTTTGTGATGTACAAAATATTATGCAATCTTTATGCTCAAAGTACCTGAGGTCCACATTCTGAAAATTTTGGTGGATAGGATCGCAGTGAACGGAACAGTGCAAAACAATCGGTGATGGGTCCTGTTATTTGCAGCCCCGCCGGGCGGAGCTTTAAAATGCTTCTACGTAGAACATATAACGGAATTGATTTCGGATCCTCAACTGCTGTTTCATGCAAGGAATTCTTTTATCAACGTGAAGAAATAAATATTTACTGATTAAAAGAATCATAAAAAGTTTTTTTTTAATCTGTCTAAAAATTTTGGTCTGAGAAAATTCCGTGTTGATTGATGGGTTATATGAAAAGCAAAATTGATTTGATAAAGTAAAATTGCTCCTTAAAATACTTTCTTCAAGAAGATCCTGATTTATAAATGCTTCTTATAAATCAATAAGGTTTTTAGATGAATCGCCATTTTAAATGGAAAAATTTAAATTTGGAATATGTTTCTACTGATTCAAGTGAATAAATTACGGGAAAAAGTTTCGTATCATAAAACACAATCGAAGCGCGCATTTTATTGGCTAGTTTTGTTTAAAACTGTTCGAAATTTTTTCAAGCGCATTGATTTTTGATATCTGTTCAGCTTAAACAATAATATTTCAATCATATACAAATCTTGACGAATCAATAATAAATTCAAACAGCAAAAAACTCCCAACACTTTCAACACAATGTTTTTGATTTTATAAAATACTTTTCAAGCCAATGAGACGGAATAGGGAAGAAGTCAAAAATTATTCATGGCGAATGTTATCTAGAATAACTCCTAATGAAGTCTTTTTAAAACTCGAAGGGTTTATAAGTGATTTGTATTTCGCTCTTCACAACCTCCCGTAGATGGGCCTTTTTACACTTATAATCGTTTTATAAGTGTTTTTAAGTGTTTTACAAAACTTAGTATTGGTTTATTACGAAGTTTTATAGCACCCTTGTAGGTTATTAGAAAACTAAAATTGTTGCTTGGGTATGTTTCAATAAAACGAGCTGAAACTCAAATCTAGGCTAACACGCCAAAACCTAAGACAAACAAGAAAAATACGCCAGTTAAGATTTAGGTTTCATTGAGGCGTGTACGTCGGTTCAAGTCGTGTCAGAAAGCTATGTCAGCTTAAGTTCGTTTTAAAATTAGGTTGGTATGGTACCCAACATTCAAATATAAAAACGGAAAGTTAAACTCAAATCCAAATCGCCAGCCTAGTTGAACTCGCCAGCTAACATTAAATTAATGTAGGGATCGAGTACGCCACCGTTAAGTCCAATCCTCAAATTTTCAGTTTAGAACACCTCGGCGTACCCCCAACAGTAAGTGAAATATCAATTGCAATGGAACAAAAATGTGACCCATAAGAAACGCCAGCACACTTCTTATGTATTCAAAGCCTTGTGAATGTGAAGAGAGCTCGAATCGTCGCAAGTATGTTTAAGTCCTGCTCTCTATAGCTTAGCTACAGCTGGTGAAAGAGTACACATTTATTCCTCAATTTATAATCTTGTACCACATGACAATACTTATAGAATCTCATTTCAGTTCATTTTGTGGCACGGTTTATGTAGGGGAGAATGAGGATACTTGATCCCTGGGGATACTTGATTCCTTAGCTATATCTCGAAACTGGAATGTCTTACAAAGATCAAATGTTTTAGAAAAATGTGCCAAAATGAGCAAAACAACAATGCTTGTAGTTTAAAAATTTTTAACAAAATAATTGTTTGAGTAATTGAACTTTGTTTGAAAAATTTCACAAAATGTAACTTGAAGATCTTTTTTCATCACTTTAAAATGATCCTTACATGGGGAAATTATGAAAAAAATATTTGTTCCAATGTTTCAATCGTTCGAGCGTAAAATGAACTTCATAATGCCATACTTTCAAAGCAATGGAAAACTCTCAACTTTTTTAAGAAAAAGTTTTCTAAAATGTTGATTATGGGTACAATTGATCCCCTAGATTTGGGTACAATTGATCCCCCTTCCAAACGGCATATTCTTCTTCTGAATTGATTTTTATGATTGCTGATTTCGAAATCACTAATATTTATCCACAAACTAATATTTATCAAACAATTTTCTGAAGAAAAGAGCAAAAATAATTAATTTTCTCTTAATTATAAAAAATAGCGCCTTTAAGTATGCAATGTTATTAGCGTTGAGAAAAAGTAATAGAATTTTCTTCTAATGTCTGCTATAAATTGTGAATTGAGAACAAACGTAACCAAAATAGTCAATTAACATTCTATCTTGGGGTTTTGTTTGATTTTTATACAAGGATTAGGGCTTCCTGAATAAAAGATCAAGTCTCCTTCAATAGGGGATCAAGTCTCCCCTAACTTCAGAAAAATCGCAATTTTTTTTACTCCCACGAAAATGCTTCTAGTTCATGAACGGGTTCAAGTATCGTTCTAATTTTTGGAGCATAGAAACTTGAAGTTATAAGCTGTCAGAAAATGTCAAAGACGGCGAGTTGCTAAATTTTTCCAAAAAGATATGGTGAAAATAAGAAAAGGGGATCAAGTATCCCCACTCTCCCCTATAGAATCATCAATCCTTGGCGTTCAATCACCGGTGGCTTCTATATCCTGGATGGTGTACAGGAAGAAGTTCTTGGTCCAGCGTAGAATTCTCAATTTGTCGACCAAAGTCCTAACCTCAAAGCCTAGTCAGCATTCAGCATTAAGTTTCAATCGAACAGGGGCAGCAGTTTTTTTTTCAGTGTCACCCTGGTACTTTCGTACAGTTGCCTAGAGTCCATGCGCATGCCGAAAGACGATCGGACGTTGATGGACAGATTGTTGGTCGTTTTGTTGACATGGCTGTCAACAGCAGGGCTTGCTGGATTACATCGTAGGCTAAGTCCTCGAGGACGGAGGTGTCAGCTTTCAGTGTTTTCACGGTGGCAGGGTCCGGTGGTAGGTCTGCTACCTGGTGACATGTCGACCGGATGCGGTTTTTCTGTCACAAAGAGCTTTCCATTTGCGTATATTTAAGCCTCGACCTTTTGCTCGATAACTTTATAAAAGATGCGATGTTCTCTCCGAATGTCGACGTCACCGTTGCGCAGAATGTACTTCCCGTAGGAAACGTCTGTTATGTTCAGGCAGATATCACAAGTCAGCTCTAGTTCTTCCATACTATTATGTTGGTGCATCTTTCGTTCTAGTTTTGAGAAAAATCTCGATACCGAACGTGATCCAGTAACAGCAAAAGCAAACAAAGCCTCGGTATAATAGTAATTTGTTAAACACCAATTGAGTATTCACGATTTGGCTACCGTTCAAGAAAACTAGATTGCACTTTAGTATTAGTATGAGGTAACTCTTCAATCAAAGGTAGCATCTGATTAAATGAAGAATCCAGAAAAATTGCATATTGGTAAAAGTGTTGAGTTACCCAATGAATTGATTTACAAATCACATCTTACCCGCTTTAAGTTACGGCCAGTGTGGGCCAATAAGATATGTGGTCTTGAAGTCGAGAACAAATGGAACGATGCGATCCCAAGCTGTTTTTTTTGGCAAAACTATAGTGGCTTGTAAAAATAGTCGCGCCTCTTTATAATGAATGCATAAGTAGCATTGAAGAGCGTGGATGACGAAGGTGATGGTGGGCAGCACAGAATACTAGAAGATAGAAGGAAAAGTTGAAGTGGCAGTGGAAGGTTCATAATCAATGTCATCTACCTGCACCTAGATTATCTAGATTGAGCACTGAAAAAGCTGAGAGTTGCCGGCAGTGCTCAAAACTGTTGACATGCTTGGATGAAAGTGAAATAATTTTTCTTTCAATGTCAACGTTTCACGTTTCCATCATTGCGCCCAATCAGTCAAAATAGTAATCTGTGACTGACTGTCGAAAAAAGTCACTTCAATTTCTTCCTCGTGAATGTGAACTTTTGAAAAACTCAGTCATCTAAGTTCGGAAATCATGAAAGAGTTGAAATTGCAAACAACGCATGATTTTTTTTGGGATTTTAACGCCTGGGCGTTTTTATCCCCTACAAACATTGCATGACGGGAATCTTCATTATTTTTCTTTCAGGTCATATTCTATTAAAAAAGTATTAAGGAGACCAATGAAAATCATCTTTTTAAAAGGCATTTTATCATTCGGACACGCCTAGCCATGCAGGGGAAGGGTAGTCACGTTAAGTTGATTTAGCAAACGTCCACACGGCATTGCTAAGAGTCCAGAAGATTTTTTTTAGTTGTTTGGTAGTACACAAAGTACAGCCAATCATGGAAAGTCCAATTGGTCTGATTGAATGTTTGTTTACTGTCACAAATTTGTGGATTGAATGACTGTGGAGTGAATGACGAAAGAAAAAAATGTACTCACTGTCATTATGAAGTTCGTCTATGCTAACATGATTTTATTTCATTGTCTTTCGAAACACGTGGGAATGAAATTTATTTTCTCTCATTCATGCCCTACTGCGGTCAACGAAAATGATTTCTTCGAGCTCTGGTTGCCGGTATGCTTGCCCAATCTTTCTGTTTTATCAAATTTACCTTTTCAAACAAAGGTTTTCGGTTTGAAGAAACTCGTTTTGAGGTTGCAAGTTTTGTTGTGCCCTGTATGCTTTGAACGACCCCCTGTTTGTTTAGAAAAATGTTGACATTTACTCACGGTTGACGCAGAGAACGCAAATATTAAAGTAATTCTCCTCAGTGTGCGGTACACGGTTAAATTATTCTCGTCTTGGAAAATTTAATTTTTAATCATTTAAAAACTTTAATTAACTTTAGTGCTGAATACCAAAATACGTTGAATGCTTATTTTAC
Organism: Uranotaenia lowii; assembly: GCF_029784155.1. Taxonomy (NCBI): domain Eukaryota; kingdom Metazoa; phylum Arthropoda; class Insecta; order Diptera; family Culicidae; genus Uranotaenia; species Uranotaenia lowii. The sequence goes on along the minus strand of NC_073691.1, from coordinate 50,373,147 downwards.
ATTATTCACTTGTATTTCAACCAACGTGGCCTTTAAACACATAGTTCTTGCAGCAATGCATTTTAATGTCATTGTAAAGAAAATGATAGTTCGAAAGTTTATCGTTTTGTTTTTCGGGGGAAAAGGGGAAAGTTGTTGAAAGTTAAATAATTGTAGTCAAGGTTTTTGGAAACACGAGGTTCTCCGACTTTAACAGTAAGTAGACGAGGAGTGAGCGGGACTCTCAATGAGTTTGTTTACAAACATTAGATTATTTGCTTAGCTTTTATGTGGTTTGTTGGTAAACAAACTCCATGAGTTCCCCAGTGGCATAGCCTTAATAGCCAAAATGGCTGAATCGGGAATTTGATATTCGGTAACACCTCTTGTATATACACACACCTTGGTTGTAGTAGTCAACATATAAAATTATGAGGTTTAGATGCGATATTCCAATAATCATTGTGCAGTAACCGTTCAGAATAAGTACTAAGATAACGACAATAAATGCATAGGTTTTTATTGGCACAGTTTGAGTATTTTTTTTCTGTTTTTTTTTTATTGAGTAGAGGGAGAATGTAAGGAGTGCATTTATTGCAGTGTACATATTCATAACGCACGCTAGCACAAACCTCCGTCCAGTATGTTTTATATAGTCATCTCTTATTTTGCCCGCGTCTCTCTCCCTCTCTCGCACTCGTATGGATCGTCGTCATACGCCCAGCATCGAACGGGCAGTCAGTTTTGCTAAGAGCTTCTCGACAGTCAGAGACGGCAGTTTTGCTACGAGCAACTCCACAGACGTAAAGCTAACGTTGCGCAGGCCTTCAGATATAGAGATTGGTTAGCAAACGGACACGTATATTGTGCCTGAGATCCTGGATTTTACAATGTTCTGTAGGAAACGGATCAACAAAATCTGCGGCGATGTGTGTCCATGGCTAATTTAGCATTTCCTTAGTACGTTATGGTTCAGGTGGATCGAAACTTGACACCAGAATACGAGTCTTGCATTTTTACGATTTCCTCTACATTTTTATCTAATTGTGGCCACCAAACTTTTTGTCTGAGACTTTGTTTCATAACTACCATTCCCGGAACAACAAATTTCGGATGGAAATCGGCAAAGACCCACGCGACGAAAAGGGACTAGCGATTGGAAACTTGGAACATGGAACTGCCGATCTCTAAATTTTGTGGGCAGTACCCACGTGCTCTCCAACGAATTGAAGAGCCGCAAATTCGACATCGTAGCGCTGCAGGAGGTATGCTGGAAGGGCTCCACGGTACGAACGTATCCAGATGGTCGTACCATCTACCAGAGCTGCGGCAACACACACGAGCTTGGAACAGCTTTTATAGTGATGGGAAAGATGCAAAAGCGCGTGATCGGGTGGTGGCCGATCAACTCACGAATGTGCCGGTTGAGAATCAAGGGCCGGTTCTTCAACATCAGCATCATCAACGTGCACAGCCCTCACCTCGGAAGTACCGGTGACGACAAAGACGAATTCTACGCGCAGCTGGAGCGTGAATACGACCGTTGCCCAAAACATGATATCAAGATCGTCATCGGGGATTTCAATGCTCAGCTCGGCCAGGAGGAGGAATTTAAACCGACAATTGGAAGGTTCAGCGCGCACCAGCTGACCAACGAAAACGGCCTCAGACTCATTGATTTCGCCGCCTCCAAACGAATGGCCGTACGTAGTACCTTTTTTCAGCACCGCCTCCCACACAAGTACACCTGGAGATCACCGTACCAAACTCAATCACAGATCGACCACGTTTTGATCGACAGCCGGCACTTTTCGGACATCATCGACGTCAGATCCTGTCGGGGCGCCAACATCGAGTCGGACCATTATCTGGTGATGGTGAAGATGCGCCCAAAACTCTCCGTAGTGAACAACAAGCGAAACCGGCGCCCGCCTCGGTTAAACATCGCGCGACTGAAGCAACCTGAGGTCGCGGCAGACTACGCGCAATCGGTCGAAGCAGCGCTGCCGGCAGAGGGCGAGCTTGACGAAGCCCCTCTCGAGGACTGTTGGGATACCATCAAAACAGCCATCAACAGTGCTGCGGAGAACGTCATCGGTTATGTGGAGCGATCTCGACGGAACGACTGGTTCGACGAGGAGTGTAGGAGGGTGATGGACGAAGAGAATGCCGCGCGGGCGGCAGTAGTGCAAAGAGGCACCCGTCGAAATGTGGAAAATCACCGACAGCGGAAGAGGCAGCGAGTCCGACTTTTCCAGGAGAAAAAGCGCCGCCTGGAGGAGGAGGAGCTCGAGGAGCTGGAGCAGCTGCATCGTTCCCAAGAAACACGAAAGTTCTATCAGAAACTCAACGCATCCCGCAAAGGCTTCGTGCCGCAAGCCGAAATGTGCCGGGATAAGGACGGGGGTATCCTGACGGACAATCGTGAGGTGATCAAAAGGTGGAAGCAGCACTTCGATGAACACCTGAACGGCGCACATGCAGGAGATCAAGACGGTGGGGGAAGGTACATCGCCGGCGTAGCCAACGACGAAGAGGAGCCACTCCCAACGATGAGTGAAGTTAAGGAAGCCATTCGCCAGCTGAATAGAAACAAGTCGGCTGGGAAGGATGGCATCGCAGCTGAACTCATCAAAATGGGCCCGGACAGGTTGGCCGACTGCCTACACCGGTTGATAGTCCGGATCTGGGACATAGAACAGCTACCGGAGGAGTGGAAGGAGGGGGTAATATGCCCCATCTACAAGAAGGGCGACAAATTGGACTGTGAGAACTACCGAGCGATCACTGTCCTCAATGCCGCCTACAAAGTGTTGTCCCGAATCCTACTCCGCCGCCTCACGCCACAAGCAAACAGATTCGTGGGAAGTCATCAGGCCGGCTTCATGGAGGGACGGTCTACGACGGACCAGATATTCACATTACGGCAAATCCTCCAAAAATGCCGTGAACACCAAGTCCCTACGCATCATCTATTCATCGACTTCAAAGCCGCATACGACACGATCGACCGTAACGAGCTATGGAAAATCATGGACGAGAACGGCTTTTCCGGGAAGCTGATCAGACTGATCAAGGCGACGATGGATGGAACGCAGTGCTGTGTGCGGATTTCGGGTGAATTGTCGAGTTCATTCGAATCGCGCAGGGGGCTTCGACAAGGTGATGGTCTATCTTGCATGATGTTCAACGTGGCGCTAGAAGCTGTTATTCGACAAGCGGTGGGCGAAATGCGGGGCACGATTTTCAACATATCCAGTCAACTTATCTGCTTTGCCGATGACATTGATATAGTCGGCAGATCTACCGCAAACTGAAACGCGAAGCAGGAAGGATTGGGTTGATGATTAATACGTCCAAGACGAAGTACATGCTGGCCTGCGGATCCGAGACCGACCGAACCCGCTTGTCCAGTAATAACAAGGTCATGATCGACGGCGACGAGCTGGAGATAGTCGAAGACTTTGTCTATCTCGGCTCACTGGTGACCGCAGACAATGACACCAGCCGTGAGATCCGGAGGCGAATTATCAGCGGAAGTCGTGCCTACTATGGACTCCACAAGCAACTGCGGTCGAGAAGACTTTGCCCTCGTACGAAGTGTAACCTGTATATGACGCTTATTAGACCGGTTGTTCTCTACGGGCACGAGACATGGATATTGCTCGAGGAGGACCTGCGTACACTCGGAGTATTCGAGCGACGAGTGTTAAGAACCATCTTTGGCGGCGTACAGGAGAACGGAGTGTGGAGGCGAAGGATGAACCACGAGCTCGCGCGACTCTACGGCGAACCCAGTATCCAGAAGGTGGTGAAAGCTGGCCGGATACGCTGGGCTGGACATGTTGCGAGAATGCCGGACGACTGTCCTGCAAAACAGGTGTTCGCTACGAATCCGGTAGGAACAAGACGAGCGGGGGCGCAACGAGCGAGGTGGTTAGACCAAGTGGAGCGTGATCTGGCGAACGTGGGGTGCCCGAGAAATTGGAGAACGGTTGCTATGAACCGAGTGAATTTTAGGAATTATGTTCGTCAAGTTATGTCGTGAGACGGAATACTATGTAAATAAAAATAAATACCATTCCCGGATGAGTCTCGTGCGCTATTTCCAGAATCTTCTGTCAAAGTGCTTAGGGAATGATCAGCCTGTCCCTTCGTAGAAACAAACTTCCTGAGCCACTTAGTTCTAATTCAAATGGTTTGAATTCCCGGAAGTTTTCGGTCCATACTCCAGTTTTCAAATATTTTCTCAGCTCTTCAAACTGTAGATCATTTGCCTACGAAGATTCTACTTCCTGAACTGATATTGCATCGGTATCTCATCAAGGTTGAAGCATGGATCATCCAAAATCTGGACGTACTGTTTATTATACCATAGCACTCCGCGGAAGCCGCGAGACGAAAATTAATTTTGGACACCTACGTCAAAAATCCATCGTGGTAGGGTTCAAAAATCACGAAATCTGTAAAGATGGTCAAATCGACCGTCTGTAGAGTTCTCAAACGTTTCCGTGAGATGCATACTATCGATCAGCAGGTTCATACCAAGCGTTATAGTGGATCTAAGGATAGGAAACTGCATTTGAAGGTGTTGAGCACGATCAAGGTAAACCCAGGGCAGTCGGACTATGACATCGTCAAGAAGGATTCATCTGCGAGAAAGAATACAAACTTATCGGGCCAGTAATCAACCAAACCGGACATTGAAGAAGAATGTAGAAGCCAAAGGACGGGCCCGGGAGTTATACAACAAGGTTCTCACGAAGTACGACGGATGCATCCTCATGGATGACGAAACGTACGTGAACATGGATTTTTGGCGGTTTCCTGGCCAAAAATTTTACAAAGCCACTGGTCGGGGTGATGTCCCCGCCAAGTTCAGATTCGTTTTTACCGATAAGTTGGCAAGAAAGTGTTTGATCTGGCACGGTATTTGCAGCTGCGGACGAAAAACCCCGGATTTTTTTGTGAAAAACAAGACCATGGACTCCGAAATGTACAAGGAGGAGTGCCTGAAAAACGTTTTTTCGTACATTAGATTTCACAAAGGACTAGTAAAGTTTTCGCCAGCTTTGGCAAGCTGCCACTACAGCAAAGAGGTACTAAAGTGGTATCGGACCAACGGGTGGATTTTGTCGAAAAGGACATCAACCCACTCAACTGCCCTCAATTCCGCCCTATCGAAAACTTTTGGGCAATTCTCAAGCAGAACATGAAGGAGTATGGGAGGACGACTCGGGATGCAACAAAGATGAATGGATTGTGGAACAAAATGGCCGCTGAGGTCGGTGATTAGGGTGTCCAAACTATGATGAGTGGTACTCGACGAAAAGTTCGAAATTTCATCAAAACAACATAGGATTTTTTTTATTTTTCCTTTAAAGTGCAATAGAAACCCTACATTTAAAGTACAAAACATTTTTATTTCGTTTACATAGCTCCGAGATAGACCCTTTTTAATGCGTCCAGAATTTGCGTGATCCATGCTTTAGCATGGCCAGGAATGTGGATCACTTCAAAATTATTCGCCTGTAAGTGCATCGCCCACCTCTTTATTCTGGCACATGGTTTGAATAAAAATTGAAGAGGTTTACAGTCTGTGATTTGTTTAAACAGAGTACCAAGAAGGTATTGCTGAAATTCATTTACAGCCCATACCAAGGCAAGAGCTTCTCTTTCGGTTTGGAAATACCTTTTCCTCGTTTCATTTTTGGAATTTTTCTGTAGGAGTATTGCTCCTAAACCTGGACATGCATTTGCTACAACCATAACTTCTTCCTTAGGGTCAAAATATCCCAAAAATTAGAATTGCATACCAGTTCTTTAATTTCATTGAATGCTTTATGATACTTTTCCAGCCATTGATTTTTTCCGCCTGTTTTCAAAAATTTTAGCAATGCGTCTGTTTCATCTGCTAAACGTGGTTTAAACCGTTAAATATTTGTCACTAAGCCAGAATAGCTTCGTAATTAAGAGATGTTATTCATTGCGCGAAATGATTTTACTGCCTCCAGAAAGCTCATACCCCAGAAACTCAATCTTTGGAACATTATATATGCACTTTCCTTCATTCAACATTAAACCATACTCTTTCAGTCGTTGTAACAAGCAGTGTTCCGAAAATCAATCAAAACAAACACTCAGGATGCGTTTCTTGTTGGAAACATTCTGATTGTATAATGGGATATCGCCTCTCGCAACTGCTTCGTCTGACTGGTATGCAATCTCGATCAGCGCTCCACTCAGCAATGCAAACCGAGTCGCATCATTCAGAATCATCGGTTTTGCAAACATTGCCTATCGGAGATGAGTGCGATACAAACTGATCCATTCCGAATGTTGCTCACTCAGTATCTGCCTTACTTATTTGTAATTCAGAATTTTTTTTTTCGCAGAAAGAGGAAAATCAAACGGTTGTGCGGGACACCATAGATTCTCAGTTATTTTAACGTAACGGACAACAATTTAATAAGAGAACTTGGTAAAATTTAAAACACGGCGGAAGTGAACATTTGTCCCTCACAAACACAACTGCATTTTGATTTTGTCAAACTGATGTTAAAAACCTTATGAAAATTAAAAAAAAAATATCAATTTGCTTGCTTAAAATCATGCAACATTCGCTACTGATCGGATTCTTGTATCACTCACTCACTGTCTGAACCATTCACTCCTGATCGAAGACCAACATTATTCGCCGTATGAATCGCGCATTGGTGAGATTCCAATTTGATGATGGTGCTGCACTGTTTTGACAGCAAGCATTATGCGAGGTGATCTGTATTTAAGCATTTGGAATTGAACGATCGATGATCGGAAAGATCCAGTAGCAATCAATAACAAAACCCGACCGCTGTACGTTCAGTAGCGAAGTGCAATCAGAAACATTCATTGAAAATGAGTGATTTTCGGAACACTGGTAACAAGCGATCGAGACGTTGATCATGCTGTATTCTTGATTTCTACTTGTTACAAGAATATCATCCAGATATACCGTATCCCCGTGTAAACCGCTACCCCGGATTCCATCACCTTTTGAAATAGCTCCGGGGCACAACAAATTCCAGACATGAGTCGTTTGAATCTGAAAAGACCTTGCTTTGTAATGAATGACGTTATCTCTCATGAATTCTCAGCTATTTCAACCTGATGATACCTACCTACATACCTAAGGGTCCGGCGCCGATTGACCGACGCATAGGGCTGAGATAAAAGATCTCCACTGCTGGCGATCCGGAGCCAGCGTCTTCATTTGCTGCGAGCCAAGGTTCTCGTCAACTGTGCGGATTTCAGTGGCTAAACTACGCCGCCACGAGCTTTTGGTCCTGCCTTTTCTTTGATGCCCATCTGCATTCCAGTCAAGCGCCTCTCTGCAAATCTCGTTTTCATCTTTTCACAGCGTGCCCAATCTATCTCCTCTTACGCTCTCGAATCTCGATTTCAAGCGCCTGTTAATTACACCGATGATGAAGTTCCACGTTTGAGATCCAGTTGCCAGGCCACCAAGCGCGGATGATGTTCCGCACACAGCGGTTCACAAAAACTTGCAGTTTTCGCGTCGTCGCGTCGCATATGTGCACCAAGTTTCACACCCGTACAACAATACGGATTAGACGTTTGAGTTGAAGATTTGGATCTTAGTTCGTAGCGATGTTTCGGAGACTCGCAAACGCAAAGCGGGCTTTTCTGATCCGGGTTTCGATGTCCTTCTTGGTACCACCATCAGGTGTTATCTGGCTACCAAGATACTGGAAGCACTCCACTGTCTCAACCTGTTTTCCAGCAACCACGAGATTGGAACGATTTTCTGTGTTGATTTCCATTGACATCTTTCTGACATTGATTTTGAGACCTGCTACCTTGGAGCTTTCAGGGAGGTCGTCGAGTCTGCTGATGTCAGAATCTCATCCATTACGATTAGAAACAGTAGCGGGGGTAAGATATATCTCTGTCTCACTCCAGCAGTAACCGGGATTGATTCGGACAAGACACCTTCGTGCAAGACCTTGCACGAAAATGTCTCGTACTGTGCTTCGATGAGATGGATTTGTTCCTCTGGGACTCCTCATCGCCTTAAAGTCGCCCAGATGTTTTCGTTGTTCAGTCAGACGAATGCTTTTTCGAAATCAACGAACACCATCAGAAGTGATGTGGTCCACACATGATTTTCCGGATTGGAACCCAGTTTTTTGCCGTCGGAGCGTTGCATCGATTTTCTCCTGGATCCTGTTCAAGTTCACTTTGAAAAGTACTTTGAGGGTTGTACAGATCAACGTTATTCCACGCCAGTTACAACACCCTGTCAAGTCTCCTCCTAAGAGACCTTCACAAGGATACCCTGTATCCAGTCGGCCGGGAATATTGCAGTATCCCAGATGTCAACGGAGAGACGGTGCAACATTTGTGCTGACAATGCAGAGTTGGCTTCCAGCATTTCAGCAGGGATGCAATCGATCCCAGGCGCTTAGTTGGATTTCATGTCTTTGATTGCTGCTTTCATTTCAGCAAGCGAGGATGCTTCCGAGTTGACTAAATCAATGCAACTCACTGTTGGTGCTTCGAGCTGCGTGTTCTGTTGGCCATCGCTATTTGTTACTCGAAAAAGTTGTTCGAAATGCTTAGTCCAACGTTTGAGGTGACCTGTTCGATCTGTCAACAGCTGACCTGCTCGGTCTTTCAGCGGCATCCCTGCATTAGTCCTTGCACCACTAAGGAGGCGTGAAATGTCATAAAGTAATCGGATATCTCCATTGGCGCCGGCTCTCTTAGCCTCTTCGGCTATGGAGTTTGTCTTGGCTCTATAGTCTCGTCGACAAGCTTGTTTAATGCCTTTTTCAGCTCCGCATATCGTAAGCGGGCAGTTGCTTTGGCTTACCCGGTACATGCCTGCTCAATTCTAACTTTCGCCTTTCTCCGATCATCGACCATCCTCCAAGTTTCATCCGACATCAATTCACTTCTTCTTCCGCAAACTTTACCGAGAGTACCATGGCTCGTCGTGATAAAGGCATTTTTGATTCTACACCACTGTTATTCGACTGTTCAGTCTGTCGGCATTTCCGAGGCTCGGGATTCTAGCTGTTCACCTCTTGATTCTCCAACTGGAGGATTCCTCGAGCAGACACGCGCAACACTCCGTCGTATCTCACCAAGGACGAGGTGATGGTCAGATGCAATGTCTGCGCATGGTTTGTTGCGGACATCAAGAAGGCTCTTTCTCCATTTCCGGCTGATGCAGGTGTGGTCTATTTGATTTTTTGTTAGACCATTTCGGGATACCCAAGTGACCTTATGTGCTGGTCGATGGGGGAAGTGCGATCCACCGATCACCATGGTGTTGTTGCCATAAAATTCTATTAAAAGCTCTCCGTTTTCGCTCATCTGTCCTAGGCCATAGGCCCCATGATACGCTCAAGATCCTGATTGTCGGAGCCAATTTTTGAATGTCACCCTTCGGAATTTACTTTTTTGGTTAAAAACTTCCTAAGATCAGTTGAACTTGTAGATTGAGTTAAAATTCAAAGATACAGTTTAAAGAGTTTTACATCGGTAACCCTATCATTTTACCTTCTAAGAACAAGCAACTATCCCGTGGTCCTGCAAATCGGTGCAGCGAGCCAAGGAGCGAGCACTTGCTGCGCTGCAATACATCAGTACAAAAACGAGCGGTTGGTTCGACACATTTGCATAATTTATTCAAGGATTTACCGCATACAACTTCAATATTAAATTATCAGAAAGATCCATCAGCGAGCCACCGATTTCCTTGTCTATATCCAACCGGTGTGTGTGTGTGTGTGTGTGTGTGTGTGTGTGTGTGTGTGTGTGTGTGTGTGTGTGTGTGTGTGTGTGTGTGTGTGTGTGTGTGTGTGTGTGTGTGTGTGTGTGTGTGTGTGTGTGTGTGTGTGTGTGTGTGTGTGTGTGTGTGTGTGTGTGTGTGTGTGTGTGTGTGTGTGTGTGTGTGTGTGTGTGTGTGTGTGTGTGTGTGTGTGTGTGTGTGTGTGTGTGTGTGTGTGTGTGTGTGTGTGTGTGTGGCGTTGTGTCGGGTAATGGAAACTCAAGGATCCCTGGAGCAGGAAATGGAGAAACATTCCCGAGACAAGCCAACCGAGTCTTTGGCCACGATAATGTTACCGGATTTTTTTCCCCAGCTTCTTTTCTGTTTCTGATCTCAAGGATGCTGGAAATTGATAGAAAATGCAACCTCCTCCCACCCATCGATGTTTTTCACCTAAACGAACTGGCTTCTGGCGAACTGGAATCGGATCAGCGAGTCCCGGGAAATTTTCGGTTCGGTTCAGGAGAAATTGAAGATGACTGACTGAAGACTGACGACTGACTGTTTACCTTTCCGCTTGCGTTGCTACATTGCCCGGGTAAATTTACACAGGATCTTCTCAGATAGGATGCATCCATCAGGAGGAGAGCATTCAATATTTATAGAGGTGAAGTTAATTTATAGAAAGGGATGTAGGGTTTTTTTCCTACAGTTTGTTTTCACAAGCATCTTCAGCTGCTGCTTTTACCTGAAGGTGTAATTCGGTCTTGAGCGGATACATTTGAGTTTTTTTCTTACTTATAGAGATGTGTGGGGAGCATCTGTTACTTTTTTTTAACCAGAGGTGTATTATTTCTTAACGTTTACAAATTTCTTTGAAATATAGCAACGTCAAATTGTATAATCAGATTGTGAATGACATTAACAGGAAAGTCAGGAGGAATTGGTGTCTTTTCATGTTATTTTTTTTTTATTAAAACAGACAAAATAAGAACTAATACAATTCTAGGCTTGGAAATAAAAGGAGAATTAAAGCAAAATGTGTCCCCAAAAATTAAAATTCAACTTTCTAAAATTGGCGTAAAAAAATTTTTTCAAATAAGGACCTTTTCGAATTGGAGATTTCAAGAATTTCTAAATGCACAAAGACACTCAATGAAAGCTTTCAATGGGCAAAGTTGCACACTGATTTGATTGAATAAATTACGGTTACATCTCTGCGATTTACCCTCCCATTGATGCACATCCAAGCGGAAAAAGGGTAAATACAATGCACTTGAAGGTACCCACCCACGTGCATGGTATTCGGTAAGTACGGCAGCCAAGCATCCGTGGAAAAACGACGAAACGGGCGAAAAATGGAAGCTCAAGGATTTTCCCCGGGCCATCTTCTCAGGTTTGGGTTTTCGACATCGAGTCTTTGTTTTCGAGAGGATTTTCCCCGGAACACCGGTTCGGTATTTGAAGAAAACTTATCCGTTTGCACTTTTTTTAAAAGAAAAAAAATTAACTTACATCTAAAGAGAAAAATAAAAAAATATATTTAAGATGCCACCCACCCAATTATGAGTCCCTCGAAATGTGGGGAGAAAGAAATTTTCCCAACTGACGAGGAAGCACCGTTGTTTATAATTTGCCGAGAGGGATATTTTTGCACAGTCTGAGATGATTTTTTCCCTTCTCGTTTTTGTTTCCCATCGTGTGATGGGAAGATTCGATGGGATCAACTTTTTAGCTTTTTGTGTTTGTGATATTTTTACATTTTTCCTTCCATCTCCCTCTTGAACTAACTGAACGATAGTGCTTTTGCCTGAGGATGAGGGAAGATTGAAAATCTGTCGATTGCATATCTACATATTATTGAACGGGGAAACTGAACGAGTTTGCCGAAGGAGATGTTTAGCAGTGTTATTGTCTGGACAGGAAATGCTTACAGGACGGAGAAAAGATGAAATGGTTTACTTCGGAAAGCATCAATCATAGTGCCATCGATGCTGTCTATCTGTCTCCGGGGGAGCTCAATCAAATCTTTAAGCTTATAGTATGTAAAGTTCATACATTATATCGAAATAAATTGCCAAAACAAAATCAATAAGTTTCTGAAGTACAATAATAATGATGAGGTAGCAGTTCATTAGTTATTTTTCGAATAATATAAAATGTACAGAGGCCGAAAATTTTAATATTCAAAAATTAGGCTCCTGATAACTGGTTACATATAGCATTCTAAGTATAGAATTTTCAAAATTCATGACATCGAGCGAACGTGTCTTTAGAACTGTCAAACATTAATTTGTAATTCTTAATTTTTAGATTATGAATTTTGTTTTTGAATTTCATGTACCTATCTATTTCTTTTTAAACCGTTGTTTATTGAGTAAACTATCCTGGCCAGGCAAATCTGGGCATTGGGATTCTAAATTTTAAACTCAAAACCAGGTGAATTCAGCCAAAATCTAGATATTCGCCATGAAAAAAGGCAAGAGAAAAGCTGAAAAATTATCACTCGAAGGGCCCATCAGCGGCGTTTAAATCATATCTTACAACAATTAAACTGCATGCGAATTTATTTCGATAAAACAAGTTAATAATTTGAAATTTTGTAAAAATTGTTCAAATCTGGGAGAAAACCAGGCCTTCTTCCTCCTAGCAAGTGGACTGGAGCGGGCATTTCCCAATTTTTTTCTTCGATAATCCGGGGAAGTCCGGATCAAACCGGGAATATGGCAATATAATCTATTTTCAGAAGCATTAAAATTATCATTTTCAGTTCAAATAAATAGGATTGAATTTATGTGATACTTTTCAATATTTTCATGTTGCATGATGAATCCCATGAGGGTTCACAAATGCCAAACAAAACGTACTTCTTTTAACTTAACATTTTAAATTCTTATCATGAAAGACTAAAGTGAATCAAGAATAACAATCTCGACTCATAACTAAGGCCGAAATTTCTCAATAAAATATTTAAAGACTGAACTCGAAATACGATAACCGAAGTTATTCCTAATAGAATTTGGTGCATGCGTTTTGGGTACAGCTTTTCGTCTCAAATATCGAATTTTCGATAAGGTAAGATATTGGCAAAATATTTTCAGTTTATTTGCAAGATTAAAAAAAAAAAAATTTGCGTGGTCTGAATTATGTATTTTGTTTCCAAAACAATTCTTGGAGCAAATTTCATCCAAAAAACTAGCTTATTTTTTTCTTTGAAAAACTGTTTTTCGAGTTTTTTCTTCTTGATGTTAATGATGAAGAATTTTAGAATTTGCATCAATATTGACCAGATTTTCGGCTTGAACTTTGAAATCGAATGCCTAGATAAAGCAAGGTTTTAAGATATAATAGATGCCGAAAAATATCTGGTAAGCTTTGGTTTAAATAATTTTATATGTTCTGGTTCCAATTATTTTATTTTCAATAAAATTCAAAATTTGGTGCCTGTGATCGGACTGTGGAATCTGTATCCAGTTTATGATTCATGATTTTCAGTTCGGTTCATTATTGGTACAAATCCTGACTGTTACTCTGATCTTGGTTTTGCTTTTGAAACTCAAATTCGATTCAAGTTCGAAACTCATCATCTCACAATATTTAAAGACAATATTTGAAATTACAAACCATTTTAAAGATTTGGATTTGAAATTTTTACTCTTAACTCTTATGCAGAATTGAATCTTAAAAGTTCCATAATTTTTTGTTTCTCAGCGACCAACCACACTTTCTCACATCAAAAGACTTGATTTGAGCCCCCTAGTAATGAACGCTTACTGTTCTCAGCATGTCTGGAAGCAAAACGAGGAAAAGTTCAATTCTTAAAAACGCGAAAAAATTTTAATAATGCAGAGAATTTTCAAAATTATTATTAAATGCGAGGAAACCTAATGGGGGAATACAACATCATTTGTTTAAAATGTATCTCAGTGGGAGAATATTCTTTTTAGTAATCCATTATTGATCTAATGAAAAAATTAAGATTTATAAGAATTCTTTATGCATAAAAAGAGAATCTAAAAATAAGACTTGAACAACATAATTCAAATTAAACTTTTTGCTGAGAAAATAAAAAAAAGGACTGAAATAAGTGATTGTTTGATCATCGGTTTAGATTATCTTTGCTGTACCGTAATCCGGGCTAATATTGATCACTTTTTTCAATATTATTCGATAATTTTTTTTCTGTAAAGAGGAATGTGGCATGTATCATATTTTTAAAATCAGTACTAGACTCCTATGAACGTAAAACATGGTTGCTGAATTTAATTAGACCACTTCATACTTGATTAAAAATCGAATTCGTTTCTGTTTTTAATTTGATGTCTCATGGTAAGATTGACTAGTCTCTATTTAGACGGTTTTAACGAGTTTTCTTGATCATAAAGGATAAAAAAACACCTTCATAATATTTACAAATGCTTTTTTTCAACCTTGCTTTTTAAAGTTTTCTTTAAAAAACATTTATAATCGAAAAAGAACTATTATGGTGCATACATTTAGCGGCAAAACTTAAAATAATTGCTTAATAGTTTGAGCTACAAAATACGAATGGAATTTTACTTTCACACATTTCTTCAGGCCTTCCCACTATTTCCATTTTATTTTTTTTCTTCAAAGTTAACCATTCGATAGAGATCCAATCCAATTGTCCAATACGGGTTTACTCTTGGAAAATGTCCTTATTTTATTAATATCAAAAATTTATCCCTATGTGTGTATTAAAATATCACTATAATTATATATATATATATATATATGTGACCCATTCCAGCGTGACGTCACAACGTTTGCAAAACAATTTTTTGGTATATTTTATGTAAGTTTTACAGGTCATATCGCAAATTTTTAAAAATCGTACATTATAAGGTCAAAATTTAATTCTCTACAATTTGAAACCAAAAGTATTTGTATAGAATAAATAGTTAACAAAATATAAGCAAAAAGAATCGTGACGTCACAACGCGCCTCTTTTCCCACTTTTCAGTTTTTTTTACAACGCCGCAATTTTCTGCTCTTCTATTCGATCAAATTTTATGAAAATTTCAGAAAAGTATCGATTCATTACAACCAACAAATCGCTGTTTTTGATTTTTTCAAATTTTGATTTCAATTTATTTTAGAGCGATTCAGTCACAACGCACCATTTTTTTAACGCAGGGTTATGCAAAGCGTTGTGACGTCACGAAATTTGATGGTTAGCTACATGAAATAAATCAAAATATAATCTTAAAATGAATGCTTAATTTACTTAAAATGCTTAAAAACTTAATAAATAATGTGATTTGGTGATAAAATCGATCCATTTATTCACAAAAATTAAAAGGAATTAAATCTCAAAGGCCCATATAAGCAGATAAGGTTTGCAACACTACTCACATCAATTTTATTCGAAGTTTTTTTGTGCGATCATGTGAATATTATTTAGGACAAACTAAAACTAGGAAATATTTATTCGAAAAAGCGTTGAAATGTGTTTCTGAATCTTTTTAATCTTTAACTGCAAAGGAAATGAAAAATAAAAGATAATTTCAAAGCTTTCGATCTTTTCAAAGATAGTTAATCGACACATTCTGAAGTCCCTATCGGCTGATTTGTTAATAGAGATAAATAGTTTATCTCAAGATCCCATTTCGACAATGGTTTAGTTAAAAAGGTTTTTGAGTTTCAAAAATTAGCTTCTTATGGGTCAAATACAAAAAAAACGTTATTCGACGCTTATTTTGAACGTTATAGCTATTTTATGATAACTCTAATCGAAACGCGTTCCTCAGATGAAATATTATCATAAACAAAGCTTTAAAATACTCAAATTAAATGAAAAATTGGTTGATAATGACCTAAATTATTGACGAAAAACGGTTTTTTTTATCATGCCGAACAAAACCCACATAATTCCATACAAACTTCAGGTGCGTTGCGCAACCCTGTCCCTTAGAATAATCTGACTCAAATTTGCATGAGACCTTGTGCTAGTACATATTTGAATTTATTTAATTTTGAAATTCAGTTCAAAGCTTTTTTGTGAGATTTTTCGTGACGTCACAATGCATTCTTTACCCGGGTGCAACTCACAACCTGCTAAACCGATTTTCAATCTAAAAATTGCATAAAATTCCACTCAAAAAGTTTGAAGAGACCTTCAATTTTCGACAAAATGTGAAATTTCAGTAAATCATAAATTTAAAAACAGTAGAATTTTCGTGACGTCACAACGCTTAAAAATAGATACTTTTATCAACGATTCTAGAGCGTAAACTTGCAGTAACTGCTATTTATCTTATATCATGCTTGAAAGATGGCTTTTCTACCATCATTTTGCAGTAATTTTTTTTGACATAGTTAGATTTTTGACAAAGTTATGTTATTAATAAAGAATATTTGCAAAAATCAATTTAATTTCATACTAAAATTTTTAAATTTCAATGGTAACATTCTCAATTCAAAAAAAAGGTAGCTGAAAATCTTTTAATGGAAAATGACACTCAAGAAATAACCTTTCTAAAGCTATGTTATTTTTGGATAATGAAAAATAAAAATCTGTTCTCCAGTTAAGGGGTGCTTGGAATGGGTCATGTACATTTTTTGATAACGTAAAAAATGATAAATTGGCTTAATGATATACCCTACCAATTTTATATTGCTTTTTATGTCCTAAGCCAACACTGTTGATGTAAAAATATTTTTCGGACTGTCACCAACTTCTTTTTAAATAAATGTTTTTAAATTCCGTTACCTGTCTTGGCTGAATTACATCAAAATGCTAATCAAAGATTTGCCTTTGAAATATCGTTTACATATGCTATATCTTTAAAAAAATTTAATAAAAATTGACAGAAAAAAAATAATTAGAACAAAACCAAAATTAAGTGCTATTGATGCTTTTTGCGTAATGACATTACCAATATATCAAAAACTATTAATTTTCAATCGTTTTCTTTCAAATTTTCATAAAAAAAACAAAGTTTGTTGCAACTTAGGTACCCTTTTTCCTAAATAAAATAAAACTGGGCAAACCAATAATTTTTTAATTTGATTGTGTTATTAACCTTGAAACTTTAGATGCACAAGCGGTATGATTGTCTGTCGACATTAAGTTTTTAGAAGTAATTGAAGTTGAAAAGATGCCCCAGTTGACGGTTTTCGACAAAAAAGAACATTATGGCGCAAGGATGCAAATGACCTTTGAAAATGTGTTAGAATTAGTTTTCTTATTTTTAAACTGCGACCCAGAGATGGGTCTTGACTCAAACATTCAGTCAGCGAAACTTTTTTTTTTGTAGAGAAATGATGAAATTTCAGGGACTAGATAAGAGAAAATCGATGTTGAAAAACATGCGAAAAAAAATTCGCCTTGTCTCCCGTAAGATGAAATGATGGGAATAGAAATAGACCAAGAAAAATGATTATGATCACATGGGAGAACTATTCCCTTCATTCCGATAGACATCGACACTCAACCATACGCCAGGTTGGTCTCCTGTAGTAGAATGTTGATACATGGGCCCCGGAGAGGCGCAAGATGTGGGTTCAAGTCCTACCGGGAGACAAGGCGAATTTTTATCGCATGTTTTTCAACATCGATTTTCTCTTATCTAGTCCCTGAAATTTTATCTAAAACAATTGGATTCATTTCTCTACAAATTAGTTTTCCTTGTTGATTATTTTCACGTCCCTGTCAATAAAAAGCCTAAATTATTTCCCTTTCGTCAATATAAGAATCCCCAAATCATCACAGCTGGCGGAATTTATTTATAACGAAAATATTCTCCATGAGCACTGTCATTTTCTTTGTTCGATGTTGCCTTGAGAGTAAAAAACTTTCCGTCCGAGGAAAAAAGCTGTGACCTGCGTGCGCCTTGAGCAGAAACCAAGATCTTCATATGAGCTGCCATTTAACATCAAGGTGAAAAATTTGAATTTGAGTGATAAGTTTTTAATGTTACTACCTACTTATGAATAATATGGAATTTCATTTCGAAAAGAAATAACGAGTGGTTTTTGTTTCATACCATGAAAAATGTATCACTTTCACGTTTCCACCCTGTAAAGTCAGAACATTGATGGTGCAAACTAGTTAATGTTATAATACTCAGTAGATTGACTTACAATAGTGCACATAAAATGCAAAATTACATTCCATTATATGTATGAATATGTATGACTACTTTATTTAACTAAATATCACTTGTAGAACACAGTTGAATGAACATGCATCTGGACTGAAGGGTGATACGGTCAAAATTTGTTCAATATCAACTTGACGTATTTCATTCAATTTTGCATTTAAAAAATCTGAACATCCCTCATTTTGAAGGTGTGTGTGTGTGTGTGTAGAATGTTGCTCCCAGGGGACTGAGATAAACAGAGAATCATCGTCAATGATCAAACAAATTTTGCAGCCAATGATTGAATTTGTTATAATTTGTTGCAATTTGTTAGAGAGAATTAGAAGGTTTCAGTTAAAATGAGAGAAGCCGGTGCTCAGAGAGAGTGAAAATGTGCTAATTGTTGCAAATTGTTACGATTTGTTAGATTTGTTAAGCAGTTGTGGGATTTTGATCATTACCTTTCCAAATGCAAAGAATTCTCTCTCCACTGCAATCCCTTGTCTACAACCGTGCATCGAGCCAAAAAACGAGCCGGACTATCGGCTTACAAAAAGGTAGTGACTCCAAATCGCGATGATAAACAAAATACGACGGCCAAAGCGCGATCCCGGAGGCTGTACACGACGATGCTGACGAAGTTTGACTGCGTGGTAATGGACGACGAAACCTACGTCAAAGCTGACTACAAGCAGCTTCCGGGACAGGAGTTTTATACGGCACAAGGAAGCGGAAATGTAACAGATATATTCAAACACATGAAACTGTCAAAGTTCGCGAAGAAATATCGATTGTATCCCATTTACCCGAAAACTATTGCCCAGAATGACTTTTCCCCAGAATGACAAATACTCGAAATCAAACCCCAGAATGAACCATTTCCCAGAAAAAAATTCCCCAGAAAGCACCATTTACCAGACATTTTTTTTCCCAGAATGGAACATTTCCCAGAAATTTTTCCCCAGAATAGAACATATCCCAGAATGACACAAATCCCAGATTATTTACTCTTGTAATTTTTTTTTTTTTGCTGTTAAATCTAATGAATTCTTGTAAATTTCATATGATTCGAAAATAAATTTTTCAAAATGTTTTTTCAAATGAAACCAATTGTTTGAAAGTTTAGAACTAAAATTATTTCAGAACCGATATTATGTTTTGTGGTTTGGATACTTGAATTAATTCAATGTCAACCATTCTGGTGAAAAAATTTCTGGGAAATGGTTCGTCAGGGTTGGTTCTGGGCAATGGTTATTTCTAGCGATTTTTCAATCAATTTCTGGGGATTTTTCATTCTGGGCAATGGTTTTCGGGTAAATGGAGTACAACCGAAATATCTGGTTCGGCAAGCCATCTATACCTGTGGCTTGAAAAGCAGCATTTTCATAGCTTCCGGGACTGTCAACCAAGAAAATTACGTGAAAGAGTGTTTGAATAAACGTCTGCTGCCTTTCCTTAAGAAACACGGTGGTTCCGTACTGTTTAAGCCGGATTTGGCATCTTGATATTACGGTAAAAAGGCCATGGAGTGGTACGCCACCAACAACGTGCAAGTGGTTCTCAAGGACAAGAACCCTCCCAACACGCCAGAGCTCCGCCCAATTGAGAAATACTGGGCTATTGCCAAGCGGAACCTAAAAAAGACCAAAAAACTTCTAAGAACTAGCAGTAGTTGTAGGCAAACTGGCTTTCTACGGCGAAGAAGGTGGACAAGGTGGCTGTACATAATCTAATGGCAGGGGTTAAGCGTTATGTCCGGAAATTCGGATTTGGAAAAGCGGAAGCCTAACTGGATATTTTTCCTGAATTTTATACAAATTAAACTTGAAAAGAAATTTAATTTGAATTTTTTAATAAACGATTTCACCGATTAACACGCGTTTTCCCTTGACCAAATTTTGACCGTATCACCTTTTAATCTGAAACTTGTTGAGGCTGATGAAAGCTTAGAATAAGCATTTTCGCTTGTGATGAAGCTCAATTTCTCCGTCTTGGCTGAGGAGAAGCCGGTGGCTGAGGTCATCTAGAAATTTTCAAGGGCGGTTTATCCGGAAAGAATGTTGTTAACTCTGGATTGGATGACGTGAATAAATCTAGATTATCTTTGCATTGAGTATTTTTTACGGCGTACTTGTAAATTAATTGTCTTATACATTTATTCTTATCGAATCACAAAAAACGTTTATTCACAGTGTGCATTTATTCGAACCCTAAGATTTGAGCGATTAATGAGTGGTTTGCGTTTCTTTTGAAATTTGAATGCGGATGCAACATAGTTGTTTTTATTTTTCAGATGAATTCTGCTGTGTTAATTTATATCATTTTGATAGCCCGTTTTTATAAATTTTGAGTGATAATGATTTAAAATTATTAAAACTGGTACCAAAGCACTAATTAAAACAGGAAATAATGTGTTTTATTGAGCCTTAGCAATACTTTTTCAACTTTTTTATAACACTCTTAAGATGGTGTTTTTTTCAAGTTTTGGCAAAACTTTCAGGGCTCTTTTGAAACACACGATAAATGAAGCATTTCCTTTGTTACAATAGAGTCGTTTCAAAAACTGGATGCCATGGAAAAGTCTTCAGAAAAAACATTAAAACTCAGTAAAGCCAACTGGCTTAATCTGTGTTACTTGAGTTTTAAGCCAGCAAGTCTCAGCGTAGTCGATAACATCTTTGTCTTTTATGCTAACTGTCTTCAGATCGAATCTTGATCATTAAATAACATTGATAAAAGATTAAAGCAGTTTAAAAGTTAAAGAAATGGATAATATCTTAAAGTAACTAAGGAACCAAGATAAGTGATTGATTAACTGATGGATTAAGCACTGAATCCAAATTTCCATTAGTTTTTTTTTCTTCTGTTATTATATTCAAGATAACTTCTGAAAATGTGTAGAATTTCATAAAATAAATTTTTGCACTTTTTTGGTAAAGCTATAAAACATTACAATTACTTTGAAAATAAAGGTTTTAACTATATACTGAATTTCCTTAGGATCGTGAGTTATTTTGGTTTCTGAGAAAAAAAGTATTGATGTTTTAATTCTAAAGCTACACAAAACGGGAAAGAATTTTTCAATAAAATTGAATTTTGAATATTTTTTAAACCATAAATCAAATCGTTTAGGGGCTGTTCACTAATAACGTAAGCACATAGGGGGGGGGGGGGGGTTCACATTTGCTTACGATCTCTTACTAGGGGGGTAGGGGGGGTTTCTTAAAATCTTACGTAAGAAATGTTATATTAAAAATTCATCACAGCCACAGCCAAGCGAAACCATATTACTCAGGTTTTTTTTTACTTACAACCTATTTGTTTGTTAATTTTGATGTTATGTTAATTTATCTTTTAATGTCTTTGAATTAACAAAAAAAAAATTGCAGGTTCTATAAAACTTATAGAGAACCAATGCAAACCAACATCCTATCAAAAACACTAAATAACTTGATTAAAAAAGATCGCCGCTTTTTGCTTTCCATCATAACAATATTTTTAATTGAGAAACTTCTAGAAACAAAAAGGAAAATGGTGCGTTGTGATACCACGATTTGAATCCATCATGTTTCGAAAATGACTTCATCCAGAAAAACCTTTAAACATCAATATAAGGCGCTTTAAATACTGAATTTCTCAATAGCATTTTATGTGATAGACACTACCAACTCTATATTTTTCAAACGATTTACCAAAAAAAATCCTAAAACTTTATCGCTTACCGCTGAATGAGTCTGAGCTTTAAGGTTAGTTGACGACGTAATTGTCGTTAAACATTTTTTACTCAATTCTAGAAGTATAGAATGATATTTTCGTTAAAGATTTTAATGATTATCAGGTAAAAAAACATAAAAAAATGTATGGTACCTTTTGCTAACCTAATCTCTCTTTTTTAAATGGGAATTTAGATTTTATATGGTTTATTCAATTGTGGAAATTTATTGAAAATTATTGTTACTTTGATGTTTTCTTTAATCGTTCATGACATTTTATATGTTGTTTTGTATAGGTTGTTCTTATCAAATAAAGTTTTTTTTAATTTTACTTAAAAAGTGCTTTGCTTTGAAGCATGTATGTCAAATTTTCAACAATTTCAAGCTATTTTTGAAAAAAAATCGTGTCAATTTCTAAAATCGTGCTTACGTAATTAGTTAACGGCCCCTTAGCAGCCTTCAACTAAGTTATTAAAAGAGTTATAATCTTAAATTTTAAATAATTAATGACTTTCTTTACTAACGTCAGAAAAAAATTGTAATCTTATAAAATCTCATTTCTAAAAACTATGTTATTTATTTGTTCACAACAATGTAGCTCTGAAACAAGAATATCAATGCGAATTGTGAAATGATGATGGAATTAAATCAGATTTTAGTTTTCATGTAGGTTTATCAGTTTATTAGTTATCGAAAATCGATTTTACCCAAAATTAACCGAATTCCCATATTCACCAGAACTTAAGAATTTTCCGCTGAATAACTTTGTCGACGACCTTATCTTCGCATCTTATAAGGCAAAAGGTTATAAGCTGTTTAGCTGGGATGTCAGTTAAATTTGTTGTTTTTCAATGCCAAAAGACATACCCGTGCTAAACAACTAATAACTTTTTTGCCTTAAAAGATATGTAGTCAAGGTCTTCGACAAAGTTTTTCAGCGGAAAATTTCCTTTAGAGAATATTTAAATTGGTACACAAATCGATGGCAAGTACAGCTTGACAGAAGAAACAAAAGTGATGTTGGTTTTCAGTACAAAATATTTAATTTTCTCATACAAACCTCAAAGTTCAAATTAACTCATGTAAACGTTTCTTAAAAATCCTGGTTTTGAAAAATTAAAAAATGATACAAATCGACTTAGTTGATTGCTACACTCAATTAGAGAAGAACGATTAATTCTAATTAAGAAACAACCCTCATGCACTCAACAAACTGTAATAAATAAACTGAATAATTTAACTCATTCTTCATAGATTAAGAGATCCAACCCATTGAAAAATGGCTCAGAATGTGAACTCGTTCAAATGCCAAAGTGCGATAGTACATATTCCAGTTAATTAACACCTTCACTCGCTTCACACTTGTCAATTAGACACCGAAATAACCATTAGTCTAAAACAGCCATTTAGTTAATAACCAACTATTTGGGCACCCAACTATTTCGCCCTGTCAACGTTTTCATTCACCTTGTCAATCTTGGGCGGCCCAAAACGACAACGCCGCGACGTCAGATTTTCGATTTTAAACCCCCTTCTTAACGAAAAACAACAAAAATGTCTCTAGGCTCATAACTTGACACTGACAAATTAAGCCACTACTCGTGCCAATGTCAGGCTACATTCCTTCCTTGCTTCGGGAATAGAAACTTCAGCAGGAGACATGTTCGACACCAAAGAAACAGCTGCAAAAACTATACTAAGACATCATCCCACGCGATTTGATTTGAGCTCGACTTTGAGAAGAGTAACAAACCTTTCAAAGGAATTTTCTTATTTCTCAATGGGGAGGGGGGACGTCTTGTTTTTGGAAGTGTCACCTCGTTTTCGGAAAACTGTGGAAAGAATCCGGAACACTTTTCATCCTTCCTTCTAGCGCTTATTTTCCCAACTGTGGTGCCGATTTTGGATCTTTTCAAAGGAAACAATGAAACCTCAAAGTCAATCAAAGTCTACCTTCTGATTGAAATAGTTTTTAAGGTGACCAAGATGTTTTTAAGTTTTAAAATAATTCACTTTGAAAAAAAGAAAAGAAAAAAAATTGATGAATTTTCTGTTGAACTTTTTTTAAATACAATTAAAAAAAAATTCCTTCAAAAAATTTCTGAATCATCCTACCACTCTACGAAAAATTCTTTAACCACCTAAAGTGACATAAATCCACCGTAACCAAATTCCAAAGACATGTTTCATCAACTTGAAAGCAGCCACTCAACCACGCGTCAATCGCCCAATTTTCGAGCAATTAAGAAACTGGAAAGACAAATATTTTCTCTCCGTCCGCCAACTCTGAAGTGGCACCTCAGTTTATTTTCTTTTCACTTGGACAGGAACGAAATTGGTGCCTAATTTATTTGGAAGAAAAACGTTCCGAATTCTTGCATTCGGCTTTTCTTAAAAAAGGGGTGGAATTTTTTCAACTTGAAAAACGCTCTCAGAAACTTCAACGACTCTCATTTGTTTTCATATGTTAATCACATTAGCAGATCGGCTTTTGGCATAAGTTTGGGTAAATAAATGCAAACGACTTTTGCCTTTTTGTAATAAAGTCTTTACAGAAAAAAAACCGGAAATTTCATTCAGGGAAAATTTTTATTGGATCCAGCCGATCTTTTTGTTGTCATCCGGTCAACCGCTGCCTCGAATTAAACCGTTTCGAAATTTTTAATCAGATGTCCTCCGACATTCATCGGTATCTCGTTATCTAATTAAAAGCGAACCTTTGCATGAAATTTTATTTGGAAAACTTTTCTCATTGCTCCCTCCCTCCGTTTAACCGAAAGCAATAATACGATAGAAAATGTTTCGGTCCTTTACCGAAAAATAAAAGAAAAGCCTGAAAACATGGTAATGAAAGCAATTGAATCCGGAACAATCCCGGCTTTCCCGGGCACGCGATTTCCAACCGGCAATAACATCATTAAATTTTCCGAGCATACCGGGGTTTTTATTTTGGGATTCTGCTGCTGCTTCCTGATAGTTAGCATTCATGAGACAATTTGACCAGCCCTCAATTTTCTGGAAAGGGTTTTCCCGGATTGCTTTCGGGTGTCCAGCGGTGCGTTGGGATAGGATTTTTGGTGGATCCAACGAAACGGGACAATTTAAATACTGGTTGCTGTTTTAATTGGAAGGTACGGGATATTTTATTGGCAGAAATTTTTTAAATTAAAAACTGGTGAGCGCCCCCGGAATTGTCTTTTGGTTCGTATTTAAGTCGGAAAAGAGATTCTAGTGGCTCGATCCGAGTTGGACAGCTATTTGAATGAGCACGATTTTTCAAGTGGAACTGAAAAATCTTTTTAATTTGACTGTAAATAATAGAAAAAAGTTTCAAATAATAAAGAAATCTCTTTGTAAATTTGAAGTGAGCGTAAAGCTATCAATTGAATGCTTTGCAGTTTTTGGTTAGATTTTAACAAAAACGTCTTTTTTTTGTATAAGAATATAAAGCATGGGTAATTTTTTTTTCAATATTCTGTACTGTTTATTCAAAATAATCTGCATTTTTACGCATCTAGTATTTTTTTTCTTATTTCTTATGTTTCAGTCGTACACCTTAGTGCAAATGGAGAAAAAAAATAGACTCCCGCCACTCAAATACAATACATAACACAATTTGCTCCTCGCTGATATTATTTTCTCATAATTGACCACCTTCACATAAATCTGAGTTCTGTCTTTACATAGAAAAATGATCAATCGATTTGGTTTTTCTTTCCAATTTGAAATTTTTTTGTGGTCTACTTTTTCAAATGATAAAATCAGAACTTATTTCCTAAATGAAAACCAAATCCTTAAATTCTGTCTTCTGTGCGGACAGAATCTGTATCAAAAATAATGCAAAAATCTCTCCTTTTTCAGATAAATCTGTTCTTGAAGCAACCATGCCAACAACTTGTCGTGATTCTACAAATCTCAATTCAGAGGTTCACTCAGATACGTCTGTCGCCTACAAAAAAAAGATCACTGACTTTGTCTTGTTTGTTTTTTCCTAGTGTTGCCGTTAAAACAAACGTTGTCATGGAAATTTATTTTATTTTATATATTTTCAGTGATTCCGAATCCAACTATTATTTTAAGCAAATCATCAGCACCAGCAGCCGTAAAAGTCTGCGCTTTCTAAGCTAATCCGTATTTTTCACCGGAAGAACAAATCAAAATAACAAACAATCAGCAGTGGCTAAAAAATCTGTGCTTCCTAAGCTAATCCGTCTTTTATTACTGGAAGGCCAAATCATAACAAACAATCAGCAGCAAACTTAAAAATCTGCGCTTCCTAAGCCAATCCGTCTTTCTCCACCGGAAGGCCAAATCAAATCAATAAGCAGCAGACTTAAAAATCTGTTCTCCTTAAGCCAATCCGTCTCTTTCTCCACCGGGGGGCATAATAAAAAAAACAGCAGCACCAGTCGTCTTAAAATCTGCGCTCTTTAAGCCAATTCGCCTTTTTTCACTGGAAAGCCAAATCAAAACATGCAATCAGCAGCAGCAGCTTTAAAATCTGCGCTTCCTAAGCCAATTACGTATTTCTCCACTGGAAGGTAAAATTAAATTAATCAATAAACGGCAGCCTTAAACATCTGTACGTCCCAAGTAAATCCGTCTTCTTTTACCGGAAGGCCAAATCAAAACAAACAATCAGGAGTAGCAGCCCAAAAATATGCGCTCTCTAAGAGAATCCTTCTTTTTCATTTCGGAAGGCCACATCATAACAAACAATGAGCAGGAGCAGCCTAAAACATCTTCGCTTTCTAGGCCAATCCGTCTTTTTTCACTGGAAGTCGAAGTCAAATCAAACCATCAGTCGCAGCAGCCTTCAAATCTGCGTGACCTAAGACAATCCGATTTTTTTCTACCGGAAGGCCAAATCCTAACAAAAAATCAGCAGCAGGGCCTTACAGTTCTTCGCTTTCCAATCCAATCCGTCTTTTTCCGCCGGAAGGCCAAATCAAAACAAACAATCAGCAGCAGCAGCCTTAAAAATCTACGAATTCGAATCAAATTCCGTATTTATCCACCAAGAGATCAAATTAAAACAAACAATCTGCATCAGCAGCCTTAAAATCTGCGCAGCCTAAGCCAATCCGTCTTTTCTACCGGAACGCCAAATAAAATATATCAAACGGCCTTAAAAATATGCACTACCTAGCCGATTTCGTTTTTCTCCACTGGAAAGCCAATTCAAAATATTTAGCAGTGGCAGCCTTAAAATCTGCGAATCTTATGCCAATCCGTCTTTTTCTACCGGAAGGCCAAATCATAACAAACAATCAGCAGCAGCAGCTGCTTCCTAAGCCAATCCGTCTTTTTCTATCGTATTGAGATTGCCCGGTTTTATCCGGGTTTGCCCGGATATTTGATGCAAAATTTCGAGAAAGTCCGGTCCGGCCCGATTGCCCGGATATCGTGAAAAAAGTCCGGATATTGCCCAGATTTTTTCACAATTTTCACAAAGAAACAAAAAAAATCAAAGTTTTTGAGTAAGTTTCAGCAAAATCATTTAACGGTATGGACATTTTCAACGGATGTTTCAAATAATTTCGCTGATTTACTTTTATAAACCTTTAAATATTTAAGTGTTACAAAATGTTTTTGGTAGTCTGCAATTACATTAATGAAATATTAATTTCATTTTTTTTTTCATTGTTTCCTTGCTGTTATATATAATAACACCTTAATTTTGCCCGGTTTTTGGATTTGAAAAATTGAAATCCATGCTCGGATTTTGCCAGGTTTTTTTGAAAAAATGCCCGGAATTGCTAGGCCCGGATAGGAGTGGAAAAAATTCTGGCAGCCTTATTCTATCGGAAGGCCAAATAAAAAAAAACAATCAACACAAACCGCCTTAAAAATGTGCGCTTCACCAGAAGGCCAAAGCAAATAAATCAATGAGCAGCAATCTTAAAAATCTGTGCTTTCTAAGTCAATCCGTCTTTTTCTACCGGAAGGCAAAATCATAACAAACAATCACTAGCAGCAGCCTTCAAATTCAGCGCTTTCTAAGTCAATCCGTCTTTTTTTCTACAGGAGGGCCAAATCATAACAAGCAATCAGCAGCGGCTGCCTTTAAAATCTGCACTTTCTGTGCTAATTCTTCCAACCACGCCATTCTCATGATTTTATGAATCTCGATTCAGAGATTCATTCAGACACGTCTGTTGCTCACAATAATAGATCAATGACTGACTTTGTTTTGTTTGTTTTGTCTCGTGTTGCCAAAATAACAAACTATTGCCATGGAAATGTATGGGAGAGTGGGGAATCATGGGTAACTTTTTTTCGTTGTTCCATAACTTCTTTACCATAAAAGATAAAATGAAAATAAAAAATGGTATGGTTTTCTAATTTTTTAAGGTATCATTAAGTATTTTTCTAAATTTTTAATTAATTATTTTCCCCAAATTCTGCCTGTTTGAAAAAAGGCAATATTTTTTGGATTTTTAAAAATGGTGGGGAATCGTGGGCCACCAAATCCAAATTGACCAAATAACATGAGTCTATGAGTTGACCCAAAACTGTGATTTCCTTATTCATTTCGTTATTTAAAAACAATTTCAGATGAGAGCTGTGTATGATCGCAAAGATTCCAAAACCTGGCTCGCGAACGTTTTGGCAAAAATTTTTATAAAGGATGGACAAAATATTTATCATAACTCTTCATTTGGCATAAGAAAACTTTACAGATAGGAAAAACGTATTTTAAGTTATGAATGTGTATGAAAACATAAAAATATAGGTGGTTAAAGATGTGTGGCCCACGATTCCCCACAAGCTATGATTTGCAAATTGGTTGCGTTTGTGTGACTTATTGATGTTTCATCAAAAATTCCTTTTCCACGCGAAAGATCATGACAAAACTAAGATCATAAGCGTATGAGCATATTTTTGCTATGCACTTTAGGTTCCCCATCTATGCTAATTTCAGGTGTTTTTTTAATTATGTAAGTAAATTTTTCTAACTTTTTTTAGCTTGATAAATAAAAGAAGCATATGATGCGTATTTCAGTCAACAACATATAGAAATATATGCTCACGCAAAGCGACGGCGATGACAGTTGGTTTGAGATTTTTATTTCAACACACATCCGAGATATTAAAACCCCACTCTCTCCTATTTTATTTTATAAAACTTGAGTGATGCCGAATACAACTATTATTTCTATCAAAATTGATTTATCTTCGCTTATCCTTCATCTCATCTCTATACCGCTGTTTTGGATTTTTTTTGATAATATAACTGCTAATGGAATGAGGTGCCAGATACTTTTGTCAAAAATCAGGCCATCGCTTAAAAAAATCAGAATTATTCAGGACAACACTAGCTTTTTGGATGTTATATGAAGCTCTGCTTAAATGAAAGCGAAATGTAAGCCTCTTAAATTATGCCACAGAATTGAGCAGCTTCTTGGCTGTTTATATCGAAAAATTCAAATTCAACTAATTCAACCAGTTAATGAGTTAACACGTTCGTCGCCACGGCACCCATATTCGGGTGACGGGTGTATTTCCTGAGGGGCCCCGTCACATCAAAAAGCGTGTGACGCCCTCTTACTTACGCTCAGCTTCGCCACACGTTTCAAATATGGGAGTTCTCCCTCTTTGATTTCTCTCTCTGAAAATTTCTTTGGGCCTGGCTAGTAAAACTACCAAAATGAGCGTGGCGAGGAATGTGTTAAACTATTTTATAACCGTTTAAAAAATCGATAAAACTGTGAAACTTGCTACTCAGCAGAGAACACCCACCGTCCTATGAACTGTCGCTGAGCTGGGGCGTTGCAACTCAACAGACTGACTGCAGCGCCGTGACTGAGGTTTACGCAACGAATGCTGTTGGATCTCAACTATATTGGTCACTCTAACAATGAACGTCACACAACATTGTGTACAACTCCGTAAAGCGTTTGCTTGTTTTGTATAGCTTAAGTGTTGCCAGTTGTATGATAAGTTTTAATTTGTATTCAAAATAAGAGCGGGAAAAATTGTAATGTTTAATTAATGTTCAATAAACGACCTCTTTTACTTTTAACAGTCCCCAAGTAAAGTTCTGGTTTCTGCTCATCCGAAAACCGGTCCGACACAAAACAAATGCTATGAGAGAATGTCTCTTTTACCCATACACCCATAGTATCCCACACATCTTCCTTTCTCTCAGAAGAAAATAAATACAAATTCAATAATTTGGTCTAAACCCCTTCACCCCATACTAACAATTTGCAAGATCACGCTTAATCACAATTTTAACTAAAAGAAGAGGGCATGGCGATAGAAAATAATCTTAAAGTTTTGCAATTTCACCAGAAAAAATCAGATGGCATTGCATCTAAAAAAGTACTGCAGTTCGTAATCTCCTTTCTCTGTTTTTCATTTGACTGTCTTCTTCATCACCTGAAGAGCGGATAGAGCTAACCCACAAGCTTACTCCTCAATGATATTTTCTAAAACTCGCATGAATACAACGCGAAGCTTAAAGAATCCGGCTTAATCCATTCAATCGACTACAAGTCAAGGTTTTCGTATCCATATAAACATCCATGTAATTACTTGCAAGAGAGGGAGAACGCCAAGAACCCTGCTCCTTGTTTTCTCTTGCAATATTCCTAAGCAGCGTTGTCATGTTGAAATCTGTATTTTCAATTGAAAACATGTCATATGTATGTATCATTCGGAGAAAAATCTGTACCAACGACTTTGACTTTTTCTATAGGCAAGTCAAGTAATGTAGGTTTGTAAGCTTCAAATACTAAACAGAAGTCATTTGATCGAGTGACTATAAACTGAGCGAATTTACAAAAATGTTTAAAAATTGTGACCTTAGGTCATACAGAACCTTCTAGGTTTTTAGGATACATCCATGTCATTGCAGAACGAAAGCTTTTACCTCGCCCGCTCTCCATATTTAAAGCGGAAGAAATCCCACACACACCACCTCATAACCTTTTCTTTGTTGAGAAGCATGCGCCAGGCTTGCCAGATGTTTTGTTCTCTCATTGAATCACAAAAAAAGTTAAAACCTAAACAAAGTTGTTTGTAATCAATCGGAAGAACATCAGCTAAGCCACACAAGTTTTGTTTAACCAAGTGCATCAAATAATTTTTGATTTTATCCAACCTGCCTTACCAAAAATGGCAACTCAAAACACACTCAAATTTCTATATTTCTTTAAAACAATCAACATATGTACAACGTAGCAATATGGCTTTGTTGTCAAGAATACTAATCGGTATTACAACACAGATAATCTGTGTTTACAATTTGGAGGGATATCGTCAGGCTCAGATTGATTTAAATCGGTTTCAGTTTGCTGGATCTGACAACTTTGTTTAATTGAAATATCTGTAGAAATTTATCGAATTAAAATACTGATCTGTTGATACTTTTTTTTACATTTTGTTCCACTATCATAAAGATACTCCAATAGCTATCCATTCTCGCTGCTTTCTTTGTCAACACACGTTCTTTTGTTTCCTTCATATGATCCTCTTAGCTTTTCAATGTAACGTTTGTGTGTTTGTCCTTCTCATTCATCCTTTTCCCTTTTACAGTTGTATTCTAAAGACATTGTTATTTTTTTAATAGTATCTTTATTTGAAACTGCTCATACCGCTTAGTTTAATGGAGCCAAACTCGTTTTTAGTTTTTCTACAATGGAAGACATTGTTTTCTCATTGATATGGTTTAACATGCATAAATAAGACTTTCTTGTCACGGGCCTTTTCCTAGGCTGTTTTTCTTAACAATTGTCATTCTACACATGCGCTTCTTCCAACCTGAATTTAACAACTATCTAAAATTGCCATATTCTCCTTTACACAATGGCTGTCCTTTTCAAGGCATTGCTTTTTTTGTTGATTTTTTTAAACTACGCCGTCCTCTTCAATCACATTCATCAGGCTGTTCTTCCAACTCACTTTTTCTAAAACAGACGACCTTACAAAACGCTGATTTTTTGCGACCTCTAAATTTGCCCTTTTATCTACTGCAGCTATCTCCTTTACGCGATGCTTTTCCATCCATGCGGTACTCCCAACACGCATTCATTATTCTTTTCTCTCAAGTCTTTTTTGCTACACCCAAAATTCAGCCTCTGTGCCAATGGCGTGTAGTCAATTTCATAGCATCATTGGTACAAGAAGATAACGCGACCGGCACTGATTCGATTTGCGCCCACCGGCATTAACCTCCCAGCGCAACCGAATTGCGTATGTCTGAATGAAACAAAATAAAAACGATTTCGCGTCCCTCCCCATCGCATCACAAGCCGAAGAAGGATGGAAATAAATACCGGCGAACACCAGGCAGCCAGCGAACCGAGAACTGTGCGTGTGAATGTAGCAAAAGCAACAACAAAAACATTCCTTCAATTCACCGGCAAACAACACCGGCCAAGCTGCCCGGCTTTAGCAGCTGTGTATATGTAGCGTGTGTATGTAATAGCAGGCAGTAAGCAAAGCACAGTTCTCATTCAATGGGTTTCCCGTTCCTTCACTCCCGTTCCCTTTCCCGTTTCCATCTTAAGGCAAAGGAATGCATTGAAAGGAGGCCAAACGCCGGGAAGCCGCTGTTGTACGTTTTTTGTGATTGATCGGTAACAGAAAGCCTATGACAAATATACCTCGTCCTGCATGAAGCTCGAATAGTACACTGGTTAGAATGTCGGACTGGCAAGACGATACAATTGGTGATGTGAGTTCGATTCTCACTACAGCGCTGTGGTTTTAATTTTTATTTTCTTGTTTCTGGGATGAATTATCCAATAGGAAGGAAATCCCATAAAATGTTTTTCTTGTTTCGCTTGAATGTAGTGGTCATCATTTTGGTTGGGAGCCGAGTCCTTATGCCAGTTACGGTTTTTCAAACATACCGTTTTCGGCACAGTGCACATTTCAGGGCATTATCGGCACAGAGATTTGCTAAAAAGGCATTGGATTTTTGCAACCTCTTCTATGGGTGTACAACAGCTGTTCTCTCAACACGCTGTATTTTTCTCATGCGGTCCTCCCAACACGCATTCTTTAGACTGTCCTCTCAACTCTCTTTTTACATTCTGCAGCTGTCCTCTGAACACGCTGTATTTTTTCATGTGGTCCTCCCAACACGCATACTTAAAGGTGTCCTCTCAGCTTGCCTTTTATTTTTTACAGCTGTCCTCTCAACACGGTGTTTTTTTTCTCATGCGGTCTGCTCAACACGCATTATTTAGGCTGTCCTCTCAACTCGCCTTTTATCTTCTACAGCTGTCCTGTCAACACGTCGTTTTGGCTCATGCGGTCCTCTCAACACGCATTATTTAGGCTGTCCCCTCAACTCGCCTTTTATTTTCTACAGCTGTCCTCTCAACTCGCTGTTTCCTATTCACGCGGCCCTCTCAACACGCATTCTGAAGGCTGTCCTCTCAACTCGCCTCTTTTTCAAAGTCTTCCAACTTTTATTTTTTATTTTTTTTGTTTTGACGAATACTTACAATCTGTAATTCTAGCAACACTGCTCGGTCTGCTCCTCCGTCAAATTCCACGTGCTTTTTTCTGAGTGGGTGTTCTCTGCTAAAGGTTCGATTGCTTTCAAATGAAATGAACCCTTACTCGCAACGAAAACTCTTGACATTTTTTGCACTACGTCACTCAAAAATAGGTCCTGACGATCGCCAAATGTGCAACTTGCTACTCAGCAGAGAACACCCACCGTCCTATGGACTGTCGCTGAGCTGGGGCGTTGCGACTCAACAGGCTGACTGTTGCACCGTGACTGAGGTTTACGCAACGAAAGCTCTGAGAGAATGTCTCTTTTACCCATACACCCATAGTGCCCCACACAAAAACCATTTAACTATTAAGTTCGATTATGTTTGAGATTTTTTTGTTTTAACGAAAATCATGAAAATTCAGGCCATTTTGAAGACCATTTTCCAAAAATCAGGACAATGCAGGATTTATTTTAAAAGATCTGGGCAAATCCTGAAAAATCGGGACACCTGGCACCTCATAAGGTAGCGTTCGTAGAGCAGCGTATTTTCTCGTAAACGTTCCAAAAGTACTGTGTAAATTCTCAGATTTCTCCTCATTACAATGCGCAATAGATTATTCTGGAGAAGGGAATTCTCCTCATCAGCTGATGTAGTTTCTCTCGCTCACTCTAAGGTGTTTACTATCTCACTCTTGTTTACAGCGCGATTTACCTATCGCTGCACAGCTTGGGGGAGAGCAGACAAAAAAAACACTCTCTTTCACTGGCCTTCTTAAGAGTTCTGCCATCCTTGCTTGTGAACAGGGCTGCCAACAATTTTTTTTTCCCAAATTCAGGGAGCCTTGTGAAGAAAAAAACAGGCAAAATCTGGCTAGCTTTAAATATTAAAACTGATGACGGTTTTTTCCCTTTCTTTCACACAGGTTTAGTTATCGATCATGGTGAAATCACCAATAATGAGTTTGAGAACTTACTTATGGATAGGGGAGAATGGAGATACTTGATCCCTTATTCTTATTTTCATCATTTAAGAACTCGCCGTCTTTTGTTTTTTTCTGAAAGCGTGTAATTTCCAGTTTAAAAGCTCCAAAAATAAAAATGATACATGAACTCGTAGGTAAATTAGAAGCATTTTCATGAGACTTAAAAAATTGTGAATTTACTTTAGAAGACTTGAATCTTTATTCTGGATGTCCGGATCCTATGCAAAAATTTATTAAAATCCGAAGATAAAAAGTCCGGTGAATATTTTTTGCCATATTAAATCTCATTTACAGTTTATGAGTATCAGACAAAAAGAATTTGTAAAGTTTGTCTAGGGTAAATGTACCTAAGACAACGGCTTAAGGAAGCTGTTTTCATTAATTCAATAGAATTGCCTTCCATGTTGATTTGAAACTGATATTTATTCATTGAACTATATTTCGAATATTGTTTTATGAAACTATGTAGGAAATAGATCAATCCATTACGTACTTTTGAGTCAATTTATGATTTATTTTTCTCATTCAAGTTCCTCCATTGTCGTACCAGGTCCCTAATTCCGTCGTACAAGGAGACCGGAATTGTCTCAATTTATTCCACCGTCTTCAGAAACACATTTAAAATTTTGCGGTTGCGGTTCATGCAATTAGCATCAGCTTACATCGAACGGATCAACCGCGCAGGATAACAGCCGAAGTTCTCTCGAGTAACCAGTCGCAATAAGCTATGAAACTAGGATAGCTCTATTCTAAACAGGTCTACCATTGCTTGGCTAATGCATCTGCAGGCAGCAAAGTATTATACCTTCTATTCAATTCTACCGAAATTGTCTCAAACTATTCCTCCCTCATGAGGGATAGATTTGAAATTTTGCGGTTGCGGTTCATACAAATGCGATTATTTACTTCGCACGGATCAACCGTGCAGGATAACTGCAAAGTTCGAGAGAGATCTAAGTCGCAATAAAATGGACTTGCCAAGAAATCCCAAGGTAGCGTTTTTGTAGCTAGGTACCATTGCTTGGCTAAGGCAATTGCAGGCAGCACAATATTAGACCTTCAAATTGAATCCACCCTGCAAATGTATTTTGTACCAACACCAAGGCCGGATTAAAGGGGGGGCAAAAGGGGCAATTGCCCCGGGCCCCCCGGCTCAGGGGGGCCCCCCGAGGGAAAAAAAGTTTTAACATTACTTTAATCATACTTTTACAAATCCATGAAAAGAAATCAAAACTAGAAATTCGGAATGAAAAAATTGAAATATAAAAACTAAAAGGCCCACATGAAAAAAAATAGATTAGTTGTCTTAAAAAATTAAGGGGCCCCCTAAAGTAAGCAGTGAAGGAGCTCTCCCACATTTCGCGAGCTGAGAATATCAAAATCTTTGGAAAAAACCAAATTCGAAAAAAAATTAAGAAGAATATAAGGCAAAACACCTCAAATTTTCATTTTTTATCGAAACATATAAGTTACGATATTCTTTACAGAACAAATAAAATAAAAAAAAAACATCTCCTCTTTTTCATTAAATTCAAACGTCTTGCACAAAAATAATGTTTGTTGTTACGTTAAGTTTCCAAGTTATGGTTTACTGCACTTAAATTGCAGCTGATTTCGCTTTATGATAAACATTTGAGAATTTTACTCGGGCAGTATTCGGGTTAATACCACATATTATAATAACCTTTCGCCTTTCCATCATTATTATTAAAATTTCCATTGGTTTATAAATTTTAAACTCTTTTCTCTCCCTATTTTTGAAAGTAAAATCTTTTTGAAAAAAACTGTAGTTGCTTAAATAGGAATATTTTCAACTGATTTGACCAAAATTTTATTATCTACTGAAGTGAATATCCTGAATTCAGCATATCATTTTCCAAATGATCATTCTCAAATTATCATAAAAACGATCTGATAGTTGAGCTGCTTGTATCATTGAGTGATTTTCTTAATATGAATTTTTCTATGATCTTTTTCCAGATTCAATTCATTGGGGTTTTCAAATCTTGTGTTGTTTCTTCAGTTACTGAAGTTCAGTTTAATTATTTTTCTGAATTTTGAAAATTCAGGATCTTTGTTTAAAGTAAGGCTGCCAGAATTTTTTCAGCACGTACCCGTGCCGGACAAATCCAGGCTATTTTAGCTATAAACCTGGTAAAATCCGGGCATTTGATACCAAAATGTCTACCAAAAATCCGGACATTATCTGGGCGAAATTGATCAAATACCAGAAAATACTCAACACAAATCGAGAAAAAAACTTGATTTTTTTTCATCGGCAATTTCCAAATCGTATTTTTAGCTTTCAAAAAACTTTTCATTATTAATTTTATAAAACTCGCTCAAAAAGTCCGTTTGAGAACAACACAACACAATATGATTTTCTCTGTTTGTTTTGGAAAATAATGTGAATAAATCCGGGCAAAATTCGGGCTTATTTCTATTAAATACGGGTTTTTTTTCTATGAAATCCGGGCAACCGGGCCGGACCGGACTTTTGCAAATTTTATGTTAAATATCCGGGAAAACCCGCATAAAATCGGGAAATCCGGCAACCTTAGTTTATAGTACTAAACTCATTTGGATTCCATATCTGATTTTTTTTTCAATGATAACTGATTCTGTGTTTCAAACATTCAATCTTTATTCTCAATTTTTTTTCCAACCAATCATTTTTGCACTAATACCCCTTTGGCTTTGAGGGCATCGAATGAAACTTTCGTCACATTAAGAATAACAATTTGAAAAAAAAAAATATCTGATGAGAATCATATTCAAAAACATCTCATGAAATTTTTTTTTTTTTGTATTTCAATGGCATAAAATTGAAATTCACATTAGGTGCAATTTCTGCTTTTGGTCTGATTGTAACTTTATATCCCTTTTTTTTTTAATTTAATTTATATTTGGTTTCTCAAAACTTGATTTGAAATTATGATTTAGATTTGGGACTCTGAATTTTGGTTCTGAATATAACGTGATTTAAAATTTTGAATTCTTTAAACTATTATATCTGTATCGCTATGGAATATGGATTTAGTTATTTTGTTTATTTTTTTTAAATTTTGTTTTCTATTTTTCAAATCTTCAAGATACTTCCTAATTGTCACTAGGTAAATATTTTCGAATAAGCACAAACCAAACGATCAATGATGATATGAAAATCATTTAAAATATCTCTCCGGTCATTTTTTAAAATAAGAGAATTTTAGTTGGTGATAAGGGTTTTAAAAAAAATTAGAATTGAATTTAGCATTTTGCAGCTTAAATAAGAGTTTTCATTTCTAAAAAAATTCTAAACTCTTCCACAATTTTTGCACGTGATTGATTAACAATTTTTATTTGAAGATACAAGAAACTATTTTCTACGCAGACAACATGGCTATTTGAAGATAGTATACTGAACTCATACCCAGTTTTTTACACGTTTAAAAGCTTTTATATTTTCTGGGTAGCATTTGAAAAAAAAAAATCGCATCATAGGGGCCCCCCGAGAAAAATTGCCCCGGGCCCCCGATGGGTTAATCCGGCCCTGACCAACACACTCTCCAACGGACTGGGCTGCCATGATCCAGGATTTGTCTGTAAAATAAGATTTTATAACATTCAAACAGACATTTTTCACTAATTACATGGCACAAATTTACACAGTAACAGTAAGAACATCAACATTTTTAATAGTACTATATGTTTTTCTACGCAATGAGACTGAATAGTAAGACATTTGAGGAGAGGTAGAATCACACTTGCGTTTTGTCAACATGTGTATTCTTATGCATGTGGGAACTCTGGCGAAGGATATCGAAACAAAGCAAGGCCACGTTGATGCGTGTAATGCGCATTAGACTGGTTCAGCTCATCTATTCGAGTTTTTTTGCGAGCGATAAAAGTTTTTGCAAAAATGTTTTTTTTTTCGGAAGTTGACGCTTTGGTATTCTAACATTTTGTTGTTTTGGTTCAAATTTTTGGGAAATGACGTAGAGTAATCCTACTGAAATTAAACTTTTCGACTTTTTTCATTCAAATTGTAATATGTCAAAAACGACAAAACATCTTTTGTTGAAAATTCTCTGAGAATTTATAAAAATGCAGCAAACATGAGTCAAGTATAAAAACTTATATGGTAGAAATCAGAATATAAGCGGGTTTGATTTTGTTGAATTTTGAACGACTATATGTACAAAAAATCATATATACCGATTTTTTATCCAAACTTGTATTGATATCCAAACCAGAGACTCATGAACTCTTATTTCAAAGTTTAAATGATCCATTCATCCAAATTCTCTTGTCATTTTGACCATCAACGGGAATTTTTGCATCGTTTTTCCATGCATCGTAAAGATTCAATAAAAATCGAGGTTTTCGGTCCAGGAATTGAATTTGTTTTCTCGAGTTGATCCCCATTTAGAGAATTTCTGAAAACTGGAAAAGTTTAAGTTTTGGTTTTCAAGGATCCTCAGTGACCATTCTGTAGAACAAAACGTTTGGTCGTATGTGAGATATTGCAGTTTAAATGCAAGAAGTTTAAAAGTCTAATTTTCAAATAATTGATGTTTCTCATGTTTCAAACACTTGGGAAAGGTTTAGTGTCATCAGATAATAGAACCAAAAATAATCAAATCTTAAAATATGAAATAATTTTGAAGAAAAAATGTCATTGGAGTTGAACGTTAGAAATATGAAAGTTGGAGATATTCTTGCGTGCACCCAAACGTCTATTTAATTATGCACGATACTGTTAGTAAATAATTTGTAAAACACCAACCACTAAGCTAAAAAATCCATCAATTCTTTGTTCATTTGAAACCATGCATTATAAGTCAGGGCAGGTAAATGGTTACCATCAAGGAGCCAAAGTCATGCGATATTGATATATTCGGAAGTATCACTGGCATGCAACACATGTATCATATCACCGTCACATACGGTAGGATATCGCGACATTTTGAAATGAGTGACATCTGAGCCAACGTGATGGTTATTTTATTATGCTCTCTGTCATCATAACATCCTCTAATGATTAATGAACAAAATGCTAACTTCAGAAACTAAGTGTAAATTTTTGCTCTGAATGGAAAGACGTTTAGCAAATTTTCTCGTTAACACATGGTTGGCTTCACTTGCTGCAAATTTTTCGGAGGGGAACTATCAAAAGGATGCAACTTTTGGACGTGTTATTAAAATAATAACGTAAACATTTTTAATAATATATATAATATAAAATTTTGAGGGGAGGTCAGAAATAATGGGAATTCGGGACTTTTTTACTGCAATTGCTTGCCGACGAACTATGATGGGACCTGGAGCTGGTCGATGACCATGGATGTATACCAGCTGCCTGTCGAGTTTTTGGTAGTGGTCGTCCCAAGGTATGCCTGAACCGTGGACACACCCTACCATACGGTTGGTGGGTAGTTTGATGAGACTGGCGTTGATCTGGCTCAGAACTTGGCGTGATTGCATGGTCTTGGGAAGTGCCTGAACCGGAAACGCCCGGTATAATTAGACCATGGTTGAAAGAAAGCGAAAAGCACTTTTTGATAACTGGCCCCAGTTGAAGCGACGTTCCGAAGGCCATTTGGGAGAACGGATCGGGCTGGGGATGAAGCCTTTGTTTTCGCTAGACTCCATCTATCCAAGATCTAGGACTTGACAAACTTTTTCATTCAGCACGGCAGTTTTCTGACCCTTTAGATTTTAACCATATCTGAAAACAATTAAAATGATAATCACAACACAAGTTTTACATTTGCATTTTATTGATTCAAACCTTCAAACATATTTTATTTGCAATTGATACACGGAGTTTTAAGGCACGCTCCCGTAACTGTGTTCAGTGCTAGTTTCAAGCAATTGAGGTCCAGGCACTCTCGGAGAAAGCATTTTAATTTTCAAAAACCGAGCGAAAATGCCACACAAATCACGAAATTAACAAACGCGCAAAACAAATAATATGTATCGCGGACGAATGTCATGCAACAAAAATTTCTGTCAGCAACAGTATGACAGAAAAAACGAATGCTATGACCGTTTCGTTGGTGATAGGAGTGTGATAGAGATGACATTGACATAGGCTACCATGTTAAAGTCGGACGATAGTGAGCGATATTTATCAGCACTGTATAAGCAATGCTAAATACATTCAAGTAATTTATTAATTTAAATAGACTTTTTGCACTTATCTCCCAGCGCATCTAGTTCGTAGCTTCAAAATAAACAAAATTACTGTATTGTATTGTGATTACTTGGAAATCCATTATGTTCATTCTCTATGAGTCCGATTGGTTCAGCAAAAAAAAGTAAAAATGAACCGGTCTAATTCCAATTCTTGCAAAACGGTTTCCTATTCCTGTCGTAAAATTACGACGAATTATGGGGCCCGAGCGATTCGATTTCAATCGAATATTGACAAATTTATATAGTTCAGATTAGATTGAAATCATTTTTCTTATTTTATTTTAACACTTTTCTGTCGAATTTTATGATTTTGATCGTTATATGCAATGACAGGAAGCGATAAAACAAAGAAACACGTTGGGGGGATCACTAAGTTCGTTTTACAATATGGCGAAGTGCGTCAATAATTCAATTCACTTCGCGATTTCAATATCAAATAAATTAAGAAATAGTTTTAAAAGTGACAAATTTGTGATAGAAAATAAATTCACAAGCTTAAGTTTATCATGTGAAGTTGCCAATTAAAGTGGAAAGTGATTTTTCGGCACTAAAACATGCATTCTTGAATTGCGACAAATCAGAGGGATACGACGGAGGAGGGTACACCTACCCTACTACCTTAAATTCATTGCATAAAGAGCAACGCCGCAAATTTATCTTATGCAAACTTCAGAAAAATATTCAATATGGCAATAGGGCAAACAATTTGGAGTTGTGCTGCAACTGTGAGTTTTGTAAGCAGGTAAACGTTTTCAAGAAATTCAGTTTAAGCGAAGTCTTTAAAACTCGATCGCTAAATTACGGAGTGACTTCATACAAATTTGTGACCAGTCTGAGCAGTCCTATTTTCCTGGTGAAAATACTATTTATTTAAATGAATTCACAACTCGCCTCAGTCATTTTGCGTAAGGAGTTCAAAAACACATAATGAAAACCACATATTTAGTTCGGAGGTGTAACAAGGCGAAAACAAGTCCGCCCAAGTCGATTTTTTAATACCTTCCTATTAAAATCAAAAGTTTTTGCAATTGCTGCACATTCAATATCAACGTCTTCTCAATGTCTCAGATCAAACAAACGGCACCTTTGTCGCGAATCTCAACAATTGTTCCTTTATGAATTTTAAGAATCTTCCAAAGAACAAAAAACACTCTAAAAACCACATGACGTGTCCAAAGACGGTTTCCAACCTTAAGAACTTCTTTGAAGAAAGTTTGCCAAGATGCATAAAACAGAGTTACCAAAAAAAATTAAAAGTATGAGGTGGCGTCGCGGTAAAGTGGATCAAACCCATCTCGGTAATGATTTTTTTTTGCCCGTTCGTCTTTCCCTCTGATATAGGCACGGTTCTCTTTTCTTTGATTTCTATTGCTTTCGAGATATTTTGTTCTTCAACCATTCGCGACCAAATCGTGCTTAAGTATCAACAAATATTTGCTAAAATACGGGTAGGTCCTTTTTTCCTTCTCTTCTCAAGTCGATAAAGGATCCTGTTGTGATCCTTGGTTTTTTTTT
Source organism: Uranotaenia lowii (assembly GCF_029784155.1). Taxonomy (NCBI): domain Eukaryota; kingdom Metazoa; phylum Arthropoda; class Insecta; order Diptera; family Culicidae; genus Uranotaenia; species Uranotaenia lowii. The sequence goes on along the minus strand of NC_073691.1, from coordinate 50,331,433 downwards.
TCATTTTAAAATTTGCAAGATGGGCTTTGGTCACTTAAGCACCGCCACTTTTTTTGTCATCAGGTTGGTCCAAAGGCCGATTTTCCCCTCAATTCCAAAAGTACTCATCGAGAAGTGAGAGATCTCAAGTAATCTCACCAACAATGAATTTCAAAAAGTTGGCAGCGGCAGCATTATTTTGCTTTTTTTTTTATCTGGAAGGGTGAGAAAATGTAAATGTTTCTTACGGGTGCTCTTTGCATATTGCAAATTGACGAAACAGCCGAAAATGCTTGCGTCCGTCCCTTGGTCAATTCACCTTTACGTTTCCGGCTGGCAGGAAACTGTACTGAAAAGAAGAGGGAACATTTTCTACATTTTCAACATTCATCTCTACCGCATCTCAGCATCTTGTCGATGCATCCGGACACAAAGACGTTTTCTGAGCCCAGGTTGTGCCTCATTTACAATTTGCTGATGCAAACCAAAGGACCAAAGGAAATTCCTACAGAAAGAAGCCATTGTTCGAATTTGTTAAGTGTAATGGATGACGGATTGATGACTTTTCCTCGAGTCCTTCCTTTCTTTCTCGGTATGACTTCTTTTTTTGGCAACAAATGGCTCCTGAAATGGAAATATTTTGGAACAGACGAAAACACGGCACTCTTTCGGCAGGTGGCCAAGCAAGGTTGGGTCAGGTTTTCGAGTATCCTTGTTCGATTCTGATTTCGGTATTTTCATTCATGCACTGAATGGAATTTTAAAAGGCAGCATATCCTGGTCGCTTTTTGTGTGTTTTCAGGTTTTTTTTTGGCGGGAAACAACAGGTTCCAAACCTTAGAGCCCGGTCATATTTCGCGAAAATAATGATAATGGGTATTTTGGTACTTGGCGAGTGCCGCAAGAGCCGCTCGAAAACATTTGTGATGGATTTTGGACAAAAGCAAGTCGGCTCGGGTCGGGTCCGATTGTTTGGAAAAATTTGCAAAGGGATTAAGTGGCCTTTCACGGGGGCCCCGTAGCGATGATATTTTGCACCATTGAGCACGTTTTCGAGGAAACAATCGCTTCGTCGGGTTGTTGTTTCTTAATGGATTTTTGGGGTTCAAGTGAGTATTTCAAATGTAAAACATAAGTATGTATGTTGGTATGTTGAAGTCAAGGTGAAATGAATTTTTTGGTAATGACACAGGAATCGAACAAATTTGGGAAAATTTGCATTGAAATCAGAAAAATCCACAACAAAAAGCTTATGTTTTTCAATTAAAAATACTTGAAAATTTTTCGACAGTTGGATAAAGTTTATACCGTGTCCCGCACAAATAAAAATTCAACATAATTTTAAAATTAAAATTTTATTTTTTTGTATTTTTTTTTTTCAAGGTGTCTCTGATGGAACGATTTTATTTGTCGAAAAATAGTAACGCTCATTTTTGCACCATTCGAAAGCTGGGACTTTTCCCTTTCATTAGAGCCCAAATTTGAAATAATCCACCGGGGAGTCTAGAACAGTTTATTTTTCTGAAGGTTTTTTTAACCTTCTGAGCGGTTTTTTCAAAGACAAAATCATACTAATCTCTGTGAAAACGCTCGTCTTACCTTGAGCGTAAATCCAGCATCATATGTCAATAACATGATTTAATAGGAAATTTCCCTGGCTACAACTTTGTAGAAGACATCAAAGGGATACAAATCGAGAGAAAAGAGTTGGAATGATTTGAAAAATCTAATAAAACTTTTTACCACTGATTGTACTAACTAAGACCAGAAAAAGTATGCTACGAGCTTAGTTATATTGTAGAGTGTATAAATGTTTAAAAGGATTTATTTACATTAAAAAATCAATCTTTTACATAAAATTGGTCGGGATTATCTGAAGTTAAGAGCATTTTTGAGGTTTTATTATTCCAGAACCAATATCAAATACTTTTTTTTGTCACTCCGATTTTTTCAAAAATCCCGAAGTGGAGAATAAATATAGTTTATGAGAATATTACTAAACCTGTCGTTTAGATATTTTTTTTTCAAATGTATGATCTTAGTTTTTTTGATTGTTTGATTTTGTGCAATGTAGATTGTGTTCAAGTTTGTTGCAAGCCAGCTTTGGTTCAATTTTTTTACAATGTATTGAAAATTTGAATTAATTTTTTATTTCGAATCCCTCCCACCCTCCTCGAAATGTTTCAACTCCAAATGAAAAACCCGATTTAATACACTTAACAGTGGATTGGAGCCTTTCTAACAGAGTTTAAATTATATTTGGAAATATATAAAATAATATAGAATATACATGATAGATTCCTTCCCTCTGAATCATATAAGAATGATTTCAGATATTCAAACACGAAAAATTCCAATCTCAATATAAAAAAATGATGCCTGGTACGTTTTTTTGGGGAAAAGCGAACTGGTATGTAAGGAGCTCATTTTATGTATGGAAAGAATGGTATTTAAACAGTAGAATTTCCAAGATTTATAACACGCTGAAATGGTGCCGTGGTAGCAACCAGAACTTTCACGTTGCTGGTCACGGTTCGAATCTTACTGTTTTTTTATGCTTTTTTTTACTGAATAAGTAAAACCAACTACAATATTGATGGATAGCCGTGACGCGTGCCCTAGCATGATACCTTTTTTAGAGCTCAACCATGCATAGAGGAAAAATTCCCACAAAAGGAGGGGAAAGTAATATGACTATTAAATGATTAATCTCATTCTGGAAACTAAATCTGAAATCTTATTCTGATTCTAAAGTTTGAATTTTGAGTTACAACACTTAGTCTAATATTTGAATATATTCAAATTCCAGGTTGATCTTTAATCCGAATTCTTAATCAGAATTCTAAATCTGAATTCTCAATCTGAATTCTGAATTTGAACTCTGAATTTGAATTCTAAATCTGTATTCTGAATCTGAATTCTGAATCTGAATTCTGAATCTGAATTCTGAATCTGAATTCTGAATCTGAATTCTGAATCTGAATTCTGAATCTGAATTCTGAATCTGAATTCTGAATCTGAATTCTGAATCTGAATTCTGAATCTGAATTCTGAATCTGAATTCTGAATCTGAATTCTGAATCTGAATTCTGAATCTGAATTCTGAATCTGAATTCTGAATCTGAATTCTGAATCTGAATTCTGAATCTGAATTCTGAATCTGAATTCTGAATCTGAATTCTGAATCTGAATTCTGAATCTGAATTCTGAATCTGAATTCTGAATCTGAATTCTGAATCTGAATTCTGAATCTGAATTCTGAATCTGAATTCTGAATCTGAATTCTGAATCTGAATTCTGAATCTGAATTCTGAATCTGAATTCTGAATCTGAATTCTGAATCTGAATTCTGAATCTGAATTCTGAATCTGAATTCTGAATCTGAATTCTGAATCTGAATTCTGAATCTGAATTCTGAATCTGAATTCTGAATCTGAATTCTGAATCTGAATTCTGAATCTGAATTCTGAATCTGAATTCTGAATCTGAATTCTGAATCTGAATTCTGAATCTGAATTCTGAATCTGAATTCTGAATCTGAATTCTGAATCTGAATTCTGAATCTGAATTCTGAATCTGAATTCTGAATCTGAATTCTTAATCTGAATTCTGAATATGAATTCTGAATCTAAATTCTGAATCTGAATATGAGTTCTGAATCTGAATTTTGAATTCTGAATCCTGAATTCTGATTCCTAAACCTGTATCCTGAATTTGAAAACTGAATCTGAATTCTGCATCTGAAATTGAATCTAAATTATGTATGAGTATGTAGAAATGAAAAAAAAACATAAATTCATTCTTCAACGCGGGTAAAAAAAAACGAGGGTCATAAGATCTTCATATAAATTCCCCCCCAACGCAGTTTTCTGTACGGCTCTGCATTTTGTTGACACCCGGCATGGCTATAGACACTATAATTTCATATATGAAATTATAGTGTCTAATAGGCATGGCGGACTCTGAAGGAAACGCCCATCCGCCATTTGCTGCATTGAAAAGCAAGAAGTGTAAGATATAAACACTGTTGCCGTATTTTCCCCAGCAGACTGAGAAACTGCCCAGACCACGGTGCGTCTTAGTAATGCATTTTACGTATTTGAGTTTGAGCCGCTCTTTATCAAGCGTGCCGATGGTTTATTGGATAGCGCTTGCAACTTTGGATCTGAAGGGTTTTGGTTCAATTCTCGAGTCAGTAAATTTTAATTTTTTATTTTGATTATCTCTAATTTATAAATGATTGCTGGTGCTGCTGCTTCGAGGCGCCACTAGCAACTTTTTTTTATGCCATAATAAGTATGATATGTATTTCGTAAAGAAAACGGTTTCAACTATTTTGTTTTTTTCCCGTTTTTGAAAGGGTTGTGTAGGAAAAAAAATGCATTCTTTTGAGACTAAAATCATTTTAATTGCGCAGCCCAGTTTCGCAAAAACGTTCTAGACATTTTTAAAATGGCACATACAAATCCACGGACATCAACAGAACTCGTCGAGCTGAGTCGATAGGTACCTATAAAGGTATGCCTAAGACCCATAATTAATGATCTCCCCAATCGACCGATAACCAAACCTTTCTGTTAGAAAGGCAAAAAGATAGATTTCAAATTTGTTCCGGTCATTTAAAAAAAGGTGGCACCTGCTTGACTTGAACATTTTGTTAGTCATTTCATACTTTGAGCAATGTTACATTTTAAATAGGTACCTAATCTGCGCAAAAAGATAAAAAAAAGAGATAAAAATTATTTTAAGCATTTCAAGCCACTGCTTTAAATACTGTTCATGACACCATGTTATATTTCGTTTTCATAGAAGTAAGAAAATAACATTCCAGAATAAAGCCAAAAATGCAGAAACCCACAGATAAAAACCCATGTTTTTTTTTATTTTATCTAGGAAATTTGAAAAAAAAATCATCAATTTAAACATTTGCAAAATTTTCAGAAAACGAAATAAAAAAATTGGCAAAAAATCTGATGACTTCAGATCTGACAACTTTAAGTGAATTGAGAAAATATTTTCAGATAATAGTTTTACCTACATAAAAAAAATCTTTTGAAATTGTTGAAAATAAAGTTGATGTTGAGATTTTGATATCTTCTGTTTCCTTTTTATCAAAGAAAAAATCAATGAAAGACATTAGGTTCAGAGCGTGTACTTTTGAGAAAAATGAACAATCTAGAATATTTGCTTGAAAACTCAAATTCAACCACATTTTTACATACACGAGTGCCTCCAAAACTACTAATTTATGCAATCGAACATATAAAACAGGTTGATTTTTTTTTTTATTTTATGTATGACACTTTATCATGCTTGTGATACCCGTGTTTAAGGTTTTACAAAATTGAAAAATATGAAAACCTTTAGAAATTATCAAAAACGATGAAAGATGTTAAATAAAGATGTTTGATTTAGAAATACAGATGAATTTTACAAAATTTGAGCTTGAATGAAAAAAGTAAATCTAATTTGTTCCCTAGTCCCAAATGCTTGTTCATAAGGAATTTAAACTAAAAATAACTACAAAATAATATAAATAACTAAATTTTCAATAAAGGCGAGAGACAGTTTTTCCAGAATGAAAACCTTTAAATGCTCATAACTTCAAATTAGCCTGATCAATTTCATGTAAAAGATTGATTTTTAATATAAATAAACCCTTTTTAACATTTATACACTCTACAATCAATAACTAAGCTCGTAGAATACTTTTTCTGGTCTTAGTACAATCAGTGGTAATATGTTTTATTGGGTATTTCAACTGAAATTGTGACATTCCAACTTTTTTCTCTCGATTTGTATCACTTTGATGTCGTCTACAAAATTGTGGCCAGGGAAATTTCCTATTAAATCATGTTATTGACATATGAAGCTGGATTTACGCTTAAGACAAACGTTTTCATAGTGATTAGTATGATTTTGTCTTAAAAAAACCGCTCAAAAGGTTAACAAATCTTCAAAAAAAAAAAAAATTGTTCTAGACCCCCGTTGGATTATTTCAAATTTAGGCTCTTATGAAAGGGGAAAGTACCAGCTTTCGAATGGTGCAAAAATTAGCGATGCTTATTTTTGAAAAATAAAGTTTTCTCCCAGAGACATCGTGTTTTTGGCTTAGTAGCATTTAGTCACTGATTTGCTTACTTTACGGGTATGACATTAATATAATCCACTTTATGATTTATTTGATAAAAATGATAAAAACAAATAACCATTTGTTATAATGACCTTAATTGGCCTTGATGATTTACTGACTGGTGGTTGCATACTTTTTTGTAAGGTTTTAGTGATATTTCGTGAGGGGGAAGGAGGGGGGGGGGGGGGAAGTTTCGAACGGTGTTCAGCTAGATAGACCTCAATACACTGAATATGTTTATATTGTTATTCGAAAACATCCACTAACTCTCAATATTATTCATTTTGCAGCTCGGGATCGGTTTGGTGTAGATAAAAAATACTGCTGTTTTCTACGCTTTTTGTTTGAGCCATTTTTTTTTTTAACTGTTTTTGTCCTCCTACCCCGGTTTTGCATGGATTTCTCCAGGTTCACGCTCAAAATGCCGATTTTATCATAAACCATCACATTACTGTTGATTCGTATAAAAAATCTCCGGCATCTATGAACACCTCATCACCATATTCACCATGGACTTCCACTACAGTAGTGCTTTAATTTCGATTGAATATGGTAGTATTAAATGTCTGGCGACACATTCTTACCCCACTATTTAAGAGGTACTAACCGTTTAGAAAAAAAAATATGTCCGTTAATTTTGATTCCGAATAGGGGTTTTAGTTTTTTACCTTCCTCAAACTGATTTTGTGTTAAATTTTTTAACTTGCAGCAAGACAAAAAAGCAACTTAAATTTTCTTATTGTGATTCTACCGAAATTTTCTTGAACGTACGACATTTGTGAAAAGTATTCCAAGGTTAGCGTATGAAATCAAAAAGGAAAATTAAGATCAAAACAAACGTAGACAGTTTTCTCTCTTTTAACAGGTTTCGTCTTTTCACTGAGAGTACTTCACTAGTAGTGGCTCCAAGCGGTTGGTATGTAGGTACAGGCGTTTGAGGAATTGGGCCATTGCTGATAAAAAAAACCCAGATTTTATTTAGATTATTTAAATAGAAAAACCTTTATGTAAAACAACTTACGCTGGGACTTGTGATTCAGTAAAAATTAAGAATATTCCTTACCCTTGACATTGATTTATTTTCATCAAAACACATCAGTTGATTAAAAATAGTACCGTTTTCAATTATTAAGATAAAACCAACTGAAAAAAATTAATTTGGACGTAAAAATTTAAAAATTTTATATTTAAATTCGATTGTTTTTCATCACTTTTTGTAAATAAAGAGAATTAGTCCTGGCAAAATCCAAGGTTTTTAAAGCAAAATCCGGGCATCTAGTCCAGACTGGACTTTCCCAAAATTTTGTATCAATTATCCGGGCAAATCCGGGTAAATCCGGACAATCTAGCAAGCTTATTTTAATGCATTGAGAATTTCAATCCCAATCCAAAGCAATTCTGTTAATATTCAGCAATATTTAACTTTATGAATAACATATAAGCAACTAAATATTGGCAATATGGAATTCGATCTACCTTGCCACGCCAACGATCGTGAAGATCAAAATATTCTCATTTTTTTTTGTAACTTCTAAATGATGTTAAAATTCATGCTATACAGTGTAATTTCTACAAAAATCGTGCTCAATAATTGAAGACATCAGTATTGAAGACAACATCAGTAGTCATTAGTCAATCAAGTTTAGCTTAGCACTTAGTGCAAATAAGATTTTTTTTATAAAGAACTGATTGTTAAAAGGAAAATTTGAATTGCTCAACTTTTAAAGTCCAATCCAGTTTTCCAAATCTAGAGCTGTTGAAAATGTGACAACATTATGCTGCTGATCCGTGATTTATGAGAGAGAAAAAAATTGTAAATTACATGCGGGACTAAAATTTCAGTAGAAGAGTTCAGAGTTTTGAATACAGTATAAGAAACATCATTTTACAATCACATTAGAGTGCCCCAAATGACCCGACTTTTGGAAAAGTTATGCGCTACAGGCTTAAATTGATCCCAGGCCTAGTACATGATCTCATGCTAAATTTGGGCCAGATCGGTTCACGGAAAGGGGTCGCTCGACGAGCCTGAACTTTGTATGAGATTTTGAGACATTTTGTTCAGGAGAAACATGAAAACTAGATTTTCATCTATAACTTTGGTTCCATTCGGCCGATTTCTTTTGAATGCAGTTATTCTATGACAAATATTTCATCCGAACACTGCATGTATGAGTTTTGAATTCTAATAATTGATTAAAAATATTATATTTTTCTTAAGGTATAAACTGAATTATTCTCGTTTTAAAAGATATCATAGGTATTATCATGTCACAGTTTAATTTTTTCTTCCAGTAGATTTTATAGTTTTGAAAGCTATTCAATCAGAAACTACAATCATTTCACAGTCCATTATCTCGGGAACGGATATTGCCAACTTTTCTGGAATCAGAAAGCCAACCAGCCAGCTCGCTCATCTTTCGGGATGATGCACCGATAATTTAATTACACTGACAAATGACCTAAATGGTCACATTTGTTAACCGATTGCTCTCAATTATCATTACTATAAATAAAGGTGCCAACGGCGGCATCGAGCGGAAGTTCATGAAAGCTTTTCGTCCCTCCATCCGTCAATGAATGAATGGGATATGCACAAAAACCTTCACGTTTCATTACATCGCATCGATTTGGCACAGGCAGAATGCTGATGAGGTACATTAAATGGAATGGTTCAACCTCTTTATCTGCTTCGCTTCCCATTTCCTCGGAACAGAGCCTCCGAATTGAAAAATTTACGATATTGACAGAGACACCCCCGGCCGGTTCATAGGATTCTGATTTGACGCCCATCAATGCAGAACTCTGCTGCTCGAATTTAAATCATTAAAATTAATGCACCACTGAGTGCCCTTTTCGTCAAATGCATCCCACGTGGCCAAACGCGGCCAAAACGGCGGGACGTTTCGGGAAATTGCACTGGACATGGGCTATCAATTTCAGATTCGGACTCCGTTTCGTACATGGACATTTACATGTATACACATTTTAGCCCAAGTCCAATGAACCCCAAATTAAAAACAAACCCCGCTCAATCACAGCTTCGCTAAGGCTGCCATAGTCTGAACCCAGCCAGAACTTGCTTCATTCCATTTGGATTAAAATTCCAACTGACGTCGGTCGCCGTGTCGTCCCTCGCAGCTCGCCAGGCTCGTAAACTCAGTTGCAGGACCTGGATGCAGTTGCACCCATTCATTCATTGCTTCATTCATTGATCCGCCCTAGCCAAGCCGGTGAGACCAGAGTGTTGTCTGCGGCGGAAATTTATTAGACAATTGACATGACAAACCGACCGTGAAACCCCTTTTCGCGCCTTTTTGTCCGGTGTCCATCCACACCGGGAGGGTTTCGTCAATAATATTCCGAATGTGGTCCGGTAATCCGTTTTTCATCGCACACCCAAAACGAAGAAGGATTTATGGGAGGAATTTTGCCCGGTCACCTTGCCAGCCACCTTCCGCAACCGTTTTGGGTGCAGGTCAAATCAAACAAAGCCGGATCGGAAGTTTTAATTAAATTGTCCACATATTGGCGGATGCAGAGGTGTCAGTTTCTTGAAGGAACAAATCGCAAATTTGCAGAACAATTTTGGTACCTACAGGGAGGGGCAAAATAAAGTGTCCAAATTATTGTTTTCCAGTTCTTTTAATTTTCTGGTTGAAATTCAACGAAAATACATCGTCATAATTTTTTTAATAATATTTATAAAGTTTTTTTCAAGTATTGTTAATGTTGCACTGGTTAAAAAGAAATTTGTTTCGGATAGAAAAAAAACAGCTAATATTCCAAAACAGCGGCAAAATAAAGTGTCCAGATCAGTACAGCTTCAAATAAATCAAACTGAAGGCAAACAAGAACGATTTAATTATGAGTATGGCCTCCTTTAGCTTTCAACACCTCCTGCAAGCGCTTCGGCATACTTTCAACAAGGTTGTGCAAGTGTTGTTGGTCGAGTTCTTCCCATACACGCGCCAGGGCATCAAAATAAGTATTTTCATTTGTCACACCAGTCTTATCAGCCCGAGCATTGAAGTTGGCCCACAGAATTTCGATGGGGTTCAGATCAGGACTTTGAGGGGGCCTATCAAGAGGTTTGATGTGGCAGGAACGGAAAAATCCTGCTGAAAAACGAAGCGCTCTTCGAGGCCCGTCTTGATGAGGGATACCTCGAGGTTTTCCCGCAGGATATTGCAATATGACTCAGCTGTCATGATTCCGTCGATTTTTACCGAACTGCCCACCCCACTCCAAGAAAAGCACCTCCACACCATAACGATACCTCCTCCAGTGTTCCGAAAATCACTCAATTTCAATGAATGTTTCTGATTGCACTTCGCAGCTGAACGTACAGCGGTCGGGTTTCGTTATTGATTGCTACTGGACCTACCCGACCATCGATCGTTCAATTCATCGCTAAAATACAGATCACCTCGCACGATGCTTGCTGTCAAAACAGTGCAGCACCATCATCAAATTGGAATCTCACCAATGCGCAATGCATATGGCGAATCTTGTTGGTCTTCGATCAGGAGTGAATGGATCAGGCAGTGAGTGAGTGATACATGAAGCCGATCATTAGCGTATTTTGTTTGATTTGATATATAGCAAATTAATAAATTTATTTGTTGTTATAACGTTTTTTAACATCAGTATGATCAAAATCAAATTGTAGTTGTGTTTGTGAGGGAAAGATGATCACTTCCGCCGTGTTTTTCAATTTTTACAAGTTCTCTTATTAACTGTCGTCCGTCACGTTAAAATTACTGGAAACTTATGGTGTCCCGCACAACCGTTTGATTTTTCTCGTCCTACAAAAAATAATTTTGAATTTCATGTAATTCAAGCAGATACTGAGTGAGCTACATTCAGAATGGATCAGTTTGTATCTCACTCATCTCCGATATGCGATGTTTGCTAAACCGATGATTCTGAATGATGCGACTCGGTTTGCATAGCTGATTGGAGCGCTGATCGAGATTGCATACCAGCCAGGCGAAGCAGTTGCGACAGGCGCTATCCCATTATACAATCTGAATGTTTCCAACAGGAAACGCATCCTGAGTGTTTGTTTTGATTGATTTTCGGAACTCTGACCTCCTCCGTGCTTGACTGTTCCTTGGATATGGCGGTCTTGGAGCTCCTCACCCGACTAGCGCCACACACGATCCTGCATCTTCCGGTTGAACAGCTCGAATTTGGATTCGTCGGTCCACTACACTGTTTTCCAGTATTTAAGCGGTTTATCGACGTGTTCCTTGGCAAACTTGATACGCTTAGCCTTGTTCACCTGGCTGATGAAAGGTTTTCTTATTGCGATTCTGCTATGGCACTCCTTCGTTTGGATGCGGCGATGGACAGTACGACGCAATACCGAAAGTTTGAGCTCTTCCTATATCTGCTGGATCGTAATTTTTGGGTTTTTCTCCACCTCAAGAATGATTTTCTTGTCCGTTCTGGCATCTGTCTTGGGCTTCCGTCTTCTTGCCGGGTGATCCACCACCGATCAGAACGTTTTCATCTTCTTCATGATTTTTGATACCGCTGTCTTGCTGATTTCGTAGTGCTTGGCCACTTCCCGGTGCGTTTGACTTGCGTTTGATATCACGAACAACCAGTTTCCGGATGGACAACGGAATGGAACCAGAATTTTTTGCGTTCTCCATATTTTACAACTTATTCGAATGGAGACACCGGTTGAACACTCCAGAGCCAAGCCAGTTGTTTATAAAACGCCAAAAAACACAAAACAAACAAGTTCGAGGGGCCTCGCGATGGAGGCTTATCGAAATTATATCTATTGATTTTTGAATTTCTTTTGCCCATTATTTTTTGGAAAATTAACTGTTTTTTTTTCTATCAGAAAAACTTTCTTTTTTACCAATGCAACATGAACAAAAAAAGAAAAGAACATAAAAAACAATATTTAAAAAATGACTACGATGTGTTTTCGATGAATTTCAACCAGAAAAATAAATGAAATGAGAAAAAAAAATTTACACTTTATTTTGCCCCTTATTGTATGTATAGCTTTATAAACTTACTAATACTAATGAAATTTCACGTCCTGGATTCAATTTTTGCATCTAGAAATCAAAAATCCAAAAACTTGATGGTTTTTTAACATATGTATGTTGGTTATCCACCAAGGGTGCACGGATTCACCGCAGTTTCTGCCTAAGTATGTGTTCACATGAATTCTTTTGATTATCAAGTTCGACAAATCTCCAATGCGCGCGTACACCATACCCGGAACCCTGGCTTCGTACGAACTGTTATGTAGTGAATGTATTGTGTTGATGTAGGTTTATTTTGGAAGAACAAGTCAATCAGGTGAGCTGTCTTCGTGGGCAGGTTGTCTCCGTTCAACAGATTACCTGAATGTTGATTGAGGATCGAGGAGACAACGGACCAGGTCATAGTTTGCTCTTCAAGTTCTTAGGTAAGAAGAAATAAAATTTATCTGCCAACGCCCAAAATAGGACGGGTAACAATAATAAACTACCTGACAACACCCAGAAAAGGGTAGTTAGGCCCAAGAAACTGACAACGGCACATTTGCCGAGCATTCGAAGGTTCTTTTTACCTACAAACAATTCAGAGATACCTAGCTTGGCCAATTTAAGGCAGGGAAATGAAACACTTTCTTCAATCGATAACCCACTGGATGCTAGCAAGTAGCTAGTGAAATACTAGTATTTGGGTCTTTCAAATACTGTGGCTGAATTCAAAGGAATCATCGACTACTTTTAAATTATAGTTTCATTCAGTTCAATGAAGTTTGGTCGCATCAATTAGAAATGGATTGAATGTTGATCACCGGTCTTTTTCCAATTGACTTTGACCGATTCCTACCAGGTCGAAAAGAATCTTTCTGCCGAGCTGGATAGGTTTTGACTAGTTTCAACTTGCTTCATTGAACAACGACTTGACTAGTTTCTACCAAAACATTGGCTCACTGAACAACTATCAGTTGACAGGAACCAGTAGAAACCGATTTTACCCACGATTGAACGAAGCTAATGCAAATCTTCTGTAGTATTAATCTTTGAAATAAGAATGATGAGTTTGTTATTGTTGCTTAAATATAAAACGGTGGCAGAACACAAAGAGTGATACGGTCAAAATTTGGTCAATATCAACTTGACGTATTTCTTTCAATTTTGCATTTAAAAAACCTGAACAACCCTCATTAGGAAGGTGTGTGTGTGTGTAGAGTGTTGCTCCTATTTTGATTTTGGAACTCACTTTTCAGTTGTCAAAATGCCGTCCAAGGAAGAAGAGCAGCGTATCAAAATTTTGCTCGCGCATAGCGAAAATCCGAGCTACTCGCACGCAAAGCTGGCAAATTCGCTAAAAGTGGCCAAATCAACCGTTACAAATATAATTAAAGTGTTTGGGGAAAGTTTGTCGACAGCCAGGAAGTCTGGATCGGGGAAAAATCGAAAACCGGAAGCCGCTGAGACGACAAAGAGAGTTGCCGGTAGTTTCAAGCGAAACCCTAACCTCTCTCTCTCTCCGAGATGCCGCAAATAAGCTGGGTGCATCGAGCCAAAAAACGAGCCGGACTATCGACTTACAAGAAGGTAGTGACTCCAAGTCGCGATAATAAACAAAATACGACGGCCAAAGCGCGATCCCGGGGGCTGTACACGACGATGCTGACGAAGTTTGACTGCGTGGTAATGGACGACGAAACCTACGTCAAAGCCGACTACAAGCAGCTTCCGGGACAGGAGTTTTATACGGCAAAAGGTATCAGATATTTTCAAGGACACGAAACTGTCAAAGTTCGCTAAGAAATATCTGGTATGGCAAGCCATCTGTACCTGTGGCTTGAAAAGCAGCATATTCATAGCTTCCGGGACTGTCAACCAAGGAATTTACGTGAAAGAGTGTTTGAATAAACGTCTGCTGCCTTTCCTGAAGAAACACGGTTGTTCCGTACTGTTTTGGCCGGATTTGGCTTCTTGCCATTACGGTAAAAAGGCCATGAAGTGGTACGCCGCCAACAACGTGCAGGTGGTTCCCAAGGACAAGAACCCTCCCAACACGCCAGAGCTCCGTCCAATTGAGAAAAACTGGGCTATTGTCTAGCGGAACCAGAAAGAAGACCAAACAAACTGCTAAGAACGAGTAGCAGTTCAAGGCAAACTGGCTTTCTGCGGCGAAGAAGCTGGACAAGGTGGCTGTACAAAATCTGATGGCAGGGGTTAAGCGTAAGGCCCGGTAATTCGGATTTGGAAAAGCGGAAGCCTAACTGAATATTTTTCCTGAATCTTATACTAATTAAACTTGAAAAAGAAATTTAATTTGATTTTTTAAATAAACGATTTACACGCGTTTTCCCTTGACCAAATTTTCACTGTATCACCCTTTAATAAGAATGTTCAATCAGTTGCCAGCTGGCCAGGTACAGTAGTTTTTCGATTTTATCACGGTCAAAAAAAATTTTACCGTGAATATGGCGAAAACGTGAATTTGACGAAACTTAAAATTGAAGTAGAAAAAAGTATTTTTACTGTCTTTTATCAATTATTTATAATGTTTTCAGTAGTGGAAACGTTTTGTATCAATAATTTTTTATCGTAAGGCGTAATTATCAAAGAAAACTTAACAAAAAGGATCGTTTTCAGTTCAAATTATTCTTCTCTAAAGCAAATTTTTAGGTTTTTTTTTTCTTGTAATAAAACCATGTTGTATATCCATTTGATAGTCTACATCTAATTAAAGTGAATTATTTTATTTTGATGGAAATTTAACAGTCGTTATCTCTTATTTCGACTTCAAAAAAAAGTTCAAAGACATTTGCATCAAAAATTTTGTTCTGCTAATTTCAAATTTCAATATTTAAATCTTAACACCTTTGATGAACTAAAAAGTATATTTATTCGAAAAATATTTTAAAATTCGCTCAACTTAGACTTTTACAGTGTGTTCCTCGAAATTTGCTTTATGGGCAGATAATCTTTTGTCTTCATATGTAGAAAAACAGAAATCTTAGTCATATTTTCAGAAAAAGCGGGCAGAATTTCATTTTGGTCTTCCAAAATTATCCATTCAGACAATACTAAAGGCTATCCAATAAGGATTACGCACGCCACCCTTTAAAATAAACAAGTTCAACAAAGAAATCAGAGACACTTATCTCTTTTCAAAAACGCTTAAATTCACCCACATTTTTATAAATAAATTTTTTAAAGCGACTAACCAACACAAGTAACAACACTAGCATCAGCGTGACGTTTAAATACTTGTGTCGATTATTACAAGCGTTTCTAAAATCCAAATGACGGTTTTAAACACTATACAGATAAAATAAGCAGTTCAATGGCATCATCATATTATTGGATACCTATATACTATAACATAAACCATTAAAAATATCATAAACAAAGACGCTCTATGCTTTTGAATGAAACTTAAGGACCTGGAAGTGGTTTCTGAATAATTTCTTAAAAAGTGTGATAATATCGAAACAATAACCGTGATAAAATCGAGCGTGAATTTGGCGAGTATTGATTAAATCGAATAGTGATAAAATCGAGAAACTACTGTATATACACGGATGCCCGAATACCTGTAAATAAACTAGCTCACCTGATTGACTCGTTCTTCCAAAATAAACCTATATCAACACAATACATTCATCCATAACAGTTCATTCGAAGCCATGGGGTCCGGGTATGGTGTACACGTTGCATTGGAGATTTGCCGACCTAAATAATTTAAGAATGCATGTGAACACATACTTAGGCAGAAACTGCGGTGAATCCGTGCACCCATGGTGGATAACCAACATACATACATACATATTACCTCGGTGTTATTTTTTCTACAAAGACAATTTCATTCTTGACTCGATTTTCGCTATCTTACGCCTCTGCACACAACTGATTAATTTAGCTAAAAAGTTCAAATCCAAAATAAAGACCAACAAGTCAACACGGGAACACTACCACCCCCAAGGGTAAATTGCATTCCAGCCGAAGTAAAAAAAAACGGAGAAAAAACCAGTTTAAACACCCGGAATCGGATTCATAGGACTAGCACGTGTCCTCCGGGCAGAGAATTTGCAAGGATTCCTCAGAATGGCGGACGACGATGCCCGGATTGATGCAATTACACTTGTTTTGGCACAAGACGGTGCAGCCACATTACGCGGTGTGGCCGCAACGTGTCAGTCAACATGTCAAATCTCCACCCAGAAAAATTGTCTTTTCCGGGGAACGTTCCTGAGTAATGAGTACAGTACAGTTCAGTTCAATTCCGTTACCCTGGACGGCATGAAAGACCATCGAGATGCATCGCCCCAAGTGACGTCGCGGCGCCCTTTTTCCCTGAATGAAAAATGGGAATGCATTTCGCCATAACTGTCAGTCAGTCAGCCCTCAGTCTGTGCCGCAGTTATTGTGATGTGATGGTCAATCGGAGTGCCACAGGACATACTTACAAAGGTTTGGCCATCATCAAAAGGACACGTGGCGTCACGCCCGCGATTTTTTTTTCGCTTGTTTCTCGTTACGTGATTAATGAAAGCGCGGTGTAAATTTCATTAAAGGATTTTGTTTGAACTTTGTCAGTGTGATGTCACGTGGTTTCCTAATGGTCAAACATTAGGAAAGCAGATATTATAATGTGGAATAAAAGGATATGCAATTGAAAGGCTTCAAATCAATTTGAGAAATTTTGTTTACAAGGGATTTGAAAACAATCACAAAGACTAAAAGACTATGAGAATAAAAGACTAAAAGACTAAAAGACTAAAAGACTAAAAGACTAAAAGACTAAAAGACTAAAAGACTAAAAGACTAAAAGACTAAAAGACTAAAAGACTAAAAGACTAAAAGACTAAAAGACTAAAAGACTAAAAGACTAAAAGACTAAAAGACTAAAAGACTAAAAGACTAAAAGACTAAAAGACTAAAAGACTAAAAGACTAAAAGACTAAAAGACTAAAAGACTAAAAGACTAAAAGACTAAAAGACTAAAAGACTAAAAGACTAAAAGACTAAAAGACTAAAAGACTAAAAGACTAAAAGACTAAAAGACTAAAAGACTAAAAGACTAAAAGACTAAAAGACTAAAAGACTAAAAGACTAAAAGACTAAAAGACTAAAAGACTAAAAGACTAAAAGACTAAAAGACTAAAAGACTAAAAGACTAAAAGACTAAAAGACTAAAAGACTAAAAGACTAAAAGACTAAAAGACTAAAAGACTAAAAGACACTAAAAGACTAAAAGACTAAAAGACTAAAAGACTAAAAGACTAAAAGACTAAAAGACTAAAAGACTAAAAGACTAAAAGACTAAAAGACTAAAAGACTAAAAGACTAAAAGACTAAAAGACTAAAAGACTAAAAGACTAAAAGACTAAAAGACTAAAAGACTAAAAGACTAAAAGACTAAAAGACTAAAAGACTAAAAGACTAAAAGACTAAAAGACTAAAAGACTAAAAGACTAAAAGACTAAAAGACTAAAAGACTAAAAGACTAAAAGACTAAAAGACTAAAAGACTAAAAGACTAAAAGACTAAAAGACTAAAAGACTAAAAGACTAAAAGACTAAAAGACTAAAAGACTAAAAGACTAAAAGACTAAAAGACTAAAAGACTAAAAGACTAAAAGACTAAAAGACTAAAAGACTAAAAGACTAAAAGACTAAAAGACTAAAAGACTAAAAGACTAAAAGACTAAAAGACTAAAAGACTAAAAGACTAAAAGACTAAAAGACTAAAAGACTAAAAGACTAAAAGACTAAAAGACTAAAAGACTAAAAGACTAAAAGACTAAAAGACTAAAAGACTAAAAGACTAAAAGACTAAAAGACTAAAAGACTAAAAGACTAAAAGACTAAAAGACTAAAAGACTAAAAGACTAAAAGACTAAAAGACTAAAAGACTAAAAGACTAAAAGACTAAAAGACTAAAAGACTAAAAGACTAAAAGACTAAAAGACTAAAGACTAAAGACTAAAAGACTAAAAGACTAAAAGACTAAAAGACTAAAAGACTAAAAGACTAAAAGACTAAAAGACTAAAAGACTAAAAGACTAAAAGACTAAAAGACTAAAAGACTAAAAGACTAAAAGACTAAAAGACTAAAAGACTAAAAGACTAAAAGACTAAAGACTAAAAGACTAAAAGACTAAAAGACTAAAAGACTAAAAGACTAAAAGACTAAAAGACTAAAAGACTAAAAGACTAAAAGACTAAAAGACTAAAAGACTAAAAGACTAAAAGACTAAAAGACTAAAAGACTAAAAGACTAAAAGACTAAAAGACTAAAAGACTAAAAGACTAAAAGACTAAAAGACTAAAAGACTAAAAGACTAAAAAGACTAAAAGACTAAAAGACTAAAAGACTAAAAGACTAAAAGACTAAAAGACTAAAAGACTAAAAGACTAAAAGACTAAAAGACTAAAAGACTAAAAGACTAAAAGACTAAAAGACTAAAAGACTAAAAGACTAAAAGACTAAAAGACTAAAAGACTAAAAGACTAAAAGACTAAAAGACTAAAAGACTAAAAGACTAAAAGACTAAAAGACTAAAAGACTAAAAGACTAAAAGACTAAAAGACTAAAAGACTAAAAGACTAAAAGACTAAAAGACTAAAAGACTAAAAGACTAAAAGACTAAAAGACTAAAAGACTAAAAGACTAAAAGACTAAAAGACTAAAAGACTAAAAGACTAAAAGACTAAAAGACTAAAAGACTAAAAGACTAAAAGACTAAAAGACTAAAAGACTAAAAGACTAAAAGACTAAAAGACTAAAAGACTAAAAGACTAAAAGACTAAAAGACTAAAAGACTAAAAGACTAAAAGACTAAAAGACTAAAAGACTAAAAGACTAAAAGACTAAAAGACTAAAAGACTAAAAGACTAAAAGACTAAAAGACTAAAAGACTAAAAGACTAAAAGACTAAAAGACTAAAAGACTAAAAGACTAAAAGACTAAAAGACTAAAAGACTAAAAGACTAAAAGACTAAAAGACTAAAAGACTAAAAGACTAAAAGACTAAAAGACTAAAAGACTAAAAGACTAAAAGACTAAAAGACTAAAAGACTAAAAGACTAAAAGACTAAAAGACTAAAAGACTAAAAGACTAAAAGACTAAAAGACTAAAAGACTAAAAGACTAAAAGACTAAAAGACTAAAAGACTAAAAGACTAAAAGACTAAAAGACTAAAAGACTAAAAGACTAAAAGACTAAAAGACTAAAAGACTAAAAGACTAAAAGACTAAAAGACTAAAAGACTAAAAGACTAAAAGACTAAAAGACTAAAAGACTAAAAGACTAAAAGACTAAAAGACTAAAAGACTAAAAGACTAAAAGACTAAAAGACTAAAAGACTAAAAGACTAAAAGACTAAAAGACTAAAAGACTAAAAGACTAAAAGACTAAAAGACTAAAAGACTAAAAGACTAAAAGACTAAAAGACTAAAAGACTAAAAGACTAAAAGACTAAAAGACTAAAAGACTAAAAGACTAAAAGACTAAAAGACTAAAAGACTAAAAGACTAAAAGACTAAAAGACTAAAAGACTAAAAGACTAAAAGACTAAAAGACTAAAAGACTAAAAGACTAAAAGACTAAAAGACTAAAAGACTAAAAGACTAAAAGACTAAAAGACTAAAAGACTAAAAGACTAAAAGACTAAAAGACTAAAAGACTAAAAGACTAAAAGACTAAAAGACTAAAAGACTAAAAGACTAAAAGACTAAAAGACTAAAAGACTAAAAGACTAAAAGACTAAAAGACTAAAAGACTAAAAGACTAAAAGACTAAAAGACTAAAAGACTAAAAGACTAAAAGACTAAAAGACTAAAAGACTAAAAGACTAAAAGACTAAAAGACTAAAAGACTAAAAGACTAAAAGACTAAAAGACTAAAAGACTAAAAGACTAAAAGACTAAAAGACTAAAAGACTAAAAGACTAAAAGACTAAAAGACTAAAAGACTAAAAGACTAAAAGACTAAAAGACTAAAAGACTAAAAGACTAAAAGACTAAAAGACTAAAAGACTAAAAGACTAAAAGACTAAAAGACTAAAAGACTAAAAGACTAAAAGACTAAAAGACTAAAAGACTAAAAGACTAAAAGACTAAAAGACTAAAAGACTAAAAGACTAAAAGACTAAAAGACTAAAAGACTAAAAGACTAAAAGACTAAAAGACTAAAAGACTAAAAGACTAAAAGACTAAAAGACTAAAAGACTAAAAGACTAAAAGACTAAAAGACTAAAAGACTAAAAGACTAAAAGACTAAAAGACTAAAAGACTAAAAGACTAAAAGACTAAAAGACTAAAAGACTAAAAGACTAAAAGACTAAAAGACTAAAAGACTAAAAGACTAAAAGACTAAAAGACTAAAAGACTAAAAGACTAAAAGACTAAAAGACTAAAAGACTAAAAGACTAAAAGACTAAAAGACTAAAAGACTAAAAGACTAAAAGACTAAAAGACTAAAAGACTAAAAGACTAAAAGACTAAAAGACTAAAAGACTAAAAGACTAAAAGACTAAAAGACTAAAAGACTAAAAGACTAAAAGACTAAAAGACTAAAAGACTAAAAGACTAAAAGACTAAAAGACTAAAAGACTAAAAGACTAAAAGACTAAAAGACTAAAAGACTAAAAGACTAAAAGACTAAAAGACTAAAAGACTAAAAGACTAAAAGACTAAAAGACTAAAAGACTAAAAGACTAAAAGACTAAAAGACTAAAAGACTAAAAGACTAAAAGACTAAAAGACTAAAAGACTAAAAGACTAAAAGACTAAAAGACTAAAAGACTAAAAGACTAAAAGACTAAAAGACTAAAAGACTAAAAGACTAAAAGACTAAAAGACTAAAAGACTAAAAGACTAAAAGACTAAAAGACTAAAAGACTAAAAGACTAAAAGACTAAAAGACTAAAAGACTAAAAGACTAAAAGACTAAAAGACTAAAAGACTAAAAGACTAAAAGACTAAAAGACTAAAAGACTAAAAGACTAAAAGACTAAAAGACTAAAAGACTAAAAGACTAAAAGACTAAAAGACTAAAAGACTAAAAGACTAAAAGACTAAAAGACTAAAAGACTAAAAGACTAAAAGACTAAAAGACTAAAAGACTAAAAGACTAAAAGACTAAAAGACTAAAAGACTAAAAGACTAAAAGACTAAAAGACTAAAAGACTAAAAGACTAAAAGACTAAAAGACTAAAAGACTAAAAGACTAAAAGACTAAAAGACTAAAAGACTAAAAGACTAAAAGACTAAAAGACTAAAAGACTAAAAGACTAAAAGACTAAAAGACTAAAAGACTAAAAGACTAAAAGACTAAAAGACTAAAAGACTAAAAGACTAAAAGACTAAAAGACTAAAAGACTAAAAGACTAAAAGACTAAAAGACTAAAAGACTAAAAGACTAAAAGACTAAAAGACTAAAAGACTAAAAGACTAAAAGACTAAAAGACTAAAAGACTAAAAGACTAAAAGACTAAAAGACTAAAAGACTAAAAGACTAAAAGACTAAAAGACTAAAAGACTAAAAGACTAAAAGACTAAAAGACTAAAAGACTAAAAGACTAAAAGACTAAAAGACTAAAAGACTAAAAGACTAAAAGACTAAAAGACTAAAAGACTAAAAGACTAAAAGACTAAAAGACTAAAAGACTAAAAGACTAAAAGACTAAAAGACTAAAAGACTAAAAGACTAAAAGACTAAAAGACTAAAAGACTAAAAGACTAAAAGACTAAAAGACTAAAAGACTAAAAGACTAAAAGACTAAAAGACTAAAAGACTAAAAGACTAAAAGACTAAAAGACTAAAAGACTAAAAGACTAAAAGACTAAAAGACTAAAAGACTAAAAGACTAAAAGACTAAAAGACTAAAAGACTAAAAGACTAAAAGACTAAAAGACTAAAAGACTAAAAGACTAAAAGACTAAAAGACTAAAAGACTAAAAGACTAAAAGACTAAAAGACTAAAAGACTAAAAGACTAAAAGACTAAAAGACTAAAAGACTAAAAGACTAAAAGACTAAAAGACTAAAAGACTAAAAGACTAAAAGACTAAAAGACTAAAAGACTAAAAGACTAAAAGACTAAAAGACTAAAAGACTAAAAGACTAAAAGACTAAAAGACTAAAAGACTAAAAGACTAAAAGACTAAAAGACTAAAAGACTAAAAGACTAAAAGACTAAAAGACTAAAAGACTAAAAGACTAAAAGACTAAAAGACTAAAAGACTAAAAGACTAAAAGACTAAAAGACTAAAAGACTAAAAGACTAAAAGACTAAAAGACTAAAAGACTAAAAGACTAAAAGACTAAAAGACTAAAAGACTAAAAGACTAAAAGACTAAAAGACTAAAAGACTAAAAGACTAAAAGACTAAAAGACTAAAAGACTAAAAGACTAAAAGACTAAAAGACTAAAAGACTAAAAGACTAAAAGACTAAAAGACTAAAAGACTAAAAGACTAAAAGACTAAAAGACTAAAAGACTAAAAGACTAAAAGACTAAAAGACTAAAAGACTAAAAGACTAAAAGACTAAAAGACTAAAAGACTAAAAGACTAAAAGACTAAAAGACTAAAAGACTAAAAGACTAAAAGACTAAAAGACTAAAAGACTAAAAGACTAAAAGACTAAAAGACTAAAAGACTAAAAGACTAAAAGACTAAAAGACTAAAAGACTAAAAGACTAAAAGACTAAAAGACTAAAAGACTAAAAGACTAAAAGACTAAAAGACTAAAAGACTAAAAGACTAAAAGACTAAAAGACTAAAAGACTAAAAGACTAAAAGACTAAAAGACTAAAAGACTAAAAGACTAAAAGACTAAAAGACTAAAAGACTAAAAGACTAAAAGACTAAAAGACTAAAAGACTAAAAGACTAAAAGACTAAAAGACTAAAAGACTAAAAGACTAAAAGACTAAAAGACTAAAAGACTAAAAGACTAAAAGACTAAAAGACTAAAAGACTAAAAGACTAAAAGACTAAAAGACTAAAAGACTAAAAGACTAAAAGACTAAAAGACTAAAAGACTAAAAGACTAAAAGACTAAAAGACTAAAAGACTAAAAGACTAAAAGACTAAAAGACTAAAAGACTAAAAGACTAAAAGACTAAAAGACTAAAAGACTAAAAGACTAAAAGACTAAAAGACTAAAAGACTAAAAGACTAAAAGACTAAAAGACTAAAAGACTAAAAGACTAAAAGACTAAAAGACTAAAAGACTAAAAGACTAAAAGACTAAAAGACTAAAAGACTAAAAGACTAAAAGACTAAAAGACTAAAAGACTAAAAGACTAAAAGACTAAAAGACTAAAAGACTAAAAGACTAAAAGACTAAAAGACTAAAAGACTAAAAGACTAAAAGACTAAAAGACTAAAAGACTAAAAGACTAAAAGACTAAAAGACTAAAAGACTAAAAGACTAAAAGACTAAAAGACTAAAAGACTAAAAGACTAAAAGACTAAAAGACTAAAAGACTAAAAGACTAAAAGACTAAAAGACTAAAAGACTAAAAGACTAAAAGACTAAAAGACTAAAAGACTAAAAGACTAAAAGACTAAAAGACTAAAAGACTAAAAGACTAAAAGACTAAAAGACTAAAAGACTAAAAGACTAAAAGACTAAAAGACTAAAAGACTAAAAGACTAAAAGACTAAAAGACTAAAAGACTAAAAGACTAAAAGACTAAAAGACTAAAAGACTAAAAGACTAAAAGACTAAAAGACTAAAAGACTAAAAGACTAAAAGACTAAAAGACTAAAAGACTAAAAGACTAAAAGACTAAAAGACTAAAAGACTAAAAGACTAAAAGACTAAAAGACTAAAAGACTAAAAGACTAAAAGACTAAAAGACTAAAAGACTAAAAGACTAAAAGACTAAAAGACTAAAAGACTAAAAGACTAAAAGACTAAAAGACTAAAAGACTAAAAGACTAAAAGACTAAAAGACTAAAAGACTAAAAGACTAAAAGACTAAAAGACTAAAAGACTAAAAGACTAAAAGACTAAAAGACTAAAAGACTAAAAGACTAAAAGACTAAAAGACTAAAAGACTAAAAGACTAAAAGACTAAAAGACTAAAAGACTAAAAGACTAAAAGACTAAAAGACTAAAAGACTAAAAGACTAAAAGACTAAAAGACTAAAAGACTAAAAGACTAAAAGACTAAAAGACTAAAAGACTAAAAGACTAAAAGACTAAAAGACTAAAAGACTAAAAGACTAAAAGACTAAAAGACTAAAAGACTAAAAGACTAAAAGACTAAAAGACTAAAAGACTAAAAGACTAAAAGACTAAAAGACTAAAAGACTAAAAGACTAAAAGACTAAAAGACTAAAAGACTAAAAGACTAAAAGACTAAAAGACTAAAAGACTAAAAGACTAAAAGACTAAAAGACTAAAAGACTAAAAGACTAAAAGACTAAAAGACTAAAAGACTAAAAGACTAAAAGACTAAAAGACTAAAAGACTAAAAGACTAAAAGACTAAAAGACTAAAAGACTAAAAGACTAAAAGACTAAAAGACTAAAAGACTAAAAGACTAAAAGACTAAAAGACTAAAAGACTAAAAGACTAAAAGACTAAAAGACTAAAAGACTAAAAGACTAAAAGACTAAAAGACTAAAAGACTAAAAGACTAAAAGACTAAAAGACTAAAAGACTAAAAGACTAAAAGACTAAAAGACTAAAAGACTAAAAGACTAAAAGACTAAAAGACTAAAAGACTAAAAGACTAAAAGACTAAAAGACTAAAAGACTAAAAGACTAAAAGACTAAAAGACTAAAAGACTAAAAGACTAAAAGACTAAAAGACTAAAAGACTAAAAGACTAAAAGACTAAAAGACTAAAAGACTAAAAGACTAAAAGACTAAAAGACTAAAAGACTAAAAGACTAAAAGACTAAAAGACTAAAAGACTAAAAGACTAAAAGACTAAAAGACTAAAAGACTAAAAGACTAAAAGACTAAAAGACTAAAAGACTAAAAGACTAAAAGACTAAAAGACTAAAAGACTAAAAGACTAAAAGACTAAAAGACTAAAAGACTAAAAGACTAAAAGACTAAAAGACTAAAAGACTAAAAGACTAAAAGACTAAAAGACTAAAAGACTAAAAGACTAAAAGACTAAAAGACTAAAAGACTAAAAGACTAAAAGACTAAAAGACTAAAAGACTAAAAGACTAAAAGACTAAAAGACTAAAAGACTAAAAGACTAAAAGACTAAAAGACTAAAAGACTAAAAGACTAAAAGACTAAAAGACTAAAAGACTAAAAGACTAAAAGACTAAAAGACTAAAAGACTAAAAGACTAAAAGACTAAAAGACTAAAAGACTAAAAGACTAAAAGACTAAAAGACTAAAAGACTAAAAGACTAAAAGACTAAAAGACTAAAAGACTAAAAGACTAAAAGACTAAAAGACTAAAAGACTAAAAGACTAAAAGACTAAAAGACTAAAAGACTAAAAGACTAAAAGACTAAAAGACTAAAAGACTAAAAGACTAAAAGACTAAAAGACTAAAAGACTAAAAGACTAAAAGACTAAAAGACTAAAAGACTAAAAGACTAAAAGACTAAAAGACTAAAAGACTAAAAGACTAAAAGACTAAAAGACTAAAAGACTAAAAGACTAAAAGACTAAAAGACTAAAAGACTAAAAGACTAAAAGACTAAAAGACTAAAAGACTAAAAGACTAAAAGACTAAAAGACTAAAAGACTAAAAGACTAAAAGACTAAAAGACTAAAAGACTAAAAGACTAAAAGACTAAAAGACTAAAAGACTAAAAGACTAAAAGACTAAAAGACTAAAAGACTAAAAGACTAAAAGACTAAAAGACTAAAAGACTAAAAGACTAAAAGACTAAAAGACTAAAAGACTAAAAGACTAAAAGACTAAAAGACTAAAAGACTAAAAGACTAAAAGACTAAAAGACTAAAAGACTAAAAGACTAAAAGACTAAAAGACTAAAAGACTAAAAGACTAAAAGACTAAAAGACTAAAAGACTAAAAGACTAAAAGACTAAAAGACTAAAAGACTAAAAGACTAAAAGACTAAAAGACTAAAAGACTAAAAGACTAAAAGACTAAAAGACTAAAAGACTAAAAGACTAAAAGACTAAAAGACTAAAAGACTAAAAGACTAAAAGACTAAAAGACTAAAAGACTAAAAGACTAAAAGACTAAAAGACTAAAAGACTAAAAGACTAAAAGACTAAAAGACTAAAAGACTAAAAGACTAAAAGACTAAAAGACTAAAAGACTAAAAGACTAAAAGACTAAAAGACTAAAAGACTAAAAGACTAAAAGACTAAAAGACTAAAAGACTAAAAGACTAAAAGACTAAAAGACTAAAAGACTAAAAGACTAAAAGACTAAAAGACTAAAAGACTAAAAGACTAAAAGACTAAAAGACTAAAAGACTAAAAGACTAAAAGACTAAAAG
The DNA here is from genome assembly GCF_029784155.1 of Uranotaenia lowii. Lineage (NCBI taxonomy): Eukaryota > Metazoa > Arthropoda > Insecta > Diptera > Culicidae > Uranotaenia > Uranotaenia lowii. The sequence goes on along the minus strand of NC_073691.1, from coordinate 50,304,874 downwards.
ACTAAAAGACTAAAAGACTAAAAGACTAAAAGACTAAAAGACTAAAAGACTAAAAGACTAAAAGACTAAAAGACTAAAAGACTAAAAGACTAAAAGACTAAAAGACTAAAAGACTAAAAGACTAAAAGACTAAAAGACTAAAAGACTAAAAGACTAAAAGACTAAAAGACTAAAAGACTAAAAGACTAAAAGACTAAAAGACTAAAAGACTAAAAGACTAAAAGACTAAAAGACTAAAAGACTAAAAGACTAAAAGACTAAAAGACTAAAAGACTAAAAGACTAAAAGACTAAAAGACTAAAAGACTAAAAGACTAAAAGACTAAAAGACTAAAAGACTAAAAGACTAAAAGACTAAAAGACTAAAAGACTAAAAGACTAAAAGACTAAAAGACTAAAAGACTAAAAGACTAAAAGACTAAAAGACTAAAAGACTAAAAGACTAAAAGACTAAAAGACTAAAAGACTAAAAGACTAAAAGACTAAAAGACTAAAAGACTAAAAGACTAAAAGACTAAAAGACTAAAAGACTAAAAGACTAAAAGACTAAAAGACTAAAAGACTAAAAGACTAAAAGACTAAAAGACTAAAAGACTAAAAGACTAAAAGACTAAAAGACTAAAAGACTAAAAGACTAAAAGACTAAAAGACTAAAAGACTAAAAGACTAAAAGACTAAAAGACTAAAAGACTAAAAGACTAAAAGACTAAAAGACTAAAAGACTAAAAGACTAAAAGACTAAAAGACTAAAAGACTAAAAGACTAAAAGACTAAAAGACTAAAAGACTAAAAGACTAAAAGACTAAAAGACTAAAAGACTAAAAGACTAAAAGACTAAAAGACTAAAAGACTAAAAGACTAAAAGACTAAAAGACTAAAAGACTAAAAGACTAAAAGACTAAAAGACTAAAAGACTAAAAGACTAAAAGACTAAAAGACTAAAAGACTAAAAGACTAAAAGACTAAAAGACTAAAAGACTAAAAGACTAAAAGACTAAAAGACTAAAAGACTAAAAGACTAAAAGACTAAAAGACTAAAAGACTAAAAGACTAAAAGACTAAAAGACTAAAAGACTAAAAGACTAAAAGACTAAAAGACTAAAAGACTAAAAGACTAAAAGACTAAAAGACTAAAAGACTAAAAGACTAAAAGACTAAAAGACTAAAAGACTAAAAGACTAAAAGACTAAAAGACTAAAAGACTAAAAGACTAAAAGACTAAAAGACTAAAAGACTAAAAGACTAAAAGACTAAAAGACTAAAAGACTAAAAGACTAAAAGACTAAAAGACTAAAAGACTAAAAGACTAAAAGACTAAAAGACTAAAAGACTAAAAGACTAAAAGACTAAAAGACTAAAAGACTAAAAGACTAAAAGACTAAAAGACTAAAAGACTAAAAGACTAAAAGACTAAAAGACTAAAAGACTAAAAGACTAAAAGACTAAAAGACTAAAAGACTAAAAGACTAAAAGACTAAAAGACTAAAAGACTAAAAGACTAAAAGACTAAAAGACTAAAAGACTAAAAGACTAAAAGACTAAAAGACTAAAAGACTAAAAGACTAAAAGACTAAAAGACTAAAAGACTAAAAGACTAAAAGACTAAAAGACTAAAAGACTAAAAGACTAAAAGACTAAAAGACTAAAAGACTAAAAGACTAAAAGACTAAAAGACTAAAAGACTAAAAGACTAAAAGACTAAAAGACTAAAAGACTAAAAGACTAAAAGACTAAAAGACTAAAAGACTAAAAGACTAAAAGACTAAAAGACTAAAAGACTAAAAGACTAAAAGACTAAAAGACTAAAAGACTAAAAGACTAAAAGACTAAAAGACTAAAAGACTAAAAGACTAAAAGACTAAAAGACTAAAAGACTAAAAGACTAAAAGACTAAAAGACTAAAAGACTAAAAGACTAAAAGACTAAAAGACTAAAAGACTAAAAGACTAAAAGACTAAAAGACTAAAAGACTAAAAGACTAAAAGACTAAAAGACTAAAAGACTAAAAGACTAAAAGACTAAAAGACTAAAAGACTAAAAGACTAAAAGACTAAAAGACTAAAAGACTAAAAGACTAAAAGACTAAAAGACTAAAAGACTAAAAGACTAAAAGACTAAAAGACTAAAAGACTAAAAGACTAAAAGACTAAAAGACTAAAAGACTAAAAGACTAAAAGACTAAAAGACTAAAAGACTAAAAGACTAAAAGACTAAAAGACTAAAAGACTAAAAGACTAAAAGACTAAAAGACTAAAAGACTAAAAGACTAAAAGACTAAAAGACTAAAAGACTAAAAGACTAAAAGACTAAAAGACTAAAAGACTAAAAGACTAAAAGACTAAAAGACTAAAAGACTAAAAGACTAAAAGACTAAAAGACTAAAAGACTAAAAGACTAAAAGACTAAAAGACTAAAAGACTAAAAGACTAAAAGACTAAAAGACTAAAAGACTAAAAGACTAAAAGACTAAAAGACTAAAAGACTAAAAGACTAAAAGACTAAAAGACTAAAAGACTAAAAGACTAAAAGACTAAAAGACTAAAAGACTAAAAGACTAAAAGACTAAAAGACTAAAAGACTAAAAGACTAAAAGACTAAAAGACTAAAAGACTAAAAGACTAAAAGACTAAAAGACTAAAAGACTAAAAGACTAAAAGACTAAAAGACTAAAAGACTAAAAGACTAAAAGACTAAAAGACTAAAAGACTAAAAGACTAAAAGACTAAAAGACTAAAAGACTAAAAGACTAAAAGACTAAAAGACTAAAAGACTAAAAGACTAAAAGACTAAAAGACTAAAAGACTAAAAGACTAAAAGACTAAAAGACTAAAAGACTAAAAGACTAAAAGACTAAAAGACTAAAAGACTAAAAGACTAAAAGACTAAAAGACTAAAAGACTAAAAGACTAAAAGACTAAAAGACTAAAAGACAAAACGACTAAAAGACTTTAAAATTTTAATTATATTTTTGTCATTTTTGTCTTTTCTATCGTTTTTGTCAATTTGGTCATTTCTGTCATTTTTGTCATTTTTGTCATTTTTGTGATTTTTGTGATTTTTGTGATTTTTGTCATTTTTGTCATTTTTGTCATTTTTGTCATTTTTGTCATTTTTGTCATTTTTGTCATTTTTGTCATTTTTGTCATTTTTGTCATTTTTGTCATTTTTGTCATTTTTGTCATTTTTGTCATTTTTGTCATTTTTGTCATTTTTGTCATTTTTGTCATTTTTGTCATTTTTGTCATTTTTGTCATTTTTGTCATTTTTGTCATTTTTGTCATTTTTGTCATTTTTGTCATTTTTGTCATTTTTGTCATTTTTGTCATTTTTGTCATTTTTGTCATTTTTGTCATTTTTGTCATTTTTGTCATTTTTGTCATTTTTGTTTTGTAAATATTCAATAAGCATTGCCTTCCGCATATTCATATTTAATCTGTAGAATGGAAAACTTAAATCACTCAGCATAAATATTGAGAAAAGGGGAAGGCAGATAAAATTAAATTTACTAAAACCGAAATAATAAACATGCTAATGCATTTGCATTATGTCTATGGAGTTAATTCAGAAAGCCAAAACGAGCCCGCCACCAAATGACGATGACGGCGAGGAAAAGAGTGATGAGTTTGAAGGACTTCTTTCCCTTTCTCCTTTTTTTATTAACAAACAAATGCCACTATGTAAATGAATGGAAAGAAGAGGGAGTATGGTTTGATTTTTGGATGGAGAAAGGACTTGTGAAACAAAAGCACACTTTTTGTTATATATTTTTTGCTTACTGTTGTGATCATGTGGGTGGCCATTGTCAGATACAAATGGTCGAATGACAAAAGTGTGGTGAAATGGTCATAAAAAGCTATGGGAGCCTATGATGGGTTCATTGAAAGTGGCATAAGGGGCATAAATGGGAGACCTCCATCTATACAACATATCAAACTAATCCACTTGTCAATCTGACCACATTGGTTTGTTTGATAGAAAATAGGGTTTCCAAAAGCTTTAAACTTTGAAAATTTTGACAATTTTGACAATTTTGACAATTTTGACAATTTTGACAATTTGGACAATTTGGACAATTTTGACAATTTTGACAATTTTGACAATTTTGACAATTTTGACAATTTTGACAATTTTGACAATTTTGACAATTTTGACAATTTTGACAATTTTGACAATTTTGACAATTTTGACAATTTTGACAATTTTGACAATTTTGACAATTTTGACAATTTTGACAATTTTGACAATTTTGACAATTTTGACAATTTTGACAATTTTGACAATTTTGACAATTTTGACAATTTTGACCATTTTGACAATTTTGACAATTTTGACAATTTTGACAATTTTGACAATTTTGACAATTTTGACCATTTTGACAATTTTGACAATTTTGACAATTTTGACAATTTTGACAATTTTGACAATTTTGACAATTTTGACAATTTTGACAATTTTGACAATTTTGACAATTTTGACAATTTTGACAATTTTGACCATTTTGACAATTTTGACAATTTTGACAATTTTGACAATTTTGACAATTTTGACAATTTTGACAATTTTGACAATTTTGACAATTTTGACAATTTTGACAATTTTGACAATTTTGACAATTTTGACAATTTTGACAATTTTGACAATTTTGACAATTTTGACAATTTTGACAATTTTGACAATTTTGACAATTTTGACAATTTTGACAATTTTGACAATTTTGACAATTTTGACAATTTTGACAATTTTGACAATTTTGACAATTTTGACAATTTTGACAATTTTGACAATTTTGACAATTTTGACAATTTTGACAATTTTGACAATTTTGACAATTTTGACAATTTTGACAATTTTGACAATTTTGACAATTTTGACAATTTTGACAATTTTTTTTTTCGACAATTTCGTCAGTTTCATAGATTCAAACTTGAAAAAATGTCCACCCTATACAAAAATTTTCGAATCTGGACAGGAGGAACGTTCCAGGAACCGGATCTATTCAACACTTGACTAACGTGTTGATTTTCGAAATGAACTTTTTATGCAAATGCATTTTATGTTGTTCGCAAATGTGCCCTCGTGCCAGATCGGGAAAATGTTTCCCGCGATTTGTTGGACAATGTGCGACTGAAAAGCGCGTCTCCTCACCCGTCCTTATGGACATTGCTTCAACATAATGTTTAGCCCCAAAACTATTGTTTGCCGTTCAGATTTGCTCGGTTTCCGGTTTGGGCAGGATGTGTGGGTGTGTTCAAGTATGGCCCATGAGGGATGAAAATGGCCTGCGGGACCATTACCAGGATTGGTCCTCAACGGGAAAAGCCTGATGGGGGGAGGCTTTTCAATCGATTGTCCATTACAGATGTGAAGCATTTTGTCCTGTCAAATGGATCCTGGCTCTCCGGGAACGTCAAATGGACTGTTGGAGCACATTGACCATTTGTAATTACTTTTGTTAATATTCCGAACATTGTGCATATTTGCCAGACGCGTGAGCATTGTTGGGACGATGTTGATGGATAAACAATAAAGCGTTACCCTTTTTCATTGTAATTCGGGGGGATTTTAAAAGCCCATAACGGCCATAACTGAAAGAAGACAGTCCCATTGAAAATTTTACAAATCTCAACAATTATTTCCATACAAAAAATAAAAAATAGCAAAACCACTTCTGTAAATATTTCTCTGATCAAACCACAGCATTTTTACGACTTTATTCAACAACTTTCGATTGGATTTAAAAGCCTTTCAAACCGGAGCCCATACATCATTTTCAAGATTTTTTTTCCTGAGACCCTCTTGATTCCGAGCAAAATCTGAAAGAAAAATCCTCAACCCTCGCAAAACCACCACCCGCGGTCATGTGTGAACTGGAATCACTTCAAACTAACGTCATAGCCGTACAAAGAAGTCACAGAGGCACTCAATCAGCCCAACATCATCATCATCATCATCAGCAGCAGCATCAACACTATCGGCATTTCTTAATCAGGGCCCGAAGGTCGTTTAAAACTTTTTCCAACCACAGAATTCAACCTCTGATATTGCTCTCGTTCAAACGAGCATCGCAATTTACTGCTTTCCTTGTAAGTATTTTTATGGAAGAGATGGGCTTGCATCCTTAGAACTTGTCAATTCGCTAGAATATAAACTTAAAGAGGTTTTTGAGGACTTTTTTAGGTCTACGAATAGAGGAAATGGAACAATTTCAAAAAGAGCTGAAAAATACATTGGAATTCGAAATATTGCCTGTAATTGTTTGCTTAGAAGAATAACTTGCTGAGATAACAGTTATTTATGATCAAAACAAATGCTAAGCTATCTGTTAGAAACATAAACATTCCTAAATCCTGGCTCGCGAATGTTACGGCAAAATTCCTTATATAGGATTCATGTTCGTCTCTATCGCATTGAATAAAATGGAAAAAAAATTCCATAACTCTTCATTTGATATAAGAGTACTTTATAGATTGGCAGATTGGGAAAACGTATTTTAAGTTCTGAATGTGTGTAAAAACACCAAGCTGTAGGTGGCCCACGATTCCCCACAAGCAATGATTTGCAAGTTGGTTACGTTTGTGTGACTTATTGATGTTTCATCGAATATTCTTTTTCCACGTGAATACGTGAATAATACGCGTATGAGTATATTTTTGTTATGAACTTTAGGTTCCCCATCGATGCAATTTAAGGGTGCTTGTTCAATTATGTAAGTAATTTTTTTTAAGCTGGATGAACAAAAAATGCATAGGATGCGTATTTAAGTAAACAACATATAGAAAAATATGCTTACGCAAATAGAAAAATATGCTTACGCAAATAGAAAAATATGCTTACGACGGCGATGACAGTTAAATTGAGATTTTTATCTCAACACACATCTGAGATATTGAGAGTGGCCCACGTTACCCCACTCTCCCCTACCTATAACCCGACACATAAAAACACACTTAAATTCAGTGATTAGCTTGAGTGATGTTAAATGTTTTAGTACACTGCCCACATTCCTCGTGGACAATTAATTGAGAAGGAGTTGGTTCATGTAGAAGGGGCGGGGTGTTACATGTCCAGGATGTAAACAACATTTTTTTCGAATTTTTATGGATGCTTGTCCATTCAACAGGAAGGTTCGAAATTGCCAATATCTTGAAAAGGGAAACTGTGATTCCTGTGTGAATCCGTAGAAACGGCTTTCCAGGTCAAGCAGGTGCTGCATAAGCTCTGCTCTCTAATTCGTCGTAAAGATGGTCTCTCTTGGTCCTAGTTTTGAGCTTGCCACCTCGAGATATGATCCTGCAATGTGGTCCTGGGGATTTCAAAAGTCTTGGAGGCACTTCTGAAAGAAGCCCCACAAGCGATAGTCTCTTTTGCAAGGGTCAGGCGCTCTTGGGCCCAACTACCACGGGTCGTTTTCCTTTGGTACTCGCGATGGAACAGGAGAAAATACCAAATGCACACCAACAACAATGGATTTAGAGCTTTTTTCACGAATTAAACCTTAAACTCCACCCGCGAAAAATTACAGTCGATTTAGCATTAGCAGCACCCCGGTTTTGTTTATTGTTTTGACGTTTGGCTATGCACGGTAGGTTTGATGCATGTCAAAATGTCTAAAAATAGAAATACCAACATGTACAGTGTTTAAAAACATTAAAAATCTAGGTTTTCTGGTAAAACTCCGAGGGTTAAGGTCTAACCCCAGTGTCAGGCTTACCCCCATTTCCCCTACCATTAAACTTCAAAATAGAGACTTAACACCTGCACTTAAGTTGTGCAGTTGTTAAATTGTCACAACTGTCCCATACAAAGTAGGCCTTAAAATTCATTTCGAAAAAAGTTAAAAGAGTAATGGTAGAATCAACTTTTAGGTCTTCTTCTAGTGTTTTAAATATTTTTTGAAAAAATGTTGATAGCTACTAAGCGATAAATTGAGTTTCAAAATCTGGTGTTTTTCTTGCGATTAAAAACACACCTAAGTATTTAAAAAGTTTTTGAATGAAAAAGTGATATTTGCACAAAAACATTCATTCAAAAAATTGTTGGATATATTTGTAAGCTAAATTTTTGAAAGTTCTGTTTTGGAAAGCATTCTAACAAGGAAAAGACCTTGTTGAAAAAACTGGAATATTATCCTGTTTTCTGTTAACCAAATTAACAAATTTGATGGTTTTTTTTCTGGAATCAACGGAGTGTTTGAGTTGTTTTTTTTTGTACTGAAAGAAGATTTAAAATTATTTAGATTTTTTTTATAGATTTATTTCAGAGTTGTATTTCATTTATGAAAAATGGACTTCTGAAATGTCTGCTCTTATGTGAGAGCTGTTTGCACATTTTTTGAAAATTTTTGTAAAAAATCAATTGTATTTCTGTCGGCGTGTCTTGCAAGTACCTTCTCATGACAAAATTATGCCCATAATTATTAAAATATAACATTAGGGGCTAATTTCCTTTCAATTATATGCCTGTTCCTAAAAGCTACCCGAATTCTCTAAACTCTTGTATGGAGCGCTTTGTAGCGCTACTGTTTGGTTGATATCTCGGATCGGTAATAAATGATATGCCCTTTCGAAATGGTTGTATGTTTTCGATGTCGAAAAGTCATAGGAGAATGAGAGAAAACGAAACTGTTATTTGGAAGATTGAATACATTCTTTTTGGTTTGGCATTTCAACGAGACAACACGTCTTTTACTCTGTTCCTGGTGGATCTCCACCCAATTACAGACTTTATTACCCATAAACAAGACAACTCGCTAGACTCTGTGTTAAGCGATCTGGAAGTAAATTTTGGGTTGTTTATATTCTGAGTGATCCAGGCGCGGTCCTATGGGGGGGGGGGGCGTTATCGGGATGATCACCCCCCCCCCCCCCCATGCGGCAAAAATCCGTTACAAAATATCCGCAAATGCTCGAATTTCTATAAAAAGTTGGAACTTTTCTTAGTAGATGTGCTTTCCAATTTTAAAAATTTTCCACTCCGTGGGGGTGATGATTCAACAAAAAAGTTAATTGATCACTTAAAACGCTCAATATTGAAAAAAGTCGGTCCTCCAAACTCAAGCAGCTTTAACTTAGGATTCCCTGGACTGAATTATACCAAATAACTTTTGTTGATAAGTTACTCAGCAAAAGTGTGTTGTTGAGTGTTGATTTGGAATTTGCTATTCATAAAATGTAGGGACAACTTTTTTTTTGAATTGTCACTAATTTCCTTCATATGCCTCAATTAACACGAGCAAATCGCAACAAATTTTAGTATTTGCTTCAAATTCAGAGCTTTTGAATTCTTGATTTTGTTTTGAATTTTAATGAAATGAAAAATTTGGAAAAGTCATATGGGGGGGGGGGGGGGGGGGGGGTGAAAATGGTTATAACACTGAAATACTTGAAACTGCTTTCATCATAGATTTATTGCCTTCAATTGCAAAATAAAAAATCAGGTTCTGAATCACAGTAAAGATTCTCTTTCGCGAAAATTTTTCACCTTCAATTATGCCACCATTTATAATTTAAATATGAATTATAAACTTAAAATTTATAACCTATATTATGAAATTCAAAAACAAAAATTCAAATTTTAAATCTAATTTTATTTAATTCTGTTTGGAGCTCTAAATGCAAATTTGTATTATTTTATCACCTCTTTTTTCCGGAATAAATTTTGAAAATACATACAAGGCTCATTGGAGAAATTTGTGCACTTTTTAGCAAATTTGAAAAAAAAACTAGAAAAAAAGGTATTAACTTAATGATCAAATTTTATAAAGACTGTGAATAATTTACCATGAGAAAAATTATAGAAGTGAGTATCTTTCCCCATTTTGTAAAATATGAAGAATATCTAGACGAAATCTGTATTGCTTTTTTCCGGGAATTTGTTACTTTTTAGGATTCTTCCTTCTGACCTGGTTGAGTGAATAAAGGAGAATGAAAAGAATTAACATATTTTTTTGTTGTTCAGGTTAGTTTCTTCATCAATTATCATTGATCGATTTCACTCTGAACTGCTAAGTTTTAAAATTACTCAATGCCAAAAAATAAGAAGAGAAAAAACAGACAAAAAAGTCGAGTATGAGACGCAAAAAGCTTCGAAATCAGTTTGCCACGGATTTAATTTTTCCCTTGTAAATTAAAACTATCCCCTTATCATGCCACTATTTTTTGGCAACAAGGCATTCTATCATGCAAAACAGCCAGAAAATCTTTTATCGGTTTTTAACCAACACAACACAACATTTCTAGATCTATGTCTATGGCAATTATGTCGACGATACTGCTTTCAGCTCATCTACACAATGATATTGAAATTTTAATTTAAAATTTAGCTTGAGGTTTGATATTCTTAATCTGGAAGCTTGGCTATTTCAATTGCAAATGATTGAGACTGTTCATTAAAGAAGACTATTTACTTTCAGAATTAACCCTTCATTTCATAATTTTCTTTATCTTTCAAAATTGTTTAAAAAAATTGGTAATTATGTGAAAGTGAACCAAGAATGAACACTTTTCTTTGTAATTTATTTGTTGTAGTACAATTAAAATTGAAAACTTTGATTGAAAACTTTAAATTCAAGAGCAAATCAAATAAAATTCGGTTCCAGAATTTAGAAACTGATTTTGATGATCGATTTTTCTACTTAATATATATTTAAAGTTTTGATTTAATATATTGTGTCTCCAAATTTGAAAATTATAATATTAAATTTTCAAATTACGATTCAGTAAAATACCCCAATAAAGAATTCAATGCCCGTTAGTTACGTTTGTTAATTTGTTTATCGGGCTTATCGGTGAAAAATAAAATACTTCCAATAAATTATAAAATACCAGAGCGCTAATATTTGAAAGCTCAGGAAAAAAATGAAGATAACTTGATTTTTTTTCTACGTGTTCATCTCTGAACAACGTGTGTATTATTTTCATTGAAAAAATTACATTTATAACGAGAAATTTTTTAAAGAGCTTTTAAAGTGACAAATCTTAAATACAAGATATACCTACAAATAAAAAAATATCAACATTTTTTCGCAGTGGTTATTATAGATTCACTGGTTGTTTTATAAAGGGATAACCCCCTCCCCCCTCCCACCTGAAACCCCTCCCTTCTCCCTTCGCTCACTCAAATGATTGTTTTTTTCACCAGATATTAACGTTCCTTTATATTGACTAATTTTTGAAAATTGGAAAATCACCCTCCCCCCCCCCCAAGAGCCGACTCTAGGACCGCCCCTGGAGTGATCTCAAATGTTGACAATCAAAATTGCTGAGTTACTTGGATAAGAGCCACTAGATGGTGCTTTAGGCCAATTTTCACGGTTTTAAAATGGCCGACCAATTGAATTCTTACACACGGATTAGACACATTTTTGTTCGACCCGTTCTTTGATTCTCGGTGCTAGATCTTTATTTTCTTCTACAAAATTGTGAAAAAATGAAACTTTGTTGAAAAAATAAAAACCATATCTCTTTTCAGAGCAGAGTTGTAGAGGTTTTATTTTGGAAATTATTTAAAAGTTTCTTTAAATAAGTGTTTTAAACTTAACTATTGTTAGATGAGGATTCACATAATTAATATGTTATAATCATTTGAAATAACCCGTATTGGACAAGTTTTTAACATTCTGCGACGTTATTGCAATTTGAAGTTTTTTTTCTCAACTTCACGAGCTATTATTGCAAAAACGTACAAGAGAAGTTGTAAAACTGATTGATCACATTTAAGCTTTAACCAAGGGCAACAAATTGTGTTGTCGTCATTTGTCTCCACGCGCTCATATTTTAACACAACATGCATATATTTAATATGTTGAGCGTGTTTTCATACAACTATTACAGACCCTGTTCGTTTTTGGCAACATGCCCGAACATTTCGTGTTGCCAAAATCGAACGGGTTTTTTTAGTGAATTTTTTTTTCTCTTTTTTTTAGAAAATTACTATTTCATTATCATTAACGTTATTTTAAGTCAATTTCCAACCATTTTAAGAATTTTTATTGTCTTTTTCCTTATGTTTTTGATGCATTTTGCACTATTTTTGTTTTGTTTATAATCATTATTTTTTAAAATCATTTTTGCTGTTTTTGTCATTCTTCATCATTTATAAGTTGATTCTGTCATTTTTTTAGTCTATTGTTTGCATTCTTTTTTTAAGTTTTTCATCTTTTTGTAATTTTTGAGTACTTTATAAATTTAAATAAAAAACTTTTGATTTTGTTGTTGTATTATATTAACATTTCTGAATGGAAAACGTATTTTTGATGTTTGTCTAAATTATATTGGTCCTGTTATAGAGAAAACTAAAAGGTAATGTCGTCTCTAAAAACCGTTCGATTTTGGCACATGTGCCAAAATCAGATGTTGCCAAAATCGAATGTTGCCAAAATCGAATGTTGCCAAAAACGAACGGAGTCTGTATTTTCAACTGCAATCTGCGTAGCACTGGAATGAATATTCGTATGGCAATTCACAAAACACGTCAAATATGTGCTCGTTGTTTTCAAAAATTAGCGGGTGGAAAAAAAATGGCGCTTGCAACAATTTGTTGCACTTGGTTCAAGCTTCAACATGATCTCTCAGTTGTGCACAGTAGAGTGCCCCAAATGACCCGACTTTTGAAAAAGTTATGCGCTGCAGGCTTAAATTGATCCTAGGCCTAGTACAAGAGCTCATGCCCAATTTGGGCCAGATCGGATCACGGGCAGGGGTCGCTCAACGTGCCTGAAGTTTGTATGGGATTTTGAGACATTTTGTTCGGGAGAAACACGAAAAACCACTTTTTCATCAATAGCTTTAGTTTCCTTCGGTCGATTTCTTTCAAAAACGGGTTTTCTTAAAGCCTAAATTATGACAAATATTTCATCCGAAGATTGCATTTCGATCCGAGTTAACATAAAGAAGTTATAAGGCTTCAAAAATAGGATAACTTTTTTAAGGGTGGTATTCATCACTGATAATGAGTCGGGGTGGTCGAACATTTCGTCGCCTCATTGACAGTGATGAATACCACCGTAAAAAAAGTTAGCCAATTTTTGAAACCTGATAACTTTTTTATCTTAACTCTTATCGAAATGCTGTCTTGGAATGAAATATTTGTCATAATTTAAGCTTTAAGAAAACCTGTTTTTGAAAGAAATCGGCCAACGGGAACCAAAGTTATTGATGAAAAACTGGTTTTTCATGTTTCTCCCGAACAAAATGTCTCAAAATCCCATACAAACTTCAGGCTCGTTGAGCGACCCCTTCCCGTGATCCGATCTGGCCCAAATTTGGCATGAGATCTTGTACTAGGCCTAGGATCAATTTTAGCCTGCAGCGCAGAACATTTCACAGGTTTTAAATTTCCCATACAAATTTGGGGCAGTCTAGTGCACAGGGTTGCCAACATGTTTTTAAATGAAATTCAGGGAGCTTCGTTGATAAAAATCAGCTTGCATGAACTAGTCGAACTGATAACAGTTTTTGCCTTTTTCAAAAAGCTGTAGACATTGATAATAAATTATTATTATTATTACTAACACGCCAGGAGCCCGAAAACTTGTTGAGAGCAACATCAAAAACTAGTTTTTTTACCAATAACTTTGGTCTTTATCTGAAAATCCGAAAACAGCAATAAGATTAAAGGTATGAGAACAAAAAAATTTTAAGTATTAAAATCAGCTTTTCAAATTGGCTTTTATATCATAAATTTCCTAACCCATCAGAAATTCGTTTCGGAAGTTTTTAACTATTTTTTATCATGAATTCTTTCAGAATGTGTTCTTCGGATGAGATATCTTACATAAAAAAAGAAGTATTTTATTTGTAACACCATCACGTTTAAACGGTCGGTTGGAATGAAGTGAAATTTGGTATCCGAGGGTTTTTCGGGTCGGAGAAGGTTTGTATAATAATTTCAAGGATCTCACTTTTTATGGAAGGGGGTTCCCATAAAAAATCAACATTAAATGGGACACAAGCCGTACACTTTGGTTACAGTTTTCATAAAATCGTTTCGCGGGCTCGATGCAGCTAAGGACGTGTAGATGAAATAAAACATTAATTGTGATTTATTTATTTGAAGGTAAAACGAAGTTTACCAGGTCAGCTAGTTTGGCATAAATAAGAATAAAAAAAAGCATATTCAAATGAATTTGGCCATAGAGACCCAAACAATTGAAAAAAAAATTAGTAAAAGATGTATTTGGTTTGAGGTTCAATCTCCAAATTTCAGATAGTGATTATGATTCCGATAAACAGTAATATTTTCAAATTAGTAATCAATTTCAAAAGCTAGAAAAGCTTAAAAGAAAAACTGAATTTTTAAGCAAAACATGAGAAAAAATGTAGAAAAATTGAATCAAGCTGGGAAAGGTGGAGTTAAACCATCGTTGAGCGAATCAATTCTGCACAAATGAAGTGCGAAAAAGTTATTCTTCTACAACCAGCATTCTGCCTTTAGTCCAATCATATGAGCTAGCGATTTTTCAACGCTATTAGCTCAATATGTGAACGCCATTGGCGCTCATATGATCCGTTGAAGTTGTCCGAGAGAATCGAGGAGATAATTTAGATGCATGCGAAGTTTCACGTGTTTAAAATTATTAAGGTGTCCGGAGAAATTTATTTTCTCAAATACTTACCGAAATCTCGATGGAAAGAGAGATCAGAAAACCGGAATAAAGAGGAAGCTTCCACTCTCTTCTTAAATTCTACAAAAAAAACAAGTATTCTTTTTTCGGAAAAAATCACCAAAATACGCACATAGCCATCAAAATACCGCAAAAATTAAAAAAAAAAAGCTTGATTCAGTTAGAATATTGTAACTTTTTCTTAACCCTCCAAAGCTGTTCTAGTCAATATGACCCGAAGCGCACATTCAAAACATTTTTATCATCATTCCAACATACTGAAGAACTGGGAATTTTGACTGATCAAGTATGTTCTATGAAAATAATGATCAAATTAACGGCAAAAAAAAATAAATTTGAGTTTTGAAAATCAGTTCATTGGAAAATACAGCTAAGCAACGGCAAAATTGGAACGTGAAACACTTAAATAAAGAAAAGCTGTCAAAAGTTAAACGTATTTTAAAAGCATAATTGATTTTTCGGACTTATGTAAGATGTATTTATTTGAGATATATGAGTTTATTGGAACCTTCAATCAGTTGCCAACTGGCCAGGTATATACACGGATGCCGGAATACCTGTTGTAAATGTTGAACATTGAAAATGTTATACATTTTGGACTGGTTATGTATCTGATTGAGTCCTTCTTCCAAAGTATACTTTCATGAACACTTTAGACATTCATTCCATAACAGCTCACATGAAACCATGGTGTCGGGTATAGTGTTAACTGCATTGTAGATTTTTTCACATGATAGTATTATAAAAAATGCATGAAAGCACATACTTTGATAAAACTGCGGTGAATCCGTGCACCCATGGTGGATTATCTACATACATACATACATACAATTGATTTTTCGGACTTATTACTTCCTGACTTAGTTCCTGATAACTTTGCTTGTAAAACATATCGACTTAATTTTGAAATGTTGAGTAATTAGAATATATTATCTACACAATCATCAAAGTCAGTCAACATTTACAGCCAGGAGAACGAACTCAAACTACAACTCAAATTTCCCAAAACGGATATTTAGCAAACGGCTTTAGAAGGTTTAACATATATAAAAAGTCACAGGCACTTATTTTGAAAATGTGAGAGAAAAAATTTGGCTTCTAGAAGACGATTAAACTTTTGCTGAATTCGACACGAGTTGGCATTCTAGTTTGCAATATTTTAACGTTGTTTGAAAAAAGGACATTCCTGATGACCCACAATGCATTTAATTAAAATAAATAAAATTTAATGTGAGTGGGATACAAATATTGTATTTACGGTGTGAAGCGCTCTGATTTTTTTTATAATCGTCACAATAAAAGTCTCCTCTTTAATTAAAAGAAAATTTGAAAGCAAATTTTAAAAAACATATTATTTTTGGCTAAATGTTGTCAACTGAGGAATCTCTTATTGAATTTGCTCAATATGTGTTCAAATCATTTTACTACTTATACCATTTTTGGGATGAACCAAGAAAAAGAAAATTTAATCGAGCAATACCGAAATTCATAAAATGTCATTTTTTTTGTAGGTGATGGAAAGCATAAGAGAAACATGAGCTATCAAAGAACGAAAGAACATAAGCCGTAAATATCATGTTTTTTTCGAAAAAGAGAGATCAATAGCGCAAATGATCACATTTGGGCTGTGCTCTGTTGGCAAGTCTGTTGTCTCCTGAGCCGATGTCCGCGAGTTCGAGCCCAAAGGTAAACATCGAACACAGTTTTACCGGATAAGTTTTTCAATAACGATCCGCCAACTGCAACGTTGATAAAGTCGCGAATGCCATAAAGATAGTAAAACGACTATTATCGAAACAAAACAAAAATAAACATTGATTTTGAAGATGTCGACTGTATGTTTTAGTGTTTTATTTACTGCAAATCAGTCCAATTAATTTTATAAACGACGTTTACTTTATTCCGACGTTTGATGTTTTTTTTTCATTTTATTATAATTTTATTATATTTTTTTGTGTAGTACAATAATTGGTACTTTTTTTAATATATACAAGTATGTGTAAAGAAATTTTTCCTGAACTGATCAAAATTACAAAATAAATTTGAATGCTCAAAAACCTGAACCTATCTAACTAGACTATCAGCTATCTCCTGCTTTCTGTCGTGTCTGATCTACTCTAAGTTGCTCGTCATTTTCATCTGCTTTGCCTTGATTTTACTTCTTGTAAGGCGATCTATTGATTCACAAAGCTGAGTACTAGGTACGTTGACAACACCTTCGTTAGTATCCGAATCTGTAGTAGAGTTTTCGGAATCCGGTTGACCTTTCGTTTTTCCACTACTCTTCTTCCCTTGGTTCCGCTCACGCTTGTTTTTTGTTGAAATGTATTCCGCCTGATTCGGGTCGACGTTCACTTCGGCTCCTACTCGGCCAATTTCTTCGGGAGATTCATCTTCGCTATTTATTGTCATGACGCTGCTTCCGTTTTTCGCCGTCTTCTCCTGATCAAGAATGTTTTCACAGGTCGTCTTTTCATTTTGGCCTTCAAATGTTGGCTGCACTGTGGTACGCTGAAGGAGAGAAACCTGGAGCGTACTCTCACCACTGGTAGATGTGTTTGGCTTTGGATCCGCAGTTGGCTTGAACCATTTTGAGCCGTTTGCAAGAACAGCACTATACATACTTGAGTTTCCTGCTTGTTGTAGTTTTTCATTGGTTGTCTTTTTCTGAGGGCAGTTGGCCTTGAGATGTTCCACACTACCGCACAAAAAACATCTATTAATGATCCCTTCATAATAAACACGTGCTCTTAGATTCCGTACGCACAAGTTGGCTGGTATTTCGATTTCTTCCTTTATCTCCAAATGCACTCCACGCACTGAATTCCAAATAGGGAATCCCGTCTCTTCAGCATACTTTTCTCGGACCATTCTGACAACTTTTCCGTAATTTCCCATGATTGAAGCGATTTCGTGATCCTCAACTTCCGGCGGTAAGTTGATCAACCGAACGTACCTCACAATAGCATCAGCCGAAGATAAAGTCACCTGTACACTTCTTTTATTCTCATACTCGAAATCCATGGTCTGGGGTAGTTCCTTGAGAGTTTTGTGCATGTCTTCCTCTTTTTTAAACTTGATAATCACAGATTGATCTAATTTGTCTTTGTACATTGACAAAAGTTTATCAGACGTTAGACACATTTTGGAAGTCATAAAACCGAAAACTTCAATTTCTGTCGGTTCCTGAGATCCGCAAACGAATCGGATCCTCACAGAATTAGTTCTAAGCTTATTGTCCACCATATTGAATCAATACACTATCACACTTGCTTTTATAACCAAAAGCAAACTGATTTTGCACACGAGATAACCTTGAATCTATGTTACTTAAAACACGTCTGACCAGTACAACGCTCAGTAGCAAACTGTGACGTTTCGGTGTCTATTAACAGTGGTACCGCCTGAAAGTACACAACAGTGCTTTTCATAGAAAGTTTGGAGATAAATTTAAATTTTGAATTTCAAATTGATTCTTCACCAAATAATCCGGACAGTACGTTTTTACAAAAACAAGTAATAAACGATAACTTTGATCCCTGATGAAGGTGTTAATAGACACCGAAACATCGGAATAAAATAATCGTCTTTTATAAAAATTAATTGGACTGATTTGCCGTGAATAAAACACAAAAAAAAACTTTTGATAAGACTATGATCATTAAGAATCAGGGCATTTACGAACGTGTGTATTTTTAAAACTATTCATTTGATCGAAAAACTTTCTATGGAAGAAATGCAGGTGTTTATATGACATTTAATGTAAAAATATAAAAAAAAATTAACGATTTAAAGAAATACTCTAACTTTTTCATAAAATCTCTTTTTTTTTATCTTTGCACACTTTTTTCAGTCATGTATTGATTTATTTTTTTACCACAGAAGCAAAACCTTTGCAAAATCATGATATTTTACACAAACTAAGCTGGAAAAAGCAATTGGAATCTGGAACCTTTTCATGAGTAGGTATCTCGTAGAATTTGATTTCTTAAATCCAGTTTTAACATAATTTTTTTTTGTCCATCAGAACACAGTGGAGGTCGGCGGTCTTTTACCACCGGAGGATTGGCGCGGGACCATTTAAAAAAAATCAGAACACATCTGTCATATTGCGTAAAAACCAGATGCACAGATTGCGATCTTTGGAACTGATCATTATTAGTTATTTACTTGGTGTTTACTAGTCAGGCAACACTTTTTGCCTTCCGGAAATGGATATTTTGCAATATTTAAGGAGTCTGCATTCATTTATCCCCAATAACCATAGACTTTTTAGCATATTTAAGATCAAGGGTTGTACTCCGATGGTTGGTTTGAACTTCGTGTGGATCTTAGAGTGGCTCCTTATACTTCTTAACCATTTGGTCCGAAAAAAAATCAGAAAAAATCAACAGTTCATGAGCTTTCAAGTCACCAATGAAGAATTTTCGAGGCGCAAAATGCGTCAAAGGAGCAAATTTGTGCAAAATTATTTTTACCATGTCTTTTTGCATCGTAAATATCTCAAACACACGTAAACTTTAAAATCTATCAAATAAAGGCAATGTAGTCCTTTCCATAACCAACACAACGCTACTAAAGTTTTGCATATCCGAGCTCTATTAACGTAGCTATCACCGAAATAAAGTGCCTGGATACTTAATGTACATAGCCTTATTCAGAGTTCTACTACCATACTTTCACATTTGGAAGATAATATAAATTTTCGAATAATGTAAGGAAAATGGTAAAACAAAACACTGAAAAGCGTGTTTTCTCGTAATAAGCTTTTATACACTTATACTCCTTTGGTTCCCAAGGGCCTCTAATAATATATTTCGAATATTTTTAAGGTACCTGTAAGGGTAGGCCCTATAGTAGGACTTAATCAACTTTTTCGAAAATAAAACTAACTTATTTATGCCACTTGATAAACAGCCTTTAAAAGTTTTTCAAGCTTCTATATCTTCTGAAAAACTTTTTAAAATTAAGGTAGATGAAATCTGTTATTGAAACTGTTTAGTGATATTGTTAATTAAATTATTCAGTCCACACAACTTAACTTAAGCAGTGACATTGTTATAGATAAATGATTCCGTTACTTCAGCTGACAATCGTTTGTTGGAACTTCTTAATTATAGACACGTCCTCGTTATTCGGGCGACCTATAAACTGGAAACAAGTTCACCCACCCTCACACCCTTGGCTCAAATAAATCTCAAGAAAAGAAACTATCCTCATACAGTAAATCTTCGGCGGCGTCGCTCGGTGACAGGAAGAGGACAAGACGGGATGCGGGTTTTTGAGTTGGTTAAGAAAATTTTCCCCAACCGACACGGCGATGGATGGCAAACCCAGGGACAAACTTTTCCGTTTCGCGTTGTTAGTTTTTGACACACATGCATCCAGTAAGATATACTGAAAGACAGGAAGCAACAAACACCCTAAGATGGTGGTCAGGCCCAGGGATTGGAGGAAAGTCGGGAAGTTCTGCCACAAAAGTGTCACCGACACACGCCATTTAATCATCTATAATTAATGTGTCAATAGCGGTCCTCCTTCCGGCTTTTCTTACAAGACGGCGACGACTTCCTTTTTGTCCGGGCGCTGTTCCGTGACCCCAAAGAAAGGGATAAGATTTTTAATAAAATTAATTACATATGTGGTGTGGTGCCGAAAGAACGATAGAAAGATGGAAGTGGGTGTTTTTTGGGATTGGTTCTACCGACGAAAAATACGGGAAAAGGGTTCGGTTTCGGTGGCTTTTTGCGGATCACAAACAGTGTTATCGCAAAGATGTCGACAAGATGTCTTGGAAGCTAATCAATCCTTGGGAAAAGGCAGCCGAGGGCAATGGGTGGAGCAAAGATTACAAACCTTTGATCTTTTCAGAATGGAGATGGAGAAAAAAGAGTTTCAAGGAAGACATTCGACAATTTCTAGAGTTATACAGTAGGACGACGAATTATGCGCACTTGGGTGTTTATAAAAGGATTATTTAGTTCGGTTGAAGTTTAAAATGTGTTGGCTTTCAATTAGTCTTTTCGGGGTCGGGGAAATTTTTAACCCATCCGTTCAGTTTAAATTTAAAAGGAAATTGTCTAATACAACTGACTCTGGAGACGTGTGATGTAACGTGAGCAAAATTAATCTCACCGGTAACACCCCAAATGAGGAAGGCGTACAACTAAGCACCGGCTATTATGTGGGCAAAATTTGCATAATTGAAATCACTTATCCTGTGTGGAACCGTTGTGGAAGGAAATTGAAAGCTGATTATTAATTCCTGGGTTGGCAATTTTCTCGTAAATAAATTTGTTTAACAATTGAACCCGTTGGGTTGGGTAATGTGTAATTAATCAACACATCAAGAAACTTATATGGAAAAGCTTATCAATTGAATTTCAAGAGTTTATTGTCTTTACCAGCGTAAATTTCGTTAGAAAATTTTTCAAAGGGAATCTTAAGCTATTTCACGATGTCTTTTTAAGAATAATTTGAAAAAAAAAATCAGTGTCTCTGAAAATTTGCCAAATTAAAAAGGTTTCTTTATTATACCCCACACACACAATTCAAATTAATCGATCGGAGGGTCTTGAACATCTTTTTTGCGGATTTGCAATCCGGATACAAGAGCGAAATTTTCAAGTTTTCACTTCTTTTTCTTCTTCATTTAAACATCTCATTTTATATTTTTGAACTAAAATGTGTTAAGATTCATGAAAAAATTAAGAATATCTTGAAATATTAAGATAGAAATGATTTGGAAAATAAAATTTTAGCAAATATAGAAAATTTCGAAGCAAAAATTCCTGGAAACGTTAAGCATTACAAATTTTTGCTGGAAACCAGCAATCAAATTTCAAATTGCTATTTTTCAGGATTCGATTGTGTTCTTGATATTTTTGCTGAAAAATCAGCAATTGGTTTTATTTAAAATTTCTGAACTTCCCAGCAATAAGTCTAGTTTGTTGGAAAATCAGGAATAAATCGGCGATAGAAAAAAAAACTTTGTTTCCAACATGAGGACGGCAGAAAAAAAACCACCAGCCTAGATGAGCTATCCCAAGTAATAGTTTAAGTTTTATGTCAACCTTCACAGTTCGCTGCAGACCATTTCCTAAAGCTACTTTATAAGCCTGAGCGCATTCCAAAGGGTGATACGGTCCAAATTTGGTCAATATCAACTTGACGTATTTCTTTCAATTTTGCATTTAAAAAAACCTGAACACCCCTCATTTTGATGGCGTGTGGGTATAGAATTTGCTCCTATTTTGATTTTGGAATTCACTCTTTAGTTGTCAAAATGCCGTCCAATGAAGAAGAGCAGCGTATCAAAATTTTGCTCGCGCATCGCGAAAATCCGAGCCAAGTATCCAAATAAACCGTTACAAATGTAATTAAAGTGTTTGGGGAACGCTTGTCGACAGCCAGGAAGTCTGGATCGGGGGGAAATCGAAAATCGGAAGCCGCTGAGACGACAAAGAGAGTTGTCGGTAGTTTCAAGCGAAACCCTAACCTCTCTCTCCGAGATGCCGCAAATAAGCTGGGTGTATCGTCTACAACCGTGCATCGAGCCAAAAAACGAGCCGGACTATCGACTTACAAGAAGGTAGTGACTACCAATCGCGATGATAAACAAAATACGACGGCCAAAGCGCGATCCCGGAGGCTGTACACGACGATGCTGACGAAGTTTGACTGCGTTGTAATGGACGACGAAACCTACATCAAAGCCTACTACAAGCAGCTTCCGGGACAGAAGTTTTATACAGCAAAAGGAAGGGGAAAGGTAGCAGATATTTTCAAGCACATGAAACTGTCTAAGTTCGCGAAGAAATATCTGGTTTGGCAAGCCATCTGTACCTGTGGCTTGAGAAGCAGCATTCTTCCGGGACTGTCAACTAAGAAATTTACGTGAAAGAGTGTTTGAATAAACGTTTGCTGCCTTTCCTGAAGAAACACGGTTGTTCCGTACTGTTTTGGCCGGATTTGGCATCTTGCCATTACGGTTAAAAGGCCGCCAACAACGTGCAGGTGGTTCCCAAGGACAAGAACCCTCCCAACACGCAAGAGCTCCGCCCAATTGAGAAATACTGGGCTATTGTCAAGCGGAAAAAGAAGACCAAAAAACTGCCAAGGACGAGCAGCAGTTCAAGGCAAACTGGCTTTCTGCGGCGAAGAAGATGGACAAGGTGGTTGTACAAAATCTGATGGCAGGGGTTAAGCGTAAGGCCCGCCAATTCGGATTTGGAAAAGCGGATGCCTAACTGAATATTATTCCTGAGTTTTATACTAGTTAAACTTGAAAAAGAAAATTAATTTGTTTTTTTAAATAAACGATTTCATCGATTTACACGCGTTTTCCCTTGACCAAATTTTGACCGTATCACCCTTTATACTGGAAAACTATCAAAATGGTTGAAATTGTCGATGGAAAAATTCCTTAAAAATAACCATAAAGGTAATTTTTAGGCAAAGGGCTCAAAATGGTTATTTATGGACCAAAAATGGTTATAAAAAAATGAGCGTGAAGGCAACCACAGCTCTACGTTTCTATTCGAGATCCATTTTTCCGGATAACACCTGATTACAAAAGTAACACTTACATCCAATGATAGCTAAGACTTAATGTAAACAAAGCAACGAGGGATCGTTCAATACTATTTCGTGTGCAAAGAAATAATAATCACTGTTGAAGTAATGTAGCAGTTCAATTTCCGGACCCTGTACTTTGTTGGGATTGCGATTCGCAGTAACGTTTTTAACTTGTTTTTGACTTGTGTTATCATTTCTAATGCGATGTTATGTTTGGGTGGTTCTGGGTGGTCTTTCTGCGAAACTCCCATTAAATAATAGATTTTCCACGTCACTTGCTAAAAAATGCAACCTTTTTTTAACGCATTTGTCCAGTGTTTTTCCAGCCGAATCGCCAACTGTCGATCAAATAAACGCTGCCGTCACACGACTACCCGTTGATGATCTGGATCTGGACGTTTTAGCTATAAGTGAGTGTAGAGTTGATATCAAATATTATGCGAGACTTATTATTCACCTCTCGCAGTCTTGTCAAAGTAGGCGGGAGAAAACATGCGGAGCAAGAAGAGAGAGAACTAAAACGTTCAGTTGACTGCGGACAGCGAACAGAATCAGTGCTATCAGAAGAACGTCCTACTGATTGGCATAGTTTTGAAGAACTACCAAAAGGCGGTTGATTGTCCATACTTGGAAGGACTCTACAGTGAGGAACTAGTCTCAGAAGCTATCATTAATTTAAAGTATTCCACTTCATTCGGCCAGGATGGAATACCGGCATGCGTATTGAAAAGATGTCGCAATTCACTGATAAAAGCTCTTACTCACATCTTTGGTCTGTCCTCAGGACAACAAAAATTCACCTCCATCTGAAAAATTATCGCGTATGAGTTCAGTCCACAAAAAAGGATCTTTATTACAGAGGTACCACATCGCTAGCTGCATGCTCAAAAGTAATGGAGAGGATCGTCAACGATGTTATGCTCTCAGCTTGTCGGAACTGGATCTCTCAGAACCAGCATGGATTTTTCTAAGCGATCGGTAACTTCGAACCTAGCAGTTTTACATCCATCTGTACATCGGAAATGGATGGCGGCAAACAAATTGTTGCTATCTACACAACAATTACAACAGCTGCATGTTGCATTCGATTCAGTGAATCACGAAATCCTCCTGAAAAAATTGCAAGACTTGAGATTTTCCGAAAGACTGTGTGCTTGAATTGAAAATTACCTAAGGAATTGCCGATAAGTTGATAAAATTGGCTCTGTTGAAATCTTTGACTTTATTCCTAACTCTGGCGTACCGCGAGAAGGAAAACCGCATGCTGGGATTCATCATACGTTTGATTGAAGAATTCACTGATCTGGTCTGCTAGCGAGCTCAGTATTGCTGCCTGGTTCGATCAATATTGGAATTTGCAAACCTGGTACGGTGGCCTTTCGAAGCTGCTTGGATTATGCGTTTTGAGGCAATTCAAGGACGATTTGTGCGTTATGCTCTTCGTGAGCTAACCTGGGAAAATTCTTTAAACTTGCCACCATTCCATCGGCCAATCTTTATTCATGGCAAAGATTTTACGAAACGATATCGATTACGCATGGCTGCTTGCCCGATTTATTTAATATCTACGCACCAGAATGAACTCTTCACTATATTTGCTCTCTCTGGAATCTAGAAGCACGCGTTATGCCAGCAACGACCTTCTACGTTTCGTACAAACATGCTTTCTACGTTATTCAATTTTTACACTTTGACTTAAATGTATCCTTTTAAATTTAAGGCGTCGGATTGGGTCGAATATAAGCGAACAATTACAAAACTAAGAAAGCCTATCATGTTATGTACAAATAATATGAAGTAGATCATTGTCAGATGATATAATGTTTAATAAACAATAAATAACTCATCTTTGTTTGTTGATCGACTCAGATGGTGTACTGGTTAAGAAATAGGAGTGACAAGCTCAGATAAGAATGCCGCATTGATATCGATCCTCACTTAATTTGAGGAACAAAAATTGGATATGTGATGATATGCTTCTAAATAAATTCTACCCGCTCATTTTCAACATCTTTCATTTTATCTAACCTTCTATCCACCTTTATAAAAAATTTCATAATCTTTAGATGTCCCTACTAAAAGGACATCACTTTTCACCGCTAAGGCCGACAAATTAAAGTAACATACAAACATTACGGTGGTTAATCTCTTCATTATATTAGCACTAATTATAGAACTATATGCAAATATAGAGCTACTACAGTGCCGGACAATAGAATAGGACCACAGCTCAATCCAAAACAGAAAGTGACGAAACTTTGAGAAAAAAAAATCCATTTAAGTGCATCAAACCATTTACAAATTGTAAATTCTATTCTTCGAAGAAATTAAAATCATCCGTAGTTAAAACAATTGAGGCGCTTAGGATCAGAGGGGTGCAAGTGCCGAGACGATGATTTCTAGAAAACGGGCCTCAAAG
This sequence comes from Uranotaenia lowii, assembly GCF_029784155.1. Taxonomy (NCBI): domain Eukaryota; kingdom Metazoa; phylum Arthropoda; class Insecta; order Diptera; family Culicidae; genus Uranotaenia; species Uranotaenia lowii. Next base: position 50,279,256 of record NC_073691.1, on the reverse strand, counting down.
TTTTTTTTTCTAAATCAAAATTATCGAATCACTTTTTCTACTCAATTTTTAATGTAGTGTGTCTCAAGAAGTCTAAAATGAATGATTATGGAAAAAACCAAAGTTTTTGCCATTTTTATGTTAAAACGGCGAACTACTTTTTTTTATATTTTTCACTTGCACCCTTCTGATCCCGAGAATGACACTTGCACCCCTCTGACTCCAAGCAATATGATAGCATCCTTTTGGAACCTACATATATGTAACGAGTATTTTCAATATGATACTAGCTGTTTTGTTTTTCTTTACACATTTAATTTTCTGCGTGTTCAGGCTACAAATATCCATGCAACTCATAATGAATGAGGTTAGTTCCACTATCCTAATTCCCAGAATTTGTTGAAATCTCTCTTTTCCCTTAATGGATACTCAAAACTACCTCAATATGTTAATTCATTAGAATCAACTGTTTAGCTGGTCGCTTTTTTTCGGTAGAACCAACGTACGCTTCCCCTTGGTTTCGTAGCTTTTTCCGCAAGATGAGTTTCCAGACTGCCTGATTTCGTTGGCGTTTTTTGGGGTCTTGATGAATGGCCAGTGTCGTAGCCATACTTTCGAACTCACTTTCAACGGAAACGCGGAACAGCGTTTCGCACGTTCTTCGTCATCCAAAATCGTACATAGACTAACGCGCAATCGTTCCGACTCCTCTTCAATCATTCATTGAAGAAGTGTTGGTATAGAAGAAAATTTCAACGTTATTCCGAACGTTCCGAACATACCACTACACCAATGTCATTCAGCCAGTGTGTTTGCCTTACCACAGTTCATCATTATATGAGAATGATTCTATTCGCAAATGAAGTGTACTGTCGCAAGATAGTTGGTGTTGGTTCCACATATGTTTCTTTTCCTTTTTTTTTTTTTTTATTTGTGCTCTAGGGTCCATCTCCTACATTCGCTCACTACTCTACTCCTTTCAGAAAACATTCGCAAAAAAAAAACTTCCATGTTTCGTTTATTATTTCAAAATCGTAAAATTTTCCGCCCCATTCTTTCAATTAATTATTTTGTTTAAGTATTTCGTTAACTTTACTTTCCTCGTCTCACATATTTTCTTATTTTTTTTTTTTACTCGAATACACTCGTTTTTGGTACTACAAGAAGACTAAAAATATTCTAAATCTTTTCGCCCATTCAACTTTTTTTTATATATTTTCACATATTTTTCTTAGTAACAAAATTATTTATTATATTTTTTTTCTTAAATACTTCTGTCCCATAGATTTTCTTTTTGGGGTTTCCAGACTTTTAAAATCTTTTTTGGTTTTGTTTTTTTTCCCTAAGTCATTCCGTTTTGTCCCTTTGAATCCTTTTATACTATTTTTCTATTTGAGTTCTTAAGTCTCACACTATTCTTTCTTTCATTTTATTTTTACATGGATTTTCCATCCCTTTTTTTTTTACTTAAATCCTTCCATCGCACTCATTTTTTCACTTATGTCCTTCAGTTTCATTTTTTTTTTGTTTTTAGGTTTTTCCGTCCGTTTTTTTTTTTAATTTTCCGCCCCATTCTTTCACTTAATTATTTTGTTTAAGTATTTCGTTAACTTCACTTTCCTCGTCTCATATATTTTCTTATTTTTTTTTTTTACTCGAAAACACTCGTTTTTGGCACTCAAGAAGACTAAAAATGTTCTAAATCTTTTCGCCCATCCATTTTTTTTTTATTTTCACATATTTGTCTTATTAACAAAATTATTTATTATATTTTTTTCTTAAATCCTTCTGTCCCATAGATTTTCTTTTTGGGGTTTCCAGACTTTTAAAATCTTTTTTGGTTTTGTTTTTTTTTTTTACCTAAGTCATTCCGTTATGTCCCTTTGAATCCTTTTATACTATTTTTCTATTTGAGTTCTTAAGTCTCACACTATTCTTTCTTTCATTTAATTTTTACATGGATTTTCCATCCCGTATTTTTTTTTTACTTAAATTCTTCCATCGCACTCATTTTTTCACTTATGTCCTTCAGTTCCATTTTTTTTTTGTTTTTAGGTTTATCCGTCCGTTTTTTTTTTTAATTTTCCGCCCCATTCTTTCATTTAATTATTTTGTTTAAGTATTTCGTTAACTTCACTTCCCTCGTCTCATATATTTTCTAATTTTTTTTTCACTCGAATACACTCGTTTTTGGTACTACAATTCAATTCAATTTTTTTAAATTTTCACACATTTTTCTTATTAACAAAATTATTTATTATATTTTTTTTTCTTAAATCCTTCTGTCCCATAGATTTTCTTCTTGGGGTTTCCAGACTTTTAAAATCTTTTTTGGTTTTTTTTTACCTAAGTTTTTCCGTTTTGTCCATTTGAATCCTTTTATACTATTTTTCTATTTGAGCTCTTAAGTCTTACACTATTCTTTCTTTCATTTTATTTCTACATGGGTTTTCCATTCCGTATTTTTTTTACTTAAATTCTTCCATCGCACTCATTTTTCCACTTATGTCCTTCAGTTCCATTTTGTTTTAAGGTTTTTCCGTCCGTTTTTTTTTTTTAATTTTCCGCCCCATTCTTTCACTTAATTATTTGGTTTAAGTATTTCGTTAACTTCACTTCCCTCGTCTCATATATTTACTTATTTATTTTTTTTTATACTCGAATACACTCGTTTTTGATACTACAAGAAGACTAAAAATATTCTAAATCTTTTCGCCCATTCAATTTTTTTAATTTTCACGCATTTTTCTTATTATCAGCACAACACCCTTTTCCATTCATTAATTCCAAATGGTGCTTCAAATCACTTTTCCATAAATGGAATTGAGTCAACTTATTATTTTGAGTACAATTCTTCTTATACTGTTATATTTCTTCCTCTTTTCTTTCACTTTGGTCTTTCCGTTCAACTTTTTTTTGTACTATTTTTGTAAGTAACTTCCGATTAGAAAAATTTCTAAATCTTGGATTCTTCTGTTCCACAAAAAAATTACTTTATCTTCTGTTTCATTCATTTTTTTTTTCACTTGATCCTTTCGTCTGATTTTTTAACTGGGTGCCTTCCGTCCAGTTTTTTCTTTACAACTGGGTGCCTTCCGTCCCATTTTTTTCAAACTGGGTGCCTTCCGTCCCCTTTTTTTTTTTTTAACTGGGTGCCTTCCGTCCCATTTGATTTTACTTTTTACTAGCTTTTATCAGTCGTGTCCTGTTACTCGACTACTGTGAGTATTATTCACAAAATTACAACCATTTTATCTTTTTCAACACACTATATACTTACATTTTCCCTGGGAGCCTAAGATACGCCATTGTCGTAGCCATACTTTCGAACTCACTTTCAACGGAAACGCGGAACAGCGTTTCGCACGTTCTTCGTCATCCAAAATCGTACATAGACTAACGCGCAATCGTTCCGACTCCTCTTCAATCATTCATTGAAGAAGTGTTGGTATAGAAGAAAATTTCAACGTTATTCCGAACGTTCCGAACATACCACTACACCAATGTCATTCAGCCAGTGTGTTTGCCTTACCACAGTTCATCATTATATGAGAATGATTCTATTCGCAAATGAAGTGTACTGTCGCAAGATAGTTGGTGTTGGTTCCACATATGTTTCTTTTCCTTTTTTTTTTTTATTTGTGCTCTAGGGTCCATCTCCTACAGCCAGTTGACTCTCCAGAAGTGGACTCATTCTCGTTAGATGAGATTTTTCATGCCGACGAAGTTTCACCTGAATCAATTTCCATCCATAATTTATACTTTATATATCCAAAAAACAGTTTATCTCAGTTTTGATAAAAAATCACTTGCACCCCTCTGATCCTAAGTGCCTCAATTGTCCTTTATTTAAAAATGCGTTTTAAGCATACTCACTGACTAAAATAACACGACATAAAATAGGACCGCTATAGAATTCATGGTAAAAAAAAATTAAAAAAAAGGAAATTCATACCGTGATCGATTTGCAGGGTTAGTACTTGGTAGTATAACCCTTATTACGCATCACTTCTCGCACCCGGTTCGGCATCGACTCCACCAGCTTTTGGCACGTTCTCACCGGGATAGCGTACTACACCGCCTGGATTCTCTCCCACAGCTGCTGCTTGTTTTTTTTATTTTTCGGTGTACACCTTACGTTTAACTATTTCCCATAGGTTCTCTATGGGATTGAGATTAGGGGACTGTGCTGGCCACTCCATAACGTCTACCTTATTATCCTGGAACCACTTTTTAACCGTTTTAGCGGTATGTTTGGGGTCGTTGTCCTGCTAGAACTGCCACTTTAGGGGCATCTCCCACTCGGCGTGTGGCAGCATTACTTCCCGAAGTATCTGGGCGTAGAGATGCTGGTCCATAATCCGGTCGATCCAGTACAAGGGAACCAATCCGTACCAAGAAAAGCACCCCCATACCATGATGCTACCTTCTTCATGTTTGAATGTTTTATTTGTATACTGGGGCATATACGCACAGCCAAATGGGCGATGGACCCAACTCTTTCCGTCCAAGCCGATGAGGTTCACTTTGGTCTCATCCGACCACAGCACATTTCTCCATAGTTTCTCCTTTTCCGGACCGACCCAATCGAAGAGGTCCTTCGCATACTTCAGCCGCGCCTTCAAGTGCTTCGGCGTCAGCATCGGCACCTTCCGGGGACTTTTTCCTCCTAGTCCCTTCTTCGCCAACCGTCGCTGAACCGTCCGGGAACTCACAGATAAGTTCAGCTCGTCTCTGATCTGCTTGGACTCTTTGAAAGGGTCCTTTTGCGAGGCCCGCTTGATTGCCGAATCGTCCTTCGGCGTCGTTTTGCGAGGGCGGCCGGTCAGTTTCCGTTTGCCGGTGCTGTGAAGCGCGTTGAAAACGAAAGTTTTCGACTTTCCTAAGTAGTCGGCAATCTCGCGTTGGCTTTTGTCAGCCTTGTACAGATTCCGGATGATCGCTCGCTGGACCTCTGTGCAGTGCAGTGCCCAAAACATCGCTTTTTCGCTGAAAACAGAGTAGGAGGAGGGAAATCTTAATTTTTTGTTTCTTTTCATGATTTACATGACGAATACCATGGGAAATACTTACCAGGACACGAAAATGGACAAACAACACCGAAAACAACACCTTTACTTCAAATCTAGAGCGATGAGCTGGTCTTATTTTATGACGCGACTTTTTTCACCCTCTGACAGCTTTCTGGTCGAGTACAACAAACGGGTTGCTTTGATTGCAACAAACGTGCAGTATACAAAGTTGGCATACTACAATAAGTGCTTGCCGCTAGGTGTCGCATATTATTATATTTGAATTGACAGTTTAAAGGTGATTTGAATATGTTGCATTAGAGCGGTCCTATTCTATTGTCCGACACTGTATATAAAGTTAAAAAGCATTAAGACTGTAGCACTAAAACTTCTTGTTAATGCTTATATTAAGCTTTTATATATCTTTAAATTTCGTACTTGAAGTACGGGTTTTTTCACCTACCTTATCAGCATCAAGGGTGGTTGAAATGGTAAAGGCGCAAGGAAAGATACAGGCTACAACGGAATTCTCGGTTCGAGACTCATCTAAGATAATTCATAATTCAATTATAATCACTTCTCATTTCATAGAACCCTACATTAAGCAGGAATAATCCTTCATTCAACAGGTTGATTTATGTTGTAGATAATGATTTTATTTTTTGAATTTCCCTTTCACATCAATCATGATCAATCCATTCAAAAATTAAAAGGTATTCTAAGTATGCATTGCTAATGCTTTTATACGGCTGGCGAAAAATGACGTTTTGATGGTGCTCTAATTTAGCATTTGTTATGTTTATTAAAGGCTATGTTGCGATAGCATTTACTCAGCCCGCTATTTCGCCTTTTTAGCATTAAACTTGCATTATATACGCATATAGTGCAAAACAAGCATTAATTCAGAGTTATATATGTGTTTAAGGCTATGTTTAAGTACTTATGGTTACATGGGTATTTTGCTTGGGAGCATCTCTATGTCAGTAGTGCTATTCCAATCATATCATCTTTTGTACAGTACACTTTTCAACGCGTTTTCGGCACAGAGGTTTGCTGAATTGGTATTGAATTTTTGCAACCTCTTCTACGGGTGTAGAGGGTAAACCAAAACAGGAAGGCGATGAAAAAATTTTCCAAATAAAATTTCTAGGCCATCATGAATTGAAATTTGTTTTGCCTAATAGATGCAGAAGTTTCACTAGTTCACAAAATAAAAAAAACACAAAACTTTATTGATCGTACCATATTTTAAATGTAACATTGGGTGCTAACTTATAACTGTCTCTTACAAGCTGTTTGTTTTAATGAAAATGTTTCTCAAAGTTTGAATCAAGACAAATACATTGCGCTTTAAACCGCATCACTGTATCATATAAATTTTTTAATGTTTTTGGAAATAAAAGATTCATAAAGTTTACGAATGGTTTGATTAAGAAATAGAAAAATATTAAATAATGCTTTTTTAATTTCATTTCACGGAACATTCCAGTGACGATCGGTCAGTTGTTTGGGAAAATACATATATCAGACCTATCAGCGATACCTTTCAGAAAAAAAATCATGTTTCTTGGAAGTATCCAGATTTTTTATACCTTACCTTTTACATTTGCATTTTCAATTCTTATAACCCTCGGTTAGCAATCATTTCTTAAGGGTACCTCAAAAAGCATTCCGTTAATAGGGAAACAAATCGTTCAACTTCAGATTTCAACTTGGTTTCAAATTTACAGAACAATGTTAACTTGAAACAGTTTTTATTTGTTAATTGTAGTCAAACGAATTTCAATGGGCGATCAATAGGACGAGTTACTGCGCTCGTGCCTCTCGTAGTCTGGCAGACCAGCAATAACGTTCGATTCGATTCCACACTCGTTGGAACCACGGGCAAACTTCACGAAGCCACCGATTCCCCAGTTGGCACCCCAGCTGTTGGCAGCCAGCCAGTACTTGACGCCATCCTCAACCCCCCAGCCAATGATCCGGAGCAAATGAGTTCCAGAGATTGCTCCAGTAACACGCTTGTAGACACCAGTTTTGTAGCTAGAGAAGTCGGCGTAGACATTGAAAGAGGCAAGTACGGGTCCGTGCCGAAGGATTTCAGCCTTGATGGCTTCCTCACTATGCCAGATGCCGTACAAGGAACGTCCATATCGGCGATCCCTGCAAAGGTTGACGCAATACGGTTCCTTAGGCTCCTCGAAGCCGTTGCAGGTCGTGAACGGATACGAATGACAGGCACCCTTCTGCCCATAAGGAGCTCCACTTCCTAAACCTTTCTCGATCCAATAATGCCAGACATCGTTCGTGTCAGCACCATTACAAACCTTCTCACGTCCTCTCTTGCGGCACAGCAGCTCAAACTCTCCGAAGTTAAAATTGTCCTTGGTTGGCGAATTGACACACCAGCGATCGCTCATGACAGAAACGGAAGCAACAACGGAAGCCGAGCCACAGCATCCCTGATCGCGGACATCACCGATCGAGGTACAGTTTGGCCAATGAGTGCGAGCGTCGAATTCCTCCGGTATGTCTAGGTTAGCCTGGCGCAAGAAATGTGAAGAGCTAATCGGCAGCGTCTTGGTTCCGTTCTGCTTCTTGACTCCGGTTTTGAAGAAAGTCACCGGCACCGGATATGGTCCAGCCACCCATTGGTTGGTGTTCTTGTTGACGGTCTCGATCAGCGTTTTCTGATCGCTGGTTTGTTGAGCGAAAGAGACATGGCACAGGGCCACGGCAAGTACTACGAAACGTAACATATTGGACAGATGATCCAAACCTAACTGTTGATCGCTCTGCAAACGTTGGGAGTTATTCATAGTCAATCAGTTGCAGCCGATAACGATCGGAATTGCAAACAAAGCTGGTTCATTGGCATCTTATCAGTTTGTTAATACTTCTCTATTTACACTTCATCAACGCTGACTAGGAGCAAAAAAAAAAACAACGGGATCGTCTGGCATAAAAACGTTAACCTGCTTTTTGTTTATTGATTCACTAATATTTGGTTGGCGAATGAATTTTTGTCGTTAAATTAAAGATGACCTTGCGAATGAGAAAATTACGTTAGTTACTTTAACAGCAGAACGCTCAATCTTTAAAGCGTTGATCATTGGCAAGATGCGACGCTGGCTGATGAAAGCCTACCTACCTACCTAAGGGTCCGGCGCCGATTGACCGACGCATAGGGCTGAGATAAAAGATCTCCACTGCTGGCGATCCGGAGCCAGCGTCTTCACTTGCTGCCAGCCAAGGTTTTCGTCAACTGTGCGGATTTCAGCGGCTAGACTTCGCCGCCACGAGCTTTTGGGCCTGCCTCTTCTTCGATGCCCATCTGGATTCCAATCAAGCGCCTCTCTGCAAATCTCGTTTCCATCTCTTCGCAGCGTGTGCCCAATCCATCTCCACTTACGTTCCCGAGTCTCGATTTCTAGCGCCTTTTGATGACACAGGCGATGAAGTTCAACGTTTGAGATCCAGTTGTCAGGCCACCAAGCGCGGATGATGTTCCGCAGGCAGCGATTCACAAAAACTTGCATTTTTCGCGTCGTCACCGCATATGTGCATCAAGTTTCACACCCATACAGCAATAAGGATTTGACGTTTGAATTGAAGATTCGGATCTTAGTTCGTAGAGAGATCTGGCGTAAGCGCCAGATGTTTCGGAGACTCGTAAACGCAAATCGGGCTTTTCTGGTTCGGGTTTCGATGTCCTTCTTGGTATCACCATCAGGCGTAATCTGGCTACCAAGATACTGGAAGCACTCCACTGTCTCAACCTGTTTTCCAGCTACCACGAAATTGGAACGATTTTCTGTGTTGATCACCATCGACTTGGTCTTTCCGACATTGACTTTGAGACCTGCTGCCTTGGAACTTTCGGTGAGGTCGTCGAGTTTGCTCTGCATATCCGGTTGTGTTTGGGCGAGCAAAACAATATCGTCAGCCAAGTCAAGGTCGTTCAGTTGCTCCATTGTTGAAGGATTTCACGGCAATTCTCGGTTCGGTGCACAGTCAATCGATTCAGTCAGAATCTCATCCATTACGATTAGAAAAAGTAGCAGTGATAAAATACATCCTTGTCTCACTCCAGCAGTTACCGGGATTGATTCGGACAAAACACCGCTGTGCAAGACCTTGCACGAAAATGCCTCGTTTTGGGCTTCGATGAGATGGACTAGTTTCTCTGGGACCCCTCATCGCCTTAAAGCCGCCCAAATGTTTTCATGGTTAAGTCGGTCGAATGCTTTTTCGAAATCAACGAACACCAGCAAAAGAGAGTCCTGGAATGGGATATGTTTTTTTGATGTCTAGTTTGATCTCCCACTAGGGGATGGCGCTGATCAAAATGGTTCCTTTCGATAAAATTTTGTATGGTAAAATTGAGAGTTACATTTTTTTTTTTGGCGAAACTGGCACACTTTTTTAAAACTTCCAAAGGTACCTACTCATTTTCCGGATCGTTTGCACCCGATGCTGATATCGAACGAGGTGGTGAAAGTTATTAAAATCGCGGAAAACTGTCGGTGAGAGAGTAATTTTTTTTGTTTTGATTTTCTATTCTAGAGCCAGTAGGGCTGCCAGTTGGAATATATTTTTATGTTTCGTCAAATTTTCTCAATTTTATACATTTACAATAAAAATGCAATTGTAAAAGATTTGTTTTTTTTTTTTGGTTAATACTGTTTTTAGTAAATCCTAATAACAGATATCAAGCTATGTTTTGACAAATCCGTCCCATCCGTCCCCCAACTATTTAGTACTGTCACAGTACGTTCGTAAATTGAGTATTCTCGATCGAGGGGATTTGGAAGTGAATGAGCTTTACAATTTTATTTGCTGCAGTTTTGAACACAAAACCTTCAAAAGGAAACGCTTTGACGGTCGGTTACAAAATTTTAATTGGAGATTACGATTCATGAAAATTCTAAGCTCTTTGCTTAGAATTCATTAAAGTACATAAATATGTTTAAAAACTTAATTGTCATTATGGAAATTAAAACATACGTACAACCGTTTTAAAAACAAAAACAAATTATGCAATGAAGTGAAATTTCAACGAAAATCAAGTTTTAGAAACGTCGATGGTGAACTGGCAGCAAAACAAAGACTTCCTAGAGCTGTTTTTGACATTTTTTACGCACACTTGCTGAGCGTGTACAGTTGAAACGGGATAATTAACCTCAAAAACAATCGGTATGAAACGAGCCTGATAACCATGTTCGTTTTTTAAATAGATTTTCTCAAAACTGAAAAGTGTTGGTGAAACAACCAGCATAATATCATGAACACTACCAGCAGTAAATAGGACTTTAATCTATTCACTTCTATCTATCGGAAGTCAGCGGGAAGTCGGACATACATTTATATATAAAAATTCAAGTGTATCTGGCATCCCAGTAAGGTGGCAAAAAAAAATTAAAAATTTGTTTTCGTTGTTTTGTTTTATTATGGAAATCTAACTAGTGGCAACTGGTTAGATTCTTAAAGTGAACATCGATGCTGGATCGAAAAGGCAGCGGCGGTGTCAATCAAAATGTACGGATTTTAGAGACAATATCACAGCCGATTCACAGCAGCCGATTCATTATTCTATCATCTCCAGCAGCAATCCGACAATTTACCGACCGCACATAATCAGTTCCTTTGGTCGGCCCGATGTAAGTTTTTTTAACTTATTATACAAAATTATTACTCAATTCATTTTACAGTCAATATTTGGAAAAAATTTCCGGTTATCGATGAGCTGTACGAGTTTCGCTAAATTTAGGACCATCGTACGGTGACGGCAGCTGTAGGACTAAACAAACTGCAATACGAAGCAAAAAAAAACGTGCCTGGCCATGCTGGTGATTCTTGCTACTGATAGCATCAAATTCTACGGAGCCTGTAACACCTTATATGAAATTTAAAATTTGTTCTTTTTGTTGACGGGCAAATTTTCAATTTTGAAATAGAAGTCATAAAAGATAAAGATGATTGAAAAAAAAAATTCCATTCTTCATATTGATTCATATTTCTAGTCCTTTATTTCTGCAAGAGCAATGGATTACGATTGCTCCTTTCCCGTCATAGACGACTGTGTAATCACGCACTTAAAGCTATATGTTTTCGATACTTTCCGATTCATACCACGTTGGGAACAGAACATATCCGACCGGATTCCTATGTAGTCATGGAGAATCGAAAGCTTCGATTTGGTCGAAATTATCCTTCGTATTTTTTAGTTTTTGATTTTGTTAACAATAATAAGTTCGGATGGATTCAAGCTGAACTAGATTGCCACTTCGTCAGAAACATCTCTTTCTCCCATTGCAACCTTTTTTAAACCTACCGAAATACAAGATTTTATTAAAAAAATAAATTGTGAAATTCAGAATTTTTAAATTATCATTTTTGACTTTGTTCAGTATATTAACAGTTTTGTTCAAATGTGTTTCAAAGAATTCCGAATTGTCCACAAAACCTCCGTGTAATTCTGGCCAGACAATTTCTATTATGGGCAGGATGGAACAATTAAGGTCTGAAGAGATTTTTAAATTCTAATGGAACTCGGTTGCATCAAACTAGTTCCTGGTACCCTGGCACCGTTCGATTAGTTAAAGCTGCATAGACCAAGAAATAATTTTGGCCGAAAAGTGCGTTCGTCTTAATTAATCTGAAAAGATACACTATGCATAAATTCCATAATTGTTTTGTTGAGTACGTACAAAACTATTAGATACGTTAATACGATTAGACTTACCTCTTCAGGCAGATTCAATACGTGATGGCACCGGAGGCTGTTGTTGTCAAGGCTCATGCATCCTCAAACATCGACAGCGGATTGCCTTTTTGCCATCTACCGACGAATTCAGCTTCATGCTGGCTGCTTTTGGATTTCAATTTGAAATTCTCTTGTGGGCAAATCCGATGAACTCGGTAAATTGAAGGACCAAAATCTTGTTTATTTCATGGGAAACGTTATAAACTTCTAGAAATTTACTGCACAATAAACTAGCTTACCCAATCCAAGATTCTAGCTTAGCTAATCTCCAGCACAACTGACGGCCAACGGTATTGGCCAATGGCTAGCTCCGTCCGTGAGAATAACTGTCGGTGTCTTTTTGTAGCTGCGAATGACAAAAACAGTTTCCGTCATCGTTAGTGGTATCGAAGTTGACCATGTTGCTATTTGCTTCGGATGTTTGATGTTTGCTGTCGCTTTCAGTTTAGGTGCTTTCTTTCTCGCGGTGCACTATTTATTGCACTTACAGGACACCGAAAGACGCATTGCTCAGGTTGGAACGTCGCAACAGATACTTCTTCTCCCCTTTTGTCTCCTGGTCCGGACCGTAACTGAAAAACTCGTCGTTGCTTTTTCGTTACCCAAATCAAATCTGAAAATCAAAATCAAAACAAAACGACGAAACAATTTTCTCTTTAACAAATTTTCTCTCTTCACTGAGAGGGAAATTCAAATTCACTAGTGGCGGCTCCAAGCGGTCGGTATGTACAGGCGCTTGCCGACACAGGCCATTCGTTGATTTGTTCCAGTTTTATTCGTAGCGTTGTTGTGATGTGGTCCACACATGATCGTCGGGATCGGAATCCAGCTTGTTGCCGTCGGAGTGCAGCGTCGATTTTCTCCTGGATCCTGTTCAGGATCACTTGGCAGAGTACTTTGAGAGTTGTACAGATCAAAGTTATGCCACGCCAGTTACCGCACTCTGTTAGGTCTCCTTTCTTCGGGACCTTTACGAGGAAATCCTGCATCCAGTCTGCCGGGAATGTTGCAGTATCCCAAATATCAGCGAAAAGACGGTGCAAAATTTGTGCTGACAAGGCAGGGTCGGCTTTGAGCATTTCAGCAGGAATGCAATCGATTCCAGGCGCTTTGTTGGATTTGATGTCCTTGATTGCCGCTTCTATTTCAGCCAGCGAGGACGCTTCCGAGTTGACGCCATTAATGCGACTTACTGTGGGCGCCTCGAGCTGCGGGTTCTGTTGGCCATTGCTATTTGTAACTCGGAAAAGTTGTTCAAAATGCTCAGTCCAACGCTTGAGCTGATCTGTTCGATCTGTCAGCAGTTGACCTGCTCGGTTTTTCAGCGGCATTCTTGCATTAGTCCTTGCACCACTAAGGCGGCGAGAAATATCATATAATAATCGGATATCTCTAATGGCGGCGGTTCTTTCTCCCTCTTCGGCTAGGGAGTTTGTCCAGGATCTCTTGTCTCGTCTACAAGCTCGTTTAACTGCCTTTTCAAGCTCCGCATATCGTAAGCGGGTGGCTGCTTTGGCTGACCCGGTACATGCCTGCTCAATTCCGACATTCGCCTTTCTCCGATCATCGATCATCCTCCAGGTTTCATCCGACATCCATTCACTTCGTCTTCCACAAACTTAACCGAGATTACCATGGCTCGTCGTGATAAAGGCATTCTTGATTCCACACCACTGTTCTTCGACTGTTCCGTCTGTCGGCAGCTCCGAGGCTCGGGATTCTAGCTGTTGAACGTATGCCCTTTTCACCTCTGGATTCTCCAACCGGCGGACGTCGTATCGACACCCGACTTTCTCCTCGCGCCGTTGGACACGCGCAACTCTCAGTCGTATCTCGCCAAGGACAAGTGATGGTCAGATGCAATGTCTGCGCTTCGTTTGTTGCGGACATCAAGAAGGCTCCTTCTCCATTTTCGGCTGATGCAGATGTGGTCAATTTGATTTTCTGTTCGGTCATCTCGGGATACCCAAGTGACCTTATGTGCTGGTCGATGGGGGAAGAGTGATCCACCGATCACCATGTTGTTGTTGCCACAAAATTCTACAAACAGCTCTCTAATTTCGCTCATCTGTCCTAGGCCATGGCGCCCCATGATGCGCTCAAGGTCCTGATTGTCGGAGCCAATCTTTGCGTTGAAGTCGCCCAAATGGATTTGAATGTCACCCTTCGGAATGTTCTCTACCACGCTATTCAGTTGACTGTAAAACTGCTCTTTTTCCTGCAAATCGACAACGTCAGTTGGCGCATAACACTGGACCATTGTAAGGTTTCTATTCCGTGTTCTAAATCTGGCTACGATTTTTCTTTCGTTTATCGGCTCCCATCTAATGAGGGCCGCGTAGGCCTGCGGGCTTAACAGGAAACCGGTTCCTCGTTCCCGAGTAGCATGTTCTCCTCGTATGCCAGAGTAAAGCAAGACTTGCCTGGATTGTGTCTTGTGTTCTCCAGTGTTAGGCCAACGGACTTCGCTCAGTCCCAGAATTTCAAGCTTGAGGCGGCTAGCATCTCTAGCAAGTTGAGCCAGCTTGCCTTGTTGGGCAAGGGTTAAAACATTCCAATTCGTGTGTTTTCATGCTAAAAGTCGTCGCCAAAGTTCCAGGTCGATCATTTCTTTCGGATTCCGTAACAAGTTTATGAATCGGGAGCAGTAGGTTGTTAGCCTAAAGTCCCTATCCCGCTGCCATCTTGGACTTAGCTGGCGGGAGCCGCATTTCATAAATTCAGCTGCTCGCTGCGAGACAGACGCTGCTTGAGCCGCCCCTGACCTGGAGAACAGACGTTTGGTTGTTGTTGCACGCCACCCCTGACCTGGGGAACAGACGCGTGCGGCCACCTTCTCAGTCTGCATGCGACCAAAGCATCCACCGGGGTTGGGTACCCGATCTCCGCTTAGGTTTCTCGCATCCCTGACGGCACCGCGGGGAGGTAGAGATAGGAGTTGTGAATAAGAGGTGATATGACCACTATGGGGTCTCGTGTTGCACATTATCCACCATTTACCAGCCGCGGTGGTGTGAGATAACCCCAAATTTTCATATCGTCATACTCAAGTACGCACTTTTCCTCTGGGACCATAAGAAGTGGCAATCTTTATATCCAACGTATATTGAAATCAAAATGATACCCAATATCTCCGGAGCCTTATAAATGACCATAAGTATTGATTTTTCATAAATAATAAATGAATTTAAAAATATACATGATATTTAGCAATCTTTAGTTAGCGGAACCAAAAACTAGCGGATTTTTTAAAGTCAATCAAAATTTAGCCGAAAAACTAAACCGCTAACAAAAAGTAAGCAGAATAATAAGCGATTAGCGGATTAGCGCTTTTGTTCCGAACACTGTCAACTATTACTATGCTAGTAAAAGCTTTCAATATATATAAAGTTAACATTGTGAATGATAGCAATTTGATTTTTGAGTCTATTTTCGAGAATAGAAAAAAAATTGAATAAAAACTTATGATTTGATCTCTGGTTTTGATCAACAGCTTTCTTGATATATTGTTAATCTTGTTTTTCTTTTAACAAAATAAATTTAATCATCAACAATGGGTTTTGAACAAATCCTCTCTTGGTTGCACTTGCACATTAACTCCTATTCTAGGTTTCACGATTTTGATGAATTTAGTATCTAAAAATTGGATTTTTTTTTCCTGTAGGTCATATCTTAAAACCAAAAAAAAAACAAAATTGTTTAAAATTGTTCTATTCCATAGCAAATATCATGCTTATGTCGGCTCCAATTACGGGGGCGATAGAAAGTTTGACAAAAAGCTCATCAACCAGCCGAGAATCGATCCTACGCCAACTTTCATGACAGTTCAGGCGGCTAACCCCTTGACCACTAGTGAGCGTTGAGAAATGTGGCTCTCAAACTTAAACAGTTTGAAATATTTTGATAGTAAATGAACTCGTTGATCATCAGTTCGCTTATCCCCCAAAACACGTACTGGCTTTCTTTTTTTATATTGAGTTTAGTAATTTTTGCTTTCGATTTTCTTTAATCATAATATAGATATATATAGATTAGTCATATATAATTCAGAAATAAGGAATCCGTCATTGTGTCATATGTTTCCAAAGACAATTTACACTCTGTAAGAAAGCCTCCAATCCACTTTTAAGTGTATTAAATCGGGTTTTTTCTTACCTTATCAGATTTTTGTAAGAATGCAGTTATCTTCCATTTTAAATCTGATGTTATATTTTATGGATCCTGTGCATTAAATCTCATATTTGAGACTTTAAATTTTGATTCAATTCGAAATTTTGAGTTATGTATATTCGTTTTCTAGTGTTTTGGAAATATTGATCCCAAATGCGTAACTTACGCTGCTTTAAATTTATTTTCAAGCCAATTTCTAATTCAAAGTAAGGAACACAATTTATAATATCTTGAGTTATGATCGTAAGTAGGAAAATTAAATAAGAAATCAAATTCCTTATTTATTTTGAATTTTTGGTATTGTTATTATTTCTGAGCTAAATTTCAACTTTGAACGCATCTCGCAGCATGCCTTTTCCAGGAAGCTGATCAGACTGATCAAGGCGACGGTGGATGGAACGCAGTTCTGTGTGCGGATTTCGGGTGAATTGTCGAGTTAATCCCAATCGTGCAGGGGGCTTCGACAAGGCGATGGTTTATCCTGCAGGCGGTGTTAAACGTGGCACTAGAAGGTGTTTTTCGACGAGCAGTGGGCAAAATGCGGGGCACCATTTTTCAACAGATCCAGTCAACTTATCTGCTTTGCCGATGATATTGATATAGTCGGCAGATAATCTGCGGCGGTGGGGAGATCTACTGCAAATTGAAACGCAAAGCAAGAAGGATTGGGTGATGATTGGAGGGTTACGATGTACGGTTACGAATTCGAGATAGTCGAAGACTTTGTCGATCTCAGCTCACTGGTGACTCACTGGCGAATGATCAGCTGAAGTCGCGCATATTATGGACTCCACAAGCAACTGCGGTCGAGAAGACTTAACCCTAGCGCGAAGTGTAACCTGTATATGACGCTCATTAGACAGGTTGTTCTCTACGGGCACGAGACATGGATATTGTTCGAGGAGGACCTGCGTACACTCGGAGTATTCGAGCGACGAGTGTTAAGAACCATCTTTGGCGGCGTACAGGAGAACGGAGTGTGCAGGCGAAGGATGAACCACAAGCTCGAGCGACTCTACGGTGACCCCAGTACTCAGGAGGTGGTGAAGGCTGGCTGGGTACGCTGGGCAGAACATGTTGCGAGAATGCCGTAAGACTGCCCTACAAAATAGGTGTTCGCTGCCAATCTGGTAGGAACGAGGCGAGTAGGGCGCAACGAGCGAGGTGGTGCACCCAGTACGAAGTCATTTATTATGTCAAACGTGAAAATTCTTCGAAGGAAAACACCAAAAACGCACGTTTACAGTTATAAATTTCGTTTATTTTTCAGTTAGATTAATCATATTGGTTTCAGATAAAAAAAAATGCCGATTTTCACAATTTATGATTTAAATTTTACAACAACCTCAATTCGATCAGTAAGAAGAATAGCTGCGCAAGTGCTTCTCGTAGTCTGGCAGTCCAGCAAAAACGTTCGATTCAATACCGCACTCGTTGGAGCCACGTGCAATCTTCACGAAACCACTGGTTCCCCAGTTGGCACCCCAGCTGTTGGCAGTGAGCCAATACTTGACGCCATCCTCGACACCCCAGCCGATAATACGGAGCACGTGAGTTCCCTTACCCTCTCCTGTAACATGCTTGTAGACACCGCTTTTGTAGGCCCTAAAGTCGTCGTAGACATTGAAAACGGCCATAACGGGTCCATAGCGGAAGATTTCGGACTTGATGGCGTCCTCACTAGCAGCGACGCGGTACCCGGAACGTCCATAACGGCGATCCTGACAAGGGTTGGAGCAAGCTGGGGCCTGTTCTCTGGGGTTGGTGCTGTTGCAGGTCGTGAATGGATACGAATGACAGGCACCCTCACGTCCATAAGGAGCTCCACTTCCGATACCGTACTTAACCCAGTAATCCCAAGGTTGGTTCAGTTCAGCGCCATTACAAGCCTCCTCGCGTCCCTCCTTGCGGCACAGCAGCTCAAACTCTCCGAAGTAGAAGTTATCCTTGGCTGGCGAGTTGACACACCAACGATCGCTCATCACAGAAACGGCCGCAACAACGACAGCCGATCCACAGCATCCCTGATCGCGAACTTCACGGATTGAGTTACACTTTGGCCACTGGGTGCGAGCATCGAATTCCTCCGGGATGTCCCGGTACGCTTGACGCAGGAAAGATGACGAACTAATCGGCAGCGTCTTGGTTCCGTTTTGCTTCTTGACTCCAGTTTTGAAGAAGGTCAACGGCACCGGATAAGGTCCAGCCACCCATTGATTGGTGTTCTTGTTGACGGCCTCGGTCAGCGATTTCTGGATCGCCCGATCGCTGGTTTGTTGAGCGAAAGAGACATGGCTCAGGGCCAAGGCAAGTACTACGAAACGCAACATGTTGGACGGATGATTCCAAACCAAACTGTTGATTGAAACTTAAAAGTCGGGGGTTATTTATAGTCAACCGCCAGCTGATAGCATCGATCGGGATAGCTTGCAGATCTGGTTCATTGGCATCTTATCAGTCTGTTTGGATTTCTCAATTTTTGCACAATATTAACGCTGAATCAGAAAAGAAAATAATCATATTAAAGAAACATCAAAAATCAAAATAAAATGTATGAATTTTTTATGAAATAATGTAGAAATTCCAATACATCAAATTTTACTTTCATTTATTCGATCAGAAATGTTTTCTTTGACAACTGAATAAAGTTTTTTTTACTGTGCATAACAGATGTAGGTCACACGAAACTCATCTTTCATTGTTCAACCAAAGCACTAGACAACTAAAATTTGATTGATTGAGTCAATAAGTACATTCCTTCGAAAACTTAGCTTTCATTTTCATCCTTTTAATCAGTTTTGTTATCATCTTTAAAAAAGTAAATAAACATCATTCACGTTAGAAAAACGATTCAACAATTCCCAGATGCTAAATTTCACAACACTGTTGGTTTGTGTTGTCAAAACTACGCTGATTTTTGATTCGATAAGATTAACCCGGCTGCTTAAAAATCTTTTTTTTTTTTTTTTCAAAATTTGAGATAACTTTGATAAATGCTGCACAAATCTTAGGTTATGATGATTGTTATTTAATTCACTACTGCAGCTACACCTATTAAATCAATTCATCTGATTAAGGAAAACCGATAACGGGTTCCTCTCTATTCTAGCTAGGTTCGATTTTTGCAGTCCATTAGGACTTTAGGACGTGTTTTTCAAATAGGAAGGGGCCTTTACACCAAAGTTTTTTGCACTGGTATACGTACCGCGATAAAAATCCGTGCAAAAACATGAACCTGATAACATGAGGCTTTGGATCTGAGACCTGAAACCTAAGAAATGAGACCTGATACATAAAATCTGAGACCTGAGACCTCTGATCCCAAATCTGAGACCCGATACATTAGAAATCAAATTAGACATGAGTCCTGAGATTTGAGAATTAAGCGAAAGCCGGGACCTCAGGTATGAGTAACGAGACATAAGACGTGACACCAGAGAAGTGAGAAATGAGACGTGAGATGTGAGAAGTATTGAAGTTAGAAATGAGATGTGAAAAGTGTACGTGAGAAGTGAGACCTAGCCGGATAGAAGGGAGGCGTGAGATGAGATGTGATAAATAAAAAGTGAGCCGTTCGAAGTGAAACGCAAAATGTAAGACGTAAGACATGAGAAGTAAGAAATGAAGCATGAAGAAAGAAGTGATCAGTGAGACATAAGAAGTGAAACGTTGGAAGTGAGACCTGAAACGTGAGAAGTGAGACGTGAAAAGTGAGACGTGAAAAGTGAGACGTAAGAAGTTAAAATAGAGAAGAAAGAATTGAGACGTGAGAATTGATACGTGAGAAGTGAAATGCTAGAAGTGGGGCCTGAGACGTGAGAAGTGAGACGTGAGAAGTGAGATGTGAGAAATGAGACGTGAATCGTAAACACGAATCGCAAGACCTGAGACGTGAGACGTGAGACGTGAGACGTGAGACATGAGACGTGATACGAGAGACGTGAGATGAGAGACGTGAGAATTGAGACGTGAGACGTGAGACGTGAGACGTGAGACGTGAGACGTGAGACGTGAGACGTGAGACGTGTGACGTGAGATGGGAGACGAGAGGCGTAAGACGTAGGACGTAAAACGTGCGACGTGTGAAGAGAGACGTGAGACGTAAGATCTGAGACGTAAGACGTGAGACGTAAGACGTGAGACGTAAGTCGTGAGACGTAAGTCGTGAGACGTGAGTCGTGAGACGTGAGACGTGAGACGTGAGACGTGAGACGTGAGACGTGAGACGTGAGACGTGAGACGAGAGACGTGAGACGTGAGACGTGAGACGTGAGACGTGAGACGTGAGACGAGAGACGTGAGACGTGAGACGTGAGACGTGAGACGTGAGACGTGAGACGTGAGACGTGAGACGTGAGACGTGAGACGTGAGACGTGAGACGTGAGACGTGAGACGTGAGACGTGAGACGTGAGACGTGAGACGTGAGACGTGAGACGTGAGACGTGAGACGTGAGACGTGAGACGTGAGACGTGAGACGTGAGACGTGAGACGTGAGACGTGAGACGTGAGACGTGAGACGTGAGACGTGAGACGTGAGACGTGAGACGTGAGACGAGAGACGAGAGACAAGACTAGAGGCAAGAGACGAGAGACGAGAGACGGGAGACAAGTGACGAGAGACGGAAGACGAGAAACAAGAGACGAAAGACGAGAGACGAGAGACGAGAGACGAGAGACGAGAGACGAGAGACGAGAGACGAGAGACGAGAGACGAGAGACGATAGACGAGAGACGAGAGACGAGAGACGAGAGACGAGAGACGAGAGACGAGAGTCGAGAGACGAGAGACGAGAGACGAGAGACAAGAGACGAGAGACGAGAGACGAGAGACGAGAGACGAGAGACGAGAGACGAGAGACGAGAGACGAGAGACGAGAGACGAGAGACGAGAGACGAGAGACGAGAGACAAGAGACGAGAGACGCGAGACGTGAGACGTGAGACGTGAGATGTGAGATGTGAGACGTGTGACGTGTGACGTGAGACGTGAGACGTGAGACGTGAGACGTGAGACGTGAGACGTGAGACGTGAGACGTGAGACGTGAGACGTGAGACGTGAGACGTGAGACGTGAGACATGAGATGTGAGAAGTGAGACGTGAGACGTGAGACGTGAGACGTGAGACGTGAGACGTGAGACGTGAGACGTGAGACGTGAGACGTGAGACGTGAGACGTGAGACGTGAGATGTGAGACGTGAGACGTGAGACGTGAGACGTGAGACGTGAGACGTGAGACGTGAGACGTGAGACGTGAGACGTGAGACGTGAGACGTGAGACGTGAGACGTGAGACGTGAGACGTGAGACGTGAGACGTGAGACGTGAGACGTGAGACGTGAGACGTGAGACGTGAGACGTGTGACGTAAAACGTGAGACGTGAAACGTTAGACGTGAGACGTGAGACGTGAGACGAGAGAAGAGAGACGAGAGACGTGAGACGTGAGACGTGAGACGTGAGACGAGAGACGTGAGACGTGAGACGTGAAACGTGAGACGTGAGACGTGAGACGTGAGGCGTGAGACGTGAGACGTGAGACGTGAGACGTGAGACGTGAGACGAGATTTGAAAGACTAGAAACGAAAGACTAAAGGCAAGAGACGAGAGACGAGAGGTGAGAGACATGAGACGTGAGACGTGAGACGTGAGACGTGAGACGTGAGACGTGAGACGTGAGACGTGAGACGTGAGACGTGAGACGTGAGACGTGAGACGTGAGACGTGAGATGTGAGATGAGAGACGAGATTTGAAGACGAGAGGCGAGAGACTAGAGGCGAGAGATGAGAGACGTGAGACGTGAGACGTGAGACGAGAGACGAGAGACGAGAGACGGGAGACGAGTGACGAGAGACGAGATACGAGAGACGAGAGACAGGAGAAGGGACACAAGAGACGAGAGACGAGAGACGTGAGACGAGAGACGAAAGACGAGAGAAGAGAGACGGAGACGAGAGACGAGAGACGAGAGACGAGAGACGAGAGATGAGAGATGAGAGACGAGAGATGAGAGACGAGAGACGAGAGACAAGTGACGAGAGACGTGAGACGAGAGACGAGTGACGAGAGACGTGAGACGAGAGACGTGATACGAGATTTGAAAGACGAGAGACTGAAGGCAAGAGACGAGAGACGAGAGACGAGAGACGAGAGACGAGAGACGAGAGACGAGAGACGAGAGACGAGAGACGAGAGACGAGAGACGAGAGACGAGAGACGAGAGACGAGAGACGAGAGACGAGAGACGAGAGACGAGAGACGAGAGACGAGAGACGAGAGACGAGAGACGAGAGACGAGAGACGAGAGACGAGAGACGAGAGACGAGAGACGAGAGACGAGAGACGAGAGACGAGAGACGAGAGACGAGAGAAGAGAGATGAAAGACGTGAGACGTGAGACGAGAGAAGAGAGACGAGAGATGGAGACGAGAGACGTGAGACGTGAGACGTGAGACGTGAGACGTGAGACGTGAGACGTGAGACGTGAGACGTGAGACGTGAGACGTGAGACGTGAGACGTGAGACGTGAGACGTGAGACGTGAGACGTTAGACGTGAGACGTGAGACGTGAGACGTGAGACGTGAGACGTGAGACGTGAGACGTGAGACGTGAGACGTGAGACGTGAGACGTGAGACGTGAGACGTGAGACGTGAGACGTGAGACGTGAGACGTGAGACGTGAGACGTGAGACGTGAGACGTGAGACGTGAGACGTGAGACGTGAGACGTGAGACGTGAGACGTGAGACGTGAGACGTGAGACGTGAGACGTGAGACGTGAGACGTGAGACGTGAGACGTGAGACGTGAGACGTGAGACGTGAGACGTGAGACGTGAGACGTGAGACGTAAGACGTGAGACGTGAGACGTGAGACGTGAAACGTGAAACGTGAGACGTGAGACGTGAGATGTGAGACGTGAGACGTGAGACGTGAGACGTGAGACGTGAGACGTGAGACGTGAGACGTGAGACGTGAGACGTGAGACGTGAGACGTGAGACGTGAGACGTGAGACGTGAGACGTGAGACGTGAGACGTGAGACGTGAGACGTGAGACGTGAGACGTGAGACGTGAGACGTGAGACGTGAGACGTGAGACGTGAGACGTGAGACGTGAGACGTGAGACGTGAGACGTGAGACGTGAGACGTGAGACGTGAGACGTGAGACGTGAGACGTGAGACGTGAGACGTGTGACGTAAAACGTGAGACGTGAAACGTTAGACGTGAGACGTGAGACGTGAGACGTGAGACGAGAGACGAGAGACGAGAGACGAGAGACGAGAGACGAGAGACGAGAGACGAGAGACGAGAGACGAGAGACGAGAGACGAGAGACGAGAGACGAGAGACGAGAGACGAGAGACGAGAGACGAGAGACGAGAGACGAGAGACGAGAGACGAGAGACGAGAGACGAGAGACGAGAGACGAGAGACGAGAGACGAGAGACGAGAGACGAGAGACGAGAGACGAGAGACGAGAGACGAGAGACGAGAGACGAGAGACGAGAGACGAGAGACGAGAGACGAGAGACGAGAGACGAGAGACGTGAGACGAGAGACGAGAGACGAGAGACGAGAGACGAGAGACGAGAGACGAGAGACGAGAGACGAGAGACGAGAGACGAGAGACGAGAGACGAGAGACGAGAGACGAGAGACGAGAGACGAGAGACGAGAGACGAGAGACGAGAGACGAGAGACGAGAGACGAGAGACGAGAGACGAGAGACGAGAGACGAGAGACGAGAGACGAGAGACGAGAGACGAGAGACGAGAGACGAGAGACGAGAGACGAGAGACGAGAGACGAGAGACGAGAGACGAGAGACGAGAGACGAGAGACGAGAGACGAGAGACGAGAGACGAGAGACGAGAGACGAGAGACGAGAGACGAGAGACGAGAGACGAGAGACGAGAGACGAGAGACGAGAGACGAGAGAAGAGAGAAGAGAGAAGAGAGACGAAAGACGTGAGACGTGAGACGAGAGAAGAGAGACGAGAGATGGAGACGAGAGACGTGAGACGTAAGACGTGAGACGTGAGACGTGAGACGTGAGACGTGAGATGTGAGACGTGAGACGTGAGACGTGAGACGTGAGACGTGAGACGTTAGACGTGAGACGTTAGACGTGAGACGTGAGACGTGAGACGTGAGACGTGAGACGTGAGACGTGAGACGTGAGACGTGAGACGTGAGACGTGAGACGTGAGACGTGAGACGTGAGACGTGAGACGTGAGACGTGAGACGTGAGACGTGAGACGTGAGACGTGAGACGTGAGACGTGAGACGTGAGACGTGAGACGTGAGACGTGAGACGTGAGACGTGAGACGTGAGACGTGAGACGTGAGACGTGAGACGTGAGACGTGAGA